>NW_006921999.1:320371-320911 GCF_000298275.1 Orycteropus afer afer
GAATGGTTTCAGTCTCTCTCTATTTAGAATAATGTTGTCTGTTGGTTTTGCATATGTGTATTTATTTTGTTGAGGAATTTCTATTCTATTCTATTCCTATTTTGCTGAGAGTTTTGATCAGGAAAGGGTGTTGGCTTTTATCAAATGCCTTTTCTGAATTGATTGATGTGATCATGTAGTTCTTTTCCTTTGTTTTATTTATGTGGTGAATAACATTGATTGTTTTTCTAATGTTGAGCCATCCTTGCATACCTGATATACCCAGCTTGGTCATAATGTGATATTTTTTTTTGATACACTGCTGGAGTCTATTGGCTAGGATTTTGTTGAAGATTTTTGTTTGCATCTATATTCATGAGGGATACTGGTCTGTAATTTTCCTTTGAGTGATGTCTTTGCCTGATTTTGGTATCAAAGTTATGCTTGCTTCATAAAATGAATTTGGGAGAATTTCAACCTTTTCTATGTTTTGGAATAGTTTGAGTAGAATAGGTGTCAGTTCTTCTCTGAATGTTTGGTAGGATTCTCTGGTGAAACTGT
>NW_006921999.1:321446-322393 GCF_000298275.1 Orycteropus afer afer
TATTCAATCAGTAAGTGCTTCAAGCCATCCTCACTTTCAGCAAGCAGAGTTGTCAGCGTATCATAGGTTGTTAATTATTCTTCCTCCAATACTGATGCTGCGTTCTTCTTCATATAGTCCAGCTTCTTGGATTATTTGCTCAGCATACAGATTGAATAAGTATGGTGAAAGGATAAAACCCTGACACACTACCTTCTTGATTTTAAACCATGCAGTGTCCTCTTGTCCTGTTCAAATGACAGCCTCTTAGTCTATGTCCACGTTCCTCATAAGTACAATTTAGAGTTCTGGAATTCCCATTCTTCTCAATGTTACTCACAATTTGTTATGAGACACACAGTCAAATGCTTTTGCATAGTCAAGAAAACATAAGTAAACATCTTTCTGGTATTCTTTGCTTTGAGCCAAGATCCATCTGAAATCAGCAATGATATACCTCATTCTGCATCCTGTTCTGAATCCAGCTTGCATTGCTGGAAATTCTCTGTCAATATACTGCTGCAACCATTTTTGAATTGTATTCAGTATGATTTTACTTGTATACAATCTTAATGATGTTGTTCAATAATCTCCATATTCTGTGGGATCATCTTTCTTTGGAATGGGTACAAATATATATCTCTTCCAGACAGTTGGCCAGGTAGCTGTCTTCCAAATCTCTTGGCATACCTGAGTGAGTGCCTCCAGTGGGGCATCCATTTGTTGAAACATCTCATTGGGTATTCCATCAATCCTTGGTGCCTTGTTCTTCACCACTTCCTTCAGTGCAGCTTCAACTTCTTCCTCAAATACCATTGGTTCTTGATCATATGCCACCTCCTGAAAAGGATGAAGATCAACCAGGTCTTTTTGGCACAATGACTCAGTTCATTCCTTCCATCTTCTTTTGATGTTTCCTGCATCATTCAATATTTTGCCCATAGACTCTTTCAATAGTGGAACTCAAG
>NW_006921999.1:322493-323134 GCF_000298275.1 Orycteropus afer afer
GTCAATCTGATTCCTGTGTGTTCCATCTGGTGAAGTCCACGTGTAGAGCTGCTGTTTGTGTTGTTGAAAAAGGTGTTTGCAATGAACAAGTAATTGGTCTTGCAAAGTTCTACTATGCAAGTCCCAGTATTATTTCTGTCAACAAGGCCAAATTTTCTAACTACTGGTGATTCTTCTTTGTTTCCAGTTTTTGCATTCCAGTCACCAGTGATAATTAACACATCCTGATTTCATGTTTGGCCAATTTCAGACTGCAGAAGTTGATAAAAATCTTCAATTTCCTCATCTTTGGCTTTGGTGGTTGGGGCATAAATTTAAATAATAGTCATATTAACAGGTTTTTCTTGTTGGTGTATGGATATTATCCTATCATTGACAGCATTGTATTTCAGGACAGATCTTGAAACATCCTTTGTGGTGATGAATGCCATACCATTCCTTTTCAAACTGTCATTCCCGGCATAGTAGATCACATGGTTGTCTGATTCAAAATGGCCAAAACCAGTCTATTTCAGCTCACTAATGCCAAGGATGTCAATCTTTATGTGTTCATTTTTGACAACTTCCAATTTTCCTAGATTCATACTTCGTACATTCCGTGTTCCAATGATTAATGGATGTCTGCAGCTGTTTCTCTTCAA
>NW_006921999.1:323809-325246 GCF_000298275.1 Orycteropus afer afer
TTTTTCATTCTAGTCACCAGTGATAATTAACACATCTTGATTGCATGTTTGGTCAATTTCAGACTGCAGAAGTCAATAAAAATCTTCAATTTCCTCATTTTGGATCTGGTGGTTGGTGTATAAATTTGAATAATCCTAGTATTGACTGGTCTTCCTTGTAGGTGTATGGATATTATCCTATCACTGACAGAATTGTCCTTCAGGACAAATCTTAAAACATCCTTTTTGATGATGAATGCCATACCATTGCTCTTCAAATTGTCATTCCTGGCATAGTAGATCACATGGTCATATGATGCAAAATGGTCAAAAACAGTCTCTTTCAGCTCACTAATAACTATGATATTAATGTTTATGCATTCCATTTCATGTTTGACAACTTCCAATTTTTCTAGATTCGTACTTCATAGATTCATTGTTCCAATTATCAATGGATGTTTACAGATGTTTCTCCTCAATTTGAGTCATGCCATGTCAGCAAATGGAGGTCCTGAAAACTTCTCTTTATCTTCATCATTAAGATTGGTTCTACTCTGATGAGGCAGCTCTTTCCCAATTGTTATTTTGAGTGTCTTGCAACCTGAGGTACTCATCTTGCTGCGTTGTATCGGACAATGTTTCAGGGCTATCCACTAATATATCAGAAAGTGTTTCTCTGCTATTTATAAGGTTTTCCCTGACCAATTCTTTGAGAAGTGGATGGCCTTTTCCTTCCTCCTAGTCAGTCTCAGTCTGTAAACTGCTTTGGAACCTGTGCACCGTGTCCAACCATGCTGGCTTTTGTAACACAGTGGCACAGCCTCTCACCTAACAGCAGCACACAAGCCACTTCAGCACGATAAACTGACAAAGTTTGTCTCCCTTAGCTGCTTAAGACCTCTCAGCCCTCCCCTTACTTGAATACTGTGGCTCCGCCATCCCTGGCTTTTCTCCCACTTCATGCATATTGGTGTGGGGCCTGTCTCCCTCTCCTTACCTGGATCCCATGGCTCTGTCATCCCTGGCTTTTCTGCTACTTCCTGCCTCTTGGTGTGCGGCCTGTCTCCCTCTCTTTCGTTACTGTTCAACTTTTCCACTTCAGTCTGTGTTAGTTTAGGTACGTAGTGTGTTTCAAGATATCTGTCCATTTATTCTAGATTTTCACATTTGTTGAAGTACAGTTCATAGTATCCTGATATTTTCCTTTATGTTTCAATGGGTTCTGTTGTGATGTCGCCCATTTCATTTATTATTTGTGTTCTTTGTACTTTCTCTCCTTCTTTTCCTCTGCTAAATTTGCCAGTGCTTCATCAGTTTAATAATCTTTTCAAAAAAAAAAAAAAAAAACAACTTCTAGTCTTATTGATTTTTTTATTGTGTTTTTGTTTTCTGTTTCATTGATATCTGCTAGAATCTTTATGGGGAGCTCTGGTAGCATAGTGGCTAAGGCACTTGACT
>NW_006921999.1:342343-344945 GCF_000298275.1 Orycteropus afer afer
CTCCTGCTCTTCCGGCCTGCTACTCTGTGCTACGCCTGTGCTTACCTTACTCCCAGAGACCTGGTCCCTCTCGGGAGGGTAACAAGGGAAAGTTTTCAGTGCAGATCAGTGAGTAAGCACCAGCCCGCCCGTGCTTACCTTGCTCCCGGAGACCCGGTCCCTCTCGGGAGGGTGTTTAACAAGGGAAAGTGTTCAGTGCAGACCAGTGAGTAAGCACCAGCCTGCCCGTGCTTACCTTGCTCCCGGAGACCCGGTCCCTCTCGGCCTCAGGTGCTACTAAGTAATACTATTACTGCATTAACTGTTTGGAAGTGTCTTTGTGGTGTTTACTTATAAGAAACTTTCAAGAAAAAATTTAAGTCATATATATATTTAATACAAGAACTGTTAGGCCACACATCTCCATAGACTTTTCTTTTTGTAATATATTATCAATGATACACTTTTTGTTGCTAGAATATGCCTCTAGCTTCAGCTTGTTAAACAATTTTTCGGAATTTTATTCAATGAGTCAGTAGTCAAGCTCTCAAATTTGTTTGGTGCAAGTTTGATAGCAGGTCCCTCTGAATCAATGAAAAAATATTGAAACAAACTAGGAGCAGAGCAGACTCCAGATGGCGTACTAGGAAACTCTGCACTGACCATTACTCTGTTCCTTCATTCATACACTTACTTCTAATACATTTTTAGAATGATTTTGTGTGTTTATTATGAATGGAAAATAGAAATATTTTTGCTTCCCCAGTGTAAGTGAAGCTATCTAAACTTACTAATAAAAAGGCAGAACAGAATTTTTTCCCATAGTTTTGTATTATTCTAATATCTTAACCTTAATTTTAAGGAGGAGAGAATATTTACTGTATCCAATAGTTTTTGGCAAAATATGTTAACTCTCAGATGTTATACCCTTCCTCCTACCTCTTGTAGAAGCCCTTAAAAATGCATTTATAGTATAGAATTTCATTCAAGGTCAACATAAAGCCAGTTAAACCAATAGACCTCTTTTCTTCCTTTTAAAGGCAGCCTTTTTCCCATTCACACTATTTCCTAAAGGTCATGGAAGAATTCAGTAGACTCTTATGCACATCTCCTTGGAAAAGTGGGATAAAATCAATATGTTTAATTAAATTTGAACAAATTTATAGTATTTATATGCTTCCTTGATTGAGCCCATATACATCTTTATTTCTCGATCTGTCAAATAAATTACATTTTTATCAATTTATCTGTCATCTTTTTTCTCTTTTATTTCCAAAATCATTCTCTAGTAAAAAGAACAATTTTAATTTAAATATTTAACATTTTTCATTTTATAAAAATTAGAGCTTTGATGAAGTAAACATTTTATGTTGTTGTTGTTGTTGTTATTTGCCGTCGAGTCAGTTACTTTATATTTTCTGTATTCTTGATTCCTATAGATTTTGTTATGTATTTGTTCCCTAATTATTTACTCAGTGAGAACATACTATTTTCCAGGAACTAAATATGATTACAGATATGTCCTCAGTACTAATACTTAGCATGTTTGGTAATACTAGACTTCAGTATAATCTGGTTCCTGAGTGGCACAAACAATTTGTAATGGGCTACTAACCTAAAGGTTGATGGTCTGAACGCACCCATTGGTGCCATGGAATAAAGACCTTACAATTTGCTTCCATAAAAGCTGCAGCCAAAAAAACTTTTGGAGTCATTCTCCTGTGTGACATATAGGGTAACCATGACTTACAATGAACTTGATGACAAGGGTTTAATGGGTAGTTAAAATTATTATAAAATTCATATGAAAACATAATGTCTCATTGAGAGAAAACTAAGATTAGCAACTTTGCTCTGGTCTTCTCTTCTTTAAACTATTCTTAATTGCTTCTGTGGCTTAACACAGGAATTAGCTTGATTTCCGTATGGCTGTACACAATGGTTAAGGTATTAAGCTGCTAACTAAAAGTTTGGCAGTTTCACCCCATCAGCCAGTCTACAGGAGAAAGATGAGACAGTCTTGTTCCATAAAGAATTACAGCCTATGAAATGCCATGTGGCAGTTCTACTCTGTCCTATAGGATTGCTATGAATTGGAATAGACTTGATGGCAGTGGGTTTGGTTCGGTTTGTATATACTTAACCATATCATCTCTTGTCACATAGTCATATAAGAAAATGTTTGTGATCTTCACATTGAAATCACACACTTTTTCTTTTTTTGAGTTAGATTGTTTTAATAAATTGCATAATCACCTGTTGTTATAATTCATGTTGGTTTGGTAAGCATAGAAATCTATTGATTTTTTGTGTCCCAATTTTTTACTGCATGGTTAATCACTTTATAAAACAATATATTTCAGTAAAAAAAAGAACAGTAGAATGTCTTTAAGGTGATAAAATTCTCCTAGCATAAGAGAAAAGAGTGATTCATTCTTAGCATGTATACATTTCATTGCTAGACACCTAGCACTGATGAAAAGCTGAAAGATTATTTTAAGAGACTGCATCATACAGAGAGAGAGAGATTTAGGTATCTGTCACTGATAGCCTAAAAAGTCATTTATGAACAGAGTTAACTACATGAAATTCTTCATATGTAAGCCTCTAAAGTGGAAAATCC
>NW_006921999.1:345347-347987 GCF_000298275.1 Orycteropus afer afer
AAACAAAAAAGGTCAGAATTTAGTACCTAATGACATAGACTTTTTAAATACAGAATTAGTTAAAAAGGAGAATAGCTTAACAAGGGTAAGGTGACGTTGAGTCTCTGGTGAAGTTAGGTTACAGTTAGATAAATGAAAAAGTGTTAAGAGAAAATACTTACAAGAGGTTTGAATTCTAATTGTGAGAGTGGAAAGCGGAAAACAAATCTGACTTTTCTTCCCTACATCTAAAAAAATAAACCTTGGAACGTGAAGAATCTGTTGTATCAAATTATTCATAGAATAATTTCCATGTTAAAAAGTGATTATAAACCTTGATGATGAAAAGAGAGTTGTTATGTGCCATCGAGTCAGACCCAACTCATAGCGACCCCTCCTTGGGTTTCTGAGGCAGTATCACTACGGAAGTAGACTAAGTTGAAAAAATGAAAAAAATAAAAATAAAATTATCAGTTCATATATCTAGTACCAAAGGAGCTCTGGTGGTGCAATGTCTAAGGTATTTGAATGCTAACCAGAAGGCTGGAGGTTCAAACCCACCAGCTGTTCTGCATAAGGAAGATGGGACAAGATTACTACCTCAGAAACTCAATGGGGGGTCACTGTGAGTTGGAATCAACTTGAGGGCAGTGAGTTTGGTTTTCTGATTTTATATCTAGTGCCATTATTTGTGTTAATACTTAGGTATATTGGTAATATGGTTTTCTTTAAAAATATATTGGTGCACATGTGCTTCCATAATATATTTCTATGGTGAGTTATTTATGTGGGTGTTAGACTGGCTTCTCAGGTTTTTGCTTCTCCCCCAACCCCCCAGTATACTACTATTCCAAAGGAATGATTACAGTCAGCTTTAATGTTAGGTTTAGGTTGTATGATACTCACATTAATTGCCATCATCACCTGCCCCTCCTGTAAATTTAACAAAATTTAAGTTGCACACTAAAATAAATGTATAAGCTATACCGATAAGATATTCCCTTGAGAAATTGAAATTGAGAGGATGGAAACTGTGGTAAAATACAAATAAGTCATTGAAATGTTAATCCATGTAGATTATAGGTTGGAGCAGCCATTTTTGTTATTGCTGTTATGTGTCACGCTCATGTTGTTGTTGTTGTTGTTATGTGCCGTTGAGTCTGATCCACCTCATAGTGACCCCTAATTGGGTTTACGAGGCAGTATCACTACGGAAGTAGATTGCCCCATCTTCCTTCGAGGAGTGGCTGGTGGGTTTGAACCACCAGCCTTCTGGTTAGCAGTCAAGTGCCTTAGCCACTATGCTACCAGAGCTCCCATGCTCATAGCGACCTTATATACAACAGAACAAAACATCACCCAGTCCTGTGTCAGCTTCACTATCCCTACTATATCTGAGCCCATTGCTGCAGCCACTGTGTCAATCCATTTTGTTGAAGGTCTTCCCCTTTTTCGTTGGCCCTCCATTTTACCAAGTATGACATCCTTCCACAGAGAATGGTCCCTTCTCACAACATGGCCAAAGTAGGTGAGACGAAGTCTGGCCATTCTCCCTTCCAAGGAGCATTCTGGCTGCACTTCTCCAGGACAGATTTGTTAGTTCTTTTAGAAGTCCATGGTGCTTTCAGCATTCTTTGCAAACAACACAACTGAAAAGCATCAACTCTTCTTCAGTCTTCCTTATTTGTTATCCAGCTCTCACATGCATATGAGGCAATTGAAAATACTGTGGCTTGCATTAGGTGAACCTTAGTTTTCAAGGAGACATGTTTGCTCTTCAGCAGTTAAAAAGGTCTTTTGCAACAGATTTGCCCAATGCTATACATCTTTTGATGTCTTGACTCGTGCTTCCATTGGCATTGATTGTAGAACCAGACAATATGAAATGTTTGACATCTTCAATCAAGCCATTGTTTGGTATGTGCATATGTTATTTTTAGGGATGTACATGAATCCTTTGGTAAGTCAATAGACAAAGCATTTTTTGTGTTTTTTTCAAAGAATGAAGGAGAAAGATCTAACTTGTTGAAAGAAAGGGTCAAGAGACCATTGTGGCCTAGAGCCATGGTGTATTGAAGCCATATTGCTAAATTTTCTGAGATTCTTTCCTGCCTCTTGACTTAAACTTGTAATTTGAAATCAGCCATGATGATAAATTTACACCATGGAAATTGGCCAGCATTACATATCAGAGCCTCCTGACCTCCGAGAGCTTGTTAACATTCACCAGCTCATGGTTCCACAGAGAGGGAGAATAAAAGAGAGAATGAGATTGATTTAGAGAAATATCGTAGATCTCTACAGCTTCCTAATTCAGTGATCTAAGTCCTCAAGAACGACCCACTGCAACTGAGTTGATTCAGACTCATAGCAACCCTATAGGACAGAGTAGAACTGCCCCATAGGGTTTTTGAGGCTGTAAATCTTCATGGGAGCTGACTGCTTTATCTTTCTCCCACAGAGCAGCTTGTGGATGCAACCTACTAACCTTTTGATTAGCAGCCAAAAGTCTTAACAACTATACCACCAGAGCTCTTTTCCTTGAGGACTAGCAGTGTTTATTTCTGTGAAATGCTTCCATAGGCTTCTAATTATCCCCACACTTACATTATGTTTATTTGACTTGAAAGTTAATTCTTACTTTAAAAAAAAAAAAAAAAA
>NW_006921999.1:348087-350512 GCF_000298275.1 Orycteropus afer afer
TCTCTAAATTCAGGACGGATATATTCAAGATCATATTTTGGCTCTCTTAGACTTGTTTTAATTGTCTTTAACTTCAAGTTGAATTTGCATATGAGCAGTTGATGGTCTGTTTCACAATCAGCTCCTGGCCTGGTTTTGGCTGATGATATTGAGCTTTTCCACAGCCCCTTGCCACAGATGCAGTCAATCTGATTCCTGTGTGTTCCATCTGTGAAGCCCACATGTAGAGCTGCCATTTGTGTTGTTGAAAAAGGTGTTTGCAATGAACAAGTCATTGGTCTTGCAAAGTTGTACCATGCTAGTTCCAGCATTATTTCTGTCACCAAGGCCAAATTTTCCAAATACTGGTGATTCTTCTTTGTTTGAAACTTTTTTATGCCAGTCACCAGTGATAATTAACACATCTTGATTGCAAGTTCGGTCAATTTCAGACTGCAGAAATTGATAAAAATCTTCAGTTTCCTCATCTTTGGTTTTGGTGGTTGGCGCATAAATTTGAATAATAGTCGTATTAACGGGTCCTTGTAGGCATATGGATATCATCCTATCACTGACAGCATTGTACTTCAGGACAGATCTTGAAACATCCTTTGTGATGATGAATGTCATGCCATTGCTCTTTAAGCTCTTTCCATTTACTTTGTCACTTACTTCTTCTTTTTAAATTCTTATAGAGGTTTGTTTGTGTTTTCTTTGATTTTGTTTTTGATTTCCTAAAGCTTTCTATAAATCCACTGAAGGTACCTAAATAAATTATGTTGAATTCCTTATCAGGAAATTCCACTAGACTACATTCCTCCAGAAAATTTTCTGGCCCTGTACTTTGCTCTCTTGTTTCATACATCATGTCCTATTTTTGTGTGTGATTTGAAATTGTCTGTTGTCTCAAAGACATTGTAGTTTTATTGCATTAATTTGTTGATTATATTTTGCTTTGCTTCACTCTGATGTTTTCTTTTGTTCTGTTTTTAATATATCCAGGAACCAGGGCAGTCTACTTCGGTCATGAGTTGGGCAGGGTTAGGGCACTCACCCCGTCTCTGAGCAGATTTAGTAACAGGTAGGAATGTGAACACGACTTTCTGCTCACTGATCATACAGAGCAGCTGAGTACAGGCTGGGTGGGTGTGGCCACTGCCTGTCATTGGTCCAGTAGTGCTAGAGCAGCTGGTGACACTCGTCCAGTGGGAGGGGCAACAGGTGTGGTTGTGTATGTTTGAGTAGGGTCACTAGCTTCCAACTGCTTTCTGGTCACCTGATCACTGATTTGGGTGCCAGTATATTTCAAGTGCATGCACAAGTGGAGCCAGTTATCTGGTTCTTGCTCTGATCAGAATACTGCTTTCAAAAATTCAGATTGGCTGTGCTGTGCCAGTTACCAGTTTCCTACTCTTTGTTCACTGTTTTTATGTAGTCTTTTCCTCTCATCAGTATTTGGTCAACTTCTTTATACTTTTATTTTAAGCTCTGGGATCTATGGCAGTTATCTGTAGTTGTTTCCCTTGTTTGTTCAAGCCTTTGTTATAAAGGATTGGGGTAGTGTGTCTGTTTAGACTGCCATCTTGGACCTAGAAGAATAAGATTGTAAGTCTTTATGGAAACAGACTGCCATATCCTTCTCATGCCGAGTGGCTCATGAGTTTGAACCACCCACCTTTTGGTTTCCTAAACCTCCAGACAGAGACCCACCAACAGTAGATGGCAACAGGAGATTAAGATTTATGGCACATTACATGGAAATAAATCCAGGAATTCAAGTATCAAAAATAAAATAAACCTACAAGACATAACACGCTAACTCATGCACCACAATGGACCCTCTTTAACCTTCCAGAGATTAGTAATTCTGTATCTTTGAAGCATCACAAAATTAATATCTTTTCTTTTTTTTTTCCCACAGTTCTTTCCCAGGCTTCATACCTTGGTTCTCTTTCCATTCCTTTTGGGAATTGGCTTACAGGTTCCTCACAACATTAATTTTAATTGGAATATCTTCTGAGATCTATTTGTATAGCGTAAAACCCATGTGCTTCAGAATCACACAGATGTGGTTTAATGTCCTATTTCCAATCTTTAATATCTATGGAAAATTACTTAACTTCTCTAACATTCAATTTCCTCATTTATAAAATGATCCTAGCAACAACTATCTCATAAGGTTTGAGAATATCAAATATTCTCACAATACTTTACACAATACCCTAGTCATTTATTATTTTTATTCCCTTTCCAGACATCCTAGAAGATCCATACATTACTAGAAGATCAATACTACCACTTCACATGTTGCAGGTGCTACTGTAGTTGTTGTTGTTAAGTGCCGTCGAATCATTTCCGACTCATAGCGACCCCATGCACAGCAGAACGAAACACTGCCCGATCCCGCACCAGCCCCACAATCCCTGCTATGCTTGAGCCCATCATC
>NW_006921999.1:358529-365616 GCF_000298275.1 Orycteropus afer afer
AGAAAAGGAACATCCCAAATAATGAACTGATTACCATAATCTAAATCAGTATAAATTGAAGATGAGGAATGTGAGGGTGAAAATTTATCATGTTCATATGAAATATCTTATATGTAGACAAATGTAAGTATCTTTATTTCTTTAATGATTCATATAATTCAGACTTAATTAACTTGTGTGAATACCTACTCTGATGATGCATCAACAACAAGAACCAAACTCACTGCTGTCAAGTCAGACCTGAGTAATAGCAACCCCTCCTTGGGCTGCTGAGACAGTATCACTATGGAAGTAGATTGCCCAACCTTCCTTCTGAGGAGTGGCTGGTGGGTCTGAACCACCAGTCTTCTGGTTCTCAATCAAATGCCTAAGGACTGTGCCACCAGAGCTAGGCATTTTTTTTTCATATGCATTTTAGTGTCAATCGGATCATCAGCAAGAAGAAATTTAGAGGAGTAATGAAGAGAACACAGGAGGTATCTTAAAACTATTTTATAAAGGATTTTGTGGGTTTTTAAATATAGTATTGTGACAAGTTTCTACTTTTGGAGCCTAGGAACTAAGGAGAAATCAATTTTGACTGGTTGAAGAGTCAGCTTGTTTTAAAAGGAAAGAAAGAAAAAAGAATTATGCTAACCTGAAGTTCTCTTCTGCGTCTTTTCTAATCTTGCTTTCACTCTACTTCTTCTACTAGGGATCCATTGTCTTTTAGAGTAAGATTAGTAAATATCTTGTCACAATATAATGTTGAAAAGACTCACTGTTGGACATTATTTCAAGAGGCAGAAACTACTCCCCCTTCTTGCTGTTCAATCCCTATCCCACCTCAGCTTCTGGATACAGACATAATATAATATTCAGTGACTCTGAGACAATCTCAATGATCTTGCCAAAACATATCCAGAAATGTGGGCTTAAATGTAGCAGTTACTAAGACCCAGTAACCATGGTAAGCCCTGCTTCAGCCTTTATTGAAGTTTTCATTGACTTCAAATATTATAAGGTTTCCTATCCAATCCAACAAGAGTCATGAGAAGTTTCAGATCTATCTCTTGACTTGCTGGAAGCAATTTTAATAAAATACAGTGACTGACCTACTTTTTTAAGGCTTTACAAATCTTAATTAGGAACAGTTTGACCCCAAAGTGTGAAAGGAAAGATTTTACCTCATTAGAGGAAGTCCAGTGATGTTACTTACAGAAATACAGAATGTCATAAAGGAGTCTTGCAAAAGGACATGCCTTTGGGCTATCAGATTTCAAGATAGATATAAGAAACCAATGTCCTGATTATTTTGTTTTTATTTAAAAAGTACTACCAGAAAACACCATTATTTTCTCTTCGGACTAAAAAATCTAATGATGCTTTAGGAAAAGTATTAACCTTTAGCTGAGAAAATATTTATTTTGGATATATATTGAACATGCTCCTATTGATTGCTTCTGGCGTAATGAATAAAGCATAGAACATGGATGGATTCATATAGAAGAACGCTGACCCAATTCAATAAAGCTTTTTTTTTTTTTCTTCCAGCTATAGTGGTATGAAACTAAAATGTTCTCATACAATCTAAATATATAGAAATATTTCTAGAAAATTTTAAGATGGCACCTGCTATTACTATATGCACTTTGGGTAACTTTCTCTAACACAACAACATGGACAGAGTAGTTATTGGGAAGAGACATGGAGTTAATTTGTCTTCTGTCTCTTGAGTAAACCTTTAAGGCAGATTACTGTTTTTTTGGTATCTCAGCTTTTTGAAATTTCAAATAAGTGCCAGATTATTCTCTCTTTCCCCAAGAGAAAGAGAAATGACGATGCATCCCTTATAATTATCTGGATAAATACATAATAAGTGAGATAAATACTTTAGACAACACTTCTGAAACTTAAAAATGATTTACTTTTCGTGGAATCAGAGGCTGCTGATCAAATGGTCCAGAGGATGATCTCAGAAACATACTGCCACATATTTACACACATATGTGTTTCCTTTACTAAATTTCAAACCCAGCTATGAATGATTCTCGATTGTTTGAGAGTATTCATTCAAGGTGTATTAAGAAAGAACATACATAAAGGCCATTGATGTAGTTCCTCTTTGTAGAAGACAGAAATGGCTTCAATCAGAATCACATCCCACTGTGCTTTGGTCTAGTGAATGAGTTACAAAATGAGATTTATTCCAGATCAAATAGCAGGCATGCTTGCATCCTGTGATTACATGAGAAAAGTCTATCGTGATGCAGGTAGGAGATTTCCTACTACTTTAGAAGGCAACATTTTTAGCCTTCACAGTATTGCAGGACTTTCAAACATTTTTTCTTTTTTAAAAAATTGTGATACGAGTGAAAGTTTGCATAGCAAATTAGTTTTCCATTCAACAATTCATATATATATAAATATAATTTTAAGAGCTTGTTTTACATTCAATGTTATGTGTACATTTTGTTTCTTTCCCTCTTTACCATGTCCAACCCTAACCCAGTCTCCTCCCCCCCCTCCCCTTTAACCCTCCCCCTGTGCCCCTCATATTTATGCACTCCTGTTTGTCCGGCATTTCCTCAATTTGAATGTTGGTCCTCTGGTGTCCTGTAGTCCATTGCTCCAACATAGAGTATGTGGGTGTGTCATCCTGGGTTGAGTGGTCTGAGTGTACATCTTGTTAACTATTGGGCTGACAGCTAGCCCCTGGGGGTGCATTTTATTCCAGGCACAGAATGTATTCCAGGGCCATAGTATTGGGGGTTTCACCAAATTTCATCTGACCAGTAATTCTGGTCATTGAGTTTTTTGGATTTTTGTTCCATGTTTTCCCTCCCACTCTATCCAGGATCTCCAGATCTGATCCTTTCCTGAGTGGTTGGCATTGGTGGCCAGGCATCATCTAGTTCTTCTGGTCTTGAGGGCCATCGTGTCCTACAGCTGATTGCTTCCAAATGCCCCTTTGATTTATTTATTTATTTGCATTCTTTGCTTCTGATGCTAGGAGACCATTAATTAGCTGCATCTTAGGTGGCCACTTGAAAGCTTCTAGGACCCCAGATGCTACTCACCAATGCAGGATGTGGAGCAAGGCTTTTATGTATTTTGTTTTGCCAATTGAGTCTAGTGTTGCCCAGTATTATGGTCCTGAGACAGTAGATCTATTGGATCTCTCTCCCATAGAGTCTGTGAGGAATTAATTACTCTGTGTCTGTCTTCTATTCTTTCTGTAAGGACTGCAGATTTTGATTGGTGACATTGATCCCCACAAAGTAACAGCACTCTCCTCACTTTCTTCCTATCCTTTCCTGCCTTCTGAACTATATCCTTGGGTAAATCTTGCCCTTTTGATCTTCAGGAATTCATTGTTCTAAGAAATGCATGGGAACTCTGGTGGCGTAGTGCCTAAGGCACTTGACTGTTAACCAGAAGGCTGGCAGTTCAAATCCACCAGCCACTCCTCGGAAGGAAGATGGGGCAATCTACTTCCGTAGTGATACTGCCTCAGAAACCCAAGGAGGGATCACTATGAGTCCAGTCTGACTCGAAGGCACATAACAACAACAACAACAAGGAATGCATGGCTCCCTGGTGTTATTATTGACCTTACAGGTCTGTCTATTGTTCAGCTGAAAGTTGATCCACAGAAGTGAGTTTGAGTTGATGCCTGAAATGTTTTTAAGGACCAAAGTCTTAAGGGTTCTACCAATCCCTATCGGGCCAATAAGCCTGGCCTTTTTTTTTTTTTTTTTTTTAAAGTTTTGAGTTTTGTTCTACATTCTTCTTTCATGAGACTGAGGATCTTTATTGTGATCCCTTTCAGAGCAGACAACAGTCATAGCTGGGTACCATTTGGTTCTTCTGATCTCAGGGTCATGGAGGCCAGGGTGTACATCATCCATTAGTCAGTCCTTTAGACTAATTCTTTTCCATTTGTGTTTTATTTTCTTCATTCTTCCATGCTCTGGGCTAGGAGATCCCAATAGATGCACTTGGATAACTGCTCACAAGCTTTTAGGACCCCATCTACTCCTCTTGAAAAGGTTCCACAGTTACTGGCTTTCAGCCAGAATTGAGATTTATTAATCGAGACCTGGTAGCTGCATGAACAGTTTATTGCCCACCTGATTACAATGGCTTGGAGATTGTGGTTCTATCCATCACAGAATGTGGCACAGTGGAATCCTGCCAGGAACACTAATTCCAGGTGTGAGACTTCAGGAGGCACTCCCTGAATATGGAAGAAAACAGCAATTTTCCTGCTTTTCTGAGTAGCTGCTTTGGTCCCAAAACAAGAAAAACAAAAACACAAAATTCATCCAAAATGGCTTTTCTTTTGCCATTTAGCACAAATGACTATAAACCCAAACCAAATCCAGCATCATAGAGTCAATTCCAGCTCATAGTGAACCTATAAGATGGAGTAGAACTGCCCTATAGGATTTCCAAGACTGTCAACCTTTACAGAACCAGACTCCTTCATCTTTCTCCCATGGAGGACATGAAGTACTTACTGATGAAGATTAAAGACTGTAGACTGCAGTATGGATTAAACCACAATATAAAGAAAATGAAAATATTCAACTGGACTAATAAATAGCATCATGAGAAATAAAGAAAAGATTGAAGTTGTCAAAGATTTCATTTCACGTGAATCCACAAAAAACACCCATGGAACCAGCAGTGAAGTAATCTGACACCCTATTGCACTGGGAAAATCTGCTGCAAAAGACCTCTTTAAAGTGTTAAGAAGCAAAGATATTTCTTTGAAGACTTAAGTGCACCTAACCCAAGCAATGGTATTTTCAATGGCT
Organism: Orycteropus afer afer; assembly: GCF_000298275.1. Taxonomy (NCBI): domain Eukaryota; kingdom Metazoa; phylum Chordata; class Mammalia; order Tubulidentata; family Orycteropodidae; genus Orycteropus; species Orycteropus afer. The sequence continues at coordinate 363,332 of NW_006921999.1, forward strand.
TTACATGCATGTGAAAGCTGGACAATTAATTAGAAAGGCTGAAGAAGAGTTGATGCTTTTGAATTGTGGTGTTGGTGAAGGATGTGGAAAATACCATGGACTGCCAGAGGAACAATCAAATTTGTCCTGGAGGAAGGGCAGCCAGAATGCTCCTTGGAAGCGAAAATGGCCAGACTTCGTGTCACCTACTTTGGTCATGTTGTCAGGAAGAACCGTTCCCTGGAGAAGGATATCATGCTTGATAAAATGGAGGGTCAACAAAAAAGGAGACGATGGATTGACACAGTGGCTGCAATGATGGGCTCAGGTATAGCAAGGACTGTGAGGCTGGTGCAGAACCAGGCAGTGTTTTATTCTGTTGTACACAGGGTCACTATGTGTCTGAGCCAAATCAAGGGCACCAAACAGCAACAACAACAACAAATCATTCCATAATAAAGCATGGTAAAAATTAATTTGTTACTAAATAACTAGTAAACAGCTTTCCCCAGGGAATTATTTGTAAATATGCCACATAAAAATATGGAAAATAACTTCCCATTACACTTAAAAATAGCTACTAAGTTCTACAAATATTACATTTGTACTAAAGAATGATGAAAATTCAGAGCACTCACCTGCATTAGAAGAATACTTGAAATAATATGGGATAACCAAATTAAATCTGTCAGAATTAAAACTAGCTGTTAAGTTCAATTCTGCTGATGTTTATTGAAAATCATTCAATAAGATCATAAACAACAGGATCACCAATGAGAGGAAGACCAGGAAGGGGGAACAAAAAACACAGATCGAATTTGAAAAATCCCACCCCTATCTGTCAATTTCTTGTACTGTGGTGACTTGCATGTTCCTGTGATGCTAGAAGCTATGCTACCGGTATTATAAATACCAACAGTATCATCCATGGTGGACAGATTTCAGATTAGGATAGAGCAGGATAAAAGGCCTGGTAATATACTTTGAAAATTAACTAGTGAATACCCTATGGCTCACAACAGAATAATGTCCGACTCAGTTGCTTTGGACAAATCATCAGAACAGATAGATTGCTGGAGAAAGACCTCATGTTTGGTGAAATAGAGGGCCAGTGAGGACATAGGAGACCCTCAGTGTGATGGACTGGTACAGTAGACACAAGATTTGACTTAATCATTCTGGTGATCACAAGGATGAGACAGGACTGGGCAGTGTTTCATTCCATTGTACATCTTATTGTTGTTAGATGACATTGAGTTGTTTCTGACTCATAGTGACCCTCTGTACCACAGAAGGAAACATTGCCCAATCTTTCACCATTTTCACAATCATTGCTGTATTTGAGCCCACTGTTGCAGCCACTGCTTCAGTAAATCTCATTGAGGGTCTTCTTCTTTTGCACTGATCCTCTGCTTTACCAAGCATAATGTCCCATAACATGACCAAAATACACAAGACAAAGTTGTACCTCTCTTCCTTCTAGGGAATATTCCAGCTATTGTGCATAAGGTCGCCATGAGCTGGAATTGATTTGAATGCTGGTAAGAACAACAATAATTTGGGAAACAAAGAGTAAAATAAGTGAAACAATTAGAGCAACAAATAATAAACACCTTTTTTGTAATGATCTTAATGAAAACCAAAAAACAAGCCCACTGTTGTAAAGTTCATTCTGACTCACAGTGATACTCTAGGACAGAGTAGAACTACTCCACAGGGTTTTTAAATATGGAAATCATTGTGGAAGCTGACTGTCACATCTCTTTCTCAGAGAGTGGCTGGTGGTTCTAACTGCCAACCTTGGTTAGCAGGTGAGTGCTTAACCACTAAGCCACCAGGGCTCCTTATCTTGATTGAAAGGTTATGAAATTCTGCAATTTAATCTTCCCCTATATCAATCTGTTGTGTTATAGTGCTTGATGATTAGCTTGTTGAATGATAAAAATCTAATTTGCTAAACCCTAAAAAAAAAAAAAAAGTAGGTTTTTATTAAGATGTTTGAGATTTGCCTGTTTTTCACTGAACTGTTGTGTTCCTATTGGAATTCTCTGGCAATGATAATTCAGAAGTAATTTCCTGAATGTCTCATTTGTGCAAAAGTTTAGTGGTAAATTATGTGGTATATACAGTACAAATCAGTTCACTTTGAGGACTAAAGTACTTCTGACACAAGCCATAGGATTTTAATCACCTCAGATGCATCTTAAAACTATACAATCAATAAGGAAGACCTGAGAGGAATTGATGCTTTTGAATTATGTTGTGTTAAAGAATATTAAATAAACCATGGGCTGCAAGAAAGAAAA
>NW_006921999.1:365791-366900 GCF_000298275.1 Orycteropus afer afer
TGGGCTGAAACATAGCAATGATTTTAAGGATGGTGCCGAACTAGGCAGTGTTTCATTCTCTTGTACCTAGGGTTGCTGTGAGTCAGAACTGACTCAACAGCACCTAACCACACAAGAAAACACAATGGAAGCTCAAGGTCTCTCATTTGATAAAAATAAAAGTTTTTGGTGTCTCTCAAGGTAGATTTTGTTTGTGGAATTATTTCCTTTTCTTTGAAGTAGAGAGTACCTTGAAATTATCACTCATTTCCTAATTCACCTGTCTTTTGGTATTTCTCAGATTATACACACTTTTGCAGTTTATCTGCCAGTCTCCTTCCTGTTTCACTTATTTCTAAACATCTTGGATTTTTTGTTCTTTCGTTTTCTTCATTTGTCCTTTAATTACTATCTGTCAAACTGTCAAACTGGATTTTACAATTCTTCTGTGTATTCATAGTTTAAATTTAGCTGTTTTTCTGGTAAATTTGTTTGACCATAATTTAAATACAATCCAATTGTTATAGTTTCATGTTAAGTTTTTCATAATATCTATGCCCTATTTGATTATAACCATTTTTCTAATTGACTTTATTTTTTGTGTGTCTTCACTGACACTTTGACCATTTTTCTACAACTGTTAAACTATATACTTTACTTTGAACAGACTTTATAAATTATTAAGTTATCACTCATAATATCCTAACTTCTCATTTTCCTAGCTTATTGATATATCATTTCAGTATGGCAATTTTTTAGCCATTTACCTGTCAATATGTGCATTAATTCATTTGATATAAACCCACTGCCATCGAGTTGGATCAACTCATAATGACCCCTCTTTGGATTTCTGAGGCAGTATCACTATGGAGTAGATTGCCCAACCTTCCTTCTGAAGAGCGGCCAGCAGGTTTGAACCACCAGCCTTCTGGTTAGCAGTCAAAAGCCTTAGGCACTACACCACCAGAGCTCCCCATCTCACATTAGAGGAATGTTAAGTAGTATATATATGAGTACTGCTCTAAATACTTAACGTATTTACACTTTCCTAGACAAAACTGTTCTGGTAGTGTAGTGCCAAAGGCATTTGACTGCTAGACATAAGGTTGGCAGGTTGGCAGTTCAAACCC
>NW_006921999.1:367000-379958 GCF_000298275.1 Orycteropus afer afer
CTAAAAGTGAAAAGGATTTCAGTTTTCCTTCCTGTGATTTGCCTTTGTTATACCCAAATATTTTCCCTAATGACAAGGGCAAATTTTTCTTCTAAGGATATGCTGCAGAAGTTTATTGTTGCTATAATTACTGTATTATCACCATTCATATCTTATTTAATTTACACAAAGTGATCTTTAATCATTCAGTAGTTAATTCTCCCATCATTTCATGCAGAAAGATCAATAGAGCAATTAGTTGATTTACAACTGTAAAAGCCTTGTCAATGCAATGGCTGAGTAAAATGTCCATAGCTGAAGAGCAAAAGAAGTAGTTATTTGGGAATGCAGCGTTACATAAGTTAATTCCAAAATATATACTTTGCTTAGTTTTAAACATTCATAAAGTGAAATGTACAGAAATCTGTGATTTAAGAATGTATATAGTAGAAGTTATAAAAATATAAATGAAAATGGTAATATATACATGACTGTACAGAGAACACTTGTCTGTCAGTTTGTTATATTGTGGTGGCTTGCATGTTGCTATGAGGCTGGTGGCTAGGCCACTGGTATTTGAAATACCAGCAAGGTCATCTATGGTGGACATGTTTTCAGCAGCACTTCCAGACCTAAATAGACTGGGAAGAAGGACGGGGCTATGTACTTTTGAAAAAATTAGCCACTGAAAACCTTATGAATAGCAGTGAAACACTGTGTGATATATTATTGGAAAACTTTATAAATAGCGTTGAAACATTACCTGATATACAAAAACAAAACAAAACAAAAAAAAACACCAAAGTCACTTCCATTGAGTCAATTCTGACTCATAGTAATCGCCTTTGGGTGTCTGAGGCAGTAAAATCTTTAAAGAAGTAGATTATCCAGTGTTCCTTCTGCATTGTCTGACATAGTGCCAGAAAATGAGTCCCTTAGGTTGGAAGGCACTCAAAATAAGACTGGGGAAGAGATGTCTTCTCAAAGAAGAATTTACTTTAGTGATACGGATGGAATAAAGTTTCAGATCTTCATTTGCTGATGGGGCATGACTCAAAATGAAAAGAAATACCTGTAAACAGCCATTAAAAATAAAATAATGGGATATGTGAAGTATGAATCTAGGAAAATTTTAAGCTGTCAAAAATTAAATGGAATGCATAGTGATTAATATCCTAGGAATTAGTGAGCTGAAATGGACTGGTATTGGCATCATGTTCATCATCACCAAGAATGTTTCAAGATCTATCCTGAAGTATAATTCTGTCAGAGGTAAGATAATATCCATAAGGAAGACCAGTTAATACTACTGTTATTCAAATTTATGCACCAACCAGCAAAGCCAAAGATGAAGAAACTGAACTTTTTACCAACTTCTTCAGTCTGAAATTGACCAAACATGCAATCAAAAGAATTGGAAATTACTGGTGATTGAAATGACAAAGTAGGAAACAAAGAAAAACTTCAGTAGCCAGAAAATATGGCCTTGATGTTAGAAAAGATGCTGGAGATTGCATGAGAGAATTTTACATGACTAACAACTTATTTATTTCAAATATCTTATTTTTCAACAGCATAAATGGTGGCTATACACATGGACCCCATAAGATGGAATACATAGGAATCAAATTTACTATATCTGTGCAAAGAGGTAATGGAGAAGCTCAGTATTATCTATCAAAACAAGGCCAAGGGTTGACTGTGGAACAGACCATCAGGTGATTACATGCAAGTTCAAGTTGAATTTGAAGAAAATTAAAACAAGTCCATGAGAACCAAAACATGACCTTGAGTATATCCTACCTGAATTTAGAGACCATCTGAAGAATAGATTTGACTGAACACCAATGACCATAGACTACATGAGTTGTGGAATGACATCAAGAACATCAAACATGAAGAAAGCAAGAGGTCATTAAAAAGGCAGGAAAGGAGGATAAGACCCAAATGAATATCAGAAGAGATTCAGAAACTTGTTGTTGAATAGGGAGTAGCCAAAGCAAGTAGAGAAAATGATGAAATAAAAGAGATGAACAGAAGGATTCAAAGGGTGACTCTATGAAGTAAAGAATTATAATGAAATGTACAAAGGTCTGGAGTTAGAAAACAATAATGGAAAAACATGCTCAGCCTTACTCAAGCCGAAAGAATTGAAGACAAATTTCAAGCCTCAAATTGAAATATTGAAGGATTGTATGGGCAAAACACTGAACCATGCAGGAGCAACAAAAGAAGATGGAAGGAATACACAGATTCACTGTACCAAAAAAAATTGGTGGACATTCAAACATTTCAGGAGGTTCCATATGATTAAGAACCAACAGTAATGAAGGAAAAAGTCTAAACTGCACTTTAGGAATTGGCAGAAAACAAGTCTCCAGAAATTGACAGAATACCCATTGAGATGTATTCAAATGGATCCAGCACTGGTGATGCTTACTTGTTTATGCCAAGTAATTTGGAAGACAACTACCTGGCCTGGCCAACTGACTGGAAGAGATCCATATTTGTGCCCATTCCAAAGAAACATGCTCCAACAGACTGTGGAAATGATTGAACAATATCATTAATATCACATGCAAGTAAAATTTTGCTGAGGATAATTCAGCATTATACTGACAGAGAACTCCCAGAAATTCAAGATAGATTCAGAAGAGAATATGGAATGAGCGATATTGCTGTCAGATAGATCTTGACTAAAAATAAGGAATGCGATACATATGTTTACCTATCTTTTATTGACTACGAAAAGGCATTTGACTGTGTGGATCATAACAAATTATGGATAAAATAGTGAAGAATGGGGATTTTAGAACACCTAATTGTCCTCATGAAGAACCTATACATATAACAAGAGGCTGTCATTTGAACAGAACAAGGAGATGCTGCATTGTTCAAAATCAGGAAAAGTGTGCATTGCATCATGGTTGAATCCTTTCACCATACTTATTCAATCTGTATGCTGAGCAAATAATCTGAGAATCTGAACTATATGAAGGAATAAAGATTGTAGGACTGTACATTAAGAGCCTAAGATATTCAGGTGACACACCCTTGCTTGCTATAAATGAAGATGGACTTGAGGCACTTACTGATGAAGATCAAAGATTATGGTATTCAATATGGATTACACCTCAACGTAAAGAAAACTAGAATCCTCACAACTGGACCAATAAGCAATATCACAATATATGGAGATAAAATTGAAGTTGTCAAAGATTTCATTTTACCTGGATCCACAAACAACACCCATGGAAGCAACAGTCAAAAAGTCAGATGCTGTATCACACTGGCAAATCTGCTACAAATGATCTCTTTAAGGTGTTAAAGAGCAAAGATCTCACTTTGAAGACTAAAGTATGCCCAACCCAAGCCATGGTATTTTCAATCACCTCATGTGCATGTGAAAGCTAGACAATGAATAAGAAAGACTGAAGAAGAATTGGGAGCTCTGGTGGCATAGTGCCTAAGGCATTTCACTGCTAACCAGACGGCTGGTGGTTCAAACCAAACACCCATTCCTCAGAAGGAAGGTTGGGCAATCTACTTCCATAGTGCCTCTGAAACCTAAGGAGGGGTCACTATGAGTCGTTCACTCATAGTCACTATGAGCAGTGTGTTGTGTGAAGAAGAATCAATTCCTTTGAATTGTGGTATAGGCAAAGAGCACTGAAAATATCATGGACTGCCAAAGAACAAACAGATCTGTCCTGGATGAAGTACAGCCAGAATGTTCCTTAGAAGTGAAAATGGCCAAATTTTGTGTTACCTACTTTCATCTTGTTATCAGAAAGGAACAGTTTCTGGAAAAGGATATCATACTGGTTATAATTGAGGGTCAGTGAAAAAAGGGAAGACCCTCAACAAGATGGATTGCCACAGACACTGCAATCGTGGGTACAAGCAGAGCATGGATTGTGAAGATGGCACAGGAATGGACAGTGTTCCATTATGTTTTACATAGGGTTGCTGTGAGTCAGAGCCAACTCATTGACATCTAACAACAACATACATAGATAAATGTGGGTACGTGAATGGATAATAGATGGATGGATGGATAGTTAGAAATTAAAATGCAACTTGTCAGTATTCTAAAGTACCTGTATAAAAATAGAAATAGATTATGGCCTACTTAGAATGGATATTAGTCATAATAATGATTAAATTAAACTACAGCAATAATAAACTTAAAATAATTATAATTATTTTATATATTTGATGCCAATAAAATGATAATACTTAAATAAAGATGAAATACTAGAGCAATCTGTGAATTTTCATGATAGTTAATTTCTGTACAATATTTATACATACATTTAGTTCCTTATTCATCCAAGAAAGAGGTAAGATATATATACACTTGCAAATGGAAGGCTAAGAAAGATCCAATGAGATGCCTTGTGTATTTTCTGAGTAATGTGCTAGGATATTGTTAGCAAACATGTCATAGATCAGAAAACTCACTCATTCTAATCATGTATAGTAATTATTATTATCCTTTTATTCTGCAGTTATTGCTTAAATAATCAATAAAAATACTACCTTAATCAAAGTGTGTTGATGGCTGATTATCCCAGAGTATATAGTCCATGTGTCAACAAAAAAGCATGAGCAGGGATACCTCCTCTTGTAGTTTCTATCATAATCTGAATTACCTGCCTTGTTAAAACAAACCTGAAAAGTTGTCCACCAAGGATTTAAAGAAAAAGGAAAAGAAAAAAAAAAAAAAAAAACATTGGAAGTATATCAAACCCATAAGTAATGTGATTCTAAAACAATATACTATTACCCATGTATGAAAAATCTGTGAAAGCTGTTATGATTTTCAAAGAACCCAGACATCGCATTGTTGTTGTTAGGTGCAGTAGATTCAATTTCAACACATAGAGACCCTGTGTACACTAGAATGAGTGAAGCACTGCCCAGTGCTTCACCATGCTCATAATCATTTCCATGCTTGAGCTCATCATTGCAGCCACTGTGACAATTCATCTTGTTGAAGGTCTTCCCCTTTTTACTGACCCTCTACTTTACCAAAAACAATATCCTTCTCCAGGCACTGGTGCCTTCTGAAAATATGACCAAAGTGTGTGACACCAAGTCTGGGGATTATGGCTTCTAAGGAGCATTCTGGCTATACTTCCTCCAAGACAGATTTGTTCACTCTTCTAGTAGCCCACAGTATATTCAATATTCTTTGCCAACATCACAATTCAAATGCATCAGTACTGGGGTCTCCCTCATTTGTTGTTCTCCTCTTGCATGCATATGAAGCTATTGAAAATACCATGGCCTGAGTCAGGCACACCTTAATCTTCAGAATACCGTCTATACTCGTAAACACTTTAAACAGGTCTTTTGCAACAGATTTGCCAAAGCAGTGTGTCATTTGATTTCTTGACTGCTACCTCCATGAGCTTGATTGTATATCCAAGTAGAATGAAATCCTTGGCAATTTCAGCCCTTTCTCCATTTATCATGATTTTGGTTATTGGTCCATTTGTGAGGAATTTTGTTTTCTGTATGTTGAGGTGCAATCCATACTGAAGGCTGTAGTTGTTGATCTTCATCAGTAGTGCTTCAAGTCATCTTCATTTTCAGCAAGCAAAATAGTATCATCTGTATATTGCAGATTGTTAATGAATCTTCCTCCAATCCCGATGCTACATCTTTCTTCACATATTCCAGTTTGCTGCAATATTTGTCTTTGCATTGGTTTGATAATAATTAAAGAAAAAATCAGTGTATTTTAATTAATTATACATGTTACTTATTAACCAGAGCCTTTGTTTTATCGTGCATGCTTTATCCATATTTTAAATCAATGTATATATTCATTAATTTATTCACCAATATTTGATAAGCTTGCCTTGCGTTAGAGATGTTTTCTGTGTCTTGAGATACACATACCCTACTTTCCTGAAAAGGTAGTGTCTTAGTTACACATGCTGCTTTAACAGAAATACTACAAGTAGACAACTGTATTAAGCAAGTTTATTTTCTCATATTTTAGGAGACTGGAAGTCTGAATTCAGAACTTTATCTCTAAAGGAAAATTTTCTCTCTCTGTAGGCTCTGGAGGAAGGTTCTTGTCTCCTCAGCATGTGTTTCCTGAATCCTTGGAGATCTCAGTGCCTTTTGGTCTCTGTCTTACTCTAAATCTCCTTCTGCTTGCTTGTTTTAACCTCTTTTGTATCTCAAAGGTGACTGACTCAAGACCTTCTATACTAATCCTGCCTTATTAACATAGCAAAAGCAATTCAGTCCCAAATGGGATTATAACTGCAGGCATAGAGGTGAGAATTTACAATACGTATTTTGGGGTCCAAAATTCTATCCATAACGTTCTACCTTTTAGCCCACAAAAACTCCATGACATTGCCACATGTAACATACATGCAACAATCATTCAAAGCCTTAAGACAATGCTAAATCCAAAAGCTCATTTTCTGACCCATCTAAATCAAATGTAGGTGAGATTTTAGGTGTATTCCATTCTGGGGAAAAATTGCTTTCTATCTGAAAACTGTGAAATCTAGAATACAAGTTATCTTCTTCCAAAGTACAGTGGTACAGCAGGCACATTTTCATTACAGATGGAAGAAATTGGAGGAAAAGAGGGATGCCAAGAACAAAGAAAGTGCTAAACTCAGCAGAACAAATTACATTTACTCTCAAGTCTTGAAAAGCCTCTCTTCTCTGAGAGCATCTGGACAATGGCTCTTCCCTCCAGACTCTGGGGGTTGACCACACCCTCTGGATAATCACTGTAGGCCCTTTGAGCCCTGAGCTTCAGTTACTCCTTCCAGCCCCTCCAGGGTGGCAACTCTGATTCGTAGGCTTTAGACTGCCATATTTCTAGTCCATCTGATTAGCAATCTCATTCCCTGGGCCCTGACACACCCCATTCTTCTGATCATGAGGCATGGCAGCACCACCCCCTTGGCACACCTTTACAGCAGCCCCATGCTCTGAAACAATTGACAGAGGTAGGACTCTGTGAAACCTAGAAGAGTGTGGTCGTACCATTTGCGATCCAGGAGACCAAGGCCCCAATTTTTCAAACCTATAATGGCCTGCTTCCCATGTTCCATCCAACAGTTCTGATATCCAAGCGGCTGCAGGGATGGTACTTTTATTTTCTTGGAAGACAATCGACATAGCTCCTTTGTCCTCTTTCCTCCTTGTAGATAGCTTAAGCTTTGTGTTTCCAAATATCTTACTCCCGGTCCTATATTAAGAATGCGTGTATTTAGTAAGCTAAATGATTTCTTACATGATGATATTTAAGAATTTACTAAAATGTTTTATTAATCAACACTTGTATTCACCATAGTATGCCTAGTGAAATATGTTAGATATGAAAGGAGAAATATTGGATGACCCCACTTATATGAAATGACTGGAATAGGTAAATGCATAGAGACCAAAGTTTATTAGTAGTTACCAGGAGCTGATGGTAAGGGGGAATGATAACATAATACTTAATGAGTATTAAGTTTCTATTAATACTGATGAAAAACTTTGAAAATGGATAGAGGTGGTATTTGCACCACATGGTGAATGTAATTAATGTCACTGAATTATATATATAAAATAGCTGAAATGGCAACTGTTTTGTGATATATGTATCATTGCAATACAATTTTTAAATATATTTTTCATCTGCTTATTTCTCTGCCCAAAATGGCATTGAGAAGAAATATTCTATAAAATCATAGCATACCTTGCAGGGCTTAACATAATAAACTATTATAAGTTTTATTCTTCAATCCTCAAGATATTGGTTTATCACATTGTTTTCCTGTTAGCAAATTTAGAGTACAAAGCTGAGCAAATTGACTAAGTAAAAGATGGAACAATTGTTGAGTATAAAACATCACCTGTAGAATTTGAACCTGAATTCATTATACAAAGATGATTGAATACCCAAAATATATTAACAAATGGTAATCATTTTATACTTTCCTCCAGGGTTAAGCTACTAAATTTAATAGCCATAACTCAATAACAAAGAGGAAATATAATTTGCCCTTGAAGATATTACAATCTGATCATACAAGGCAACAGTTTTCCTCTTGCTATAGCAAAAAAGGAGCTCTGGTAGCATAGTGCCTAAGGCACTTGACTGCTAACCAGAAGGCTGGCAGTTCAAACCCATCAGCCACTCCTCGGAAGGAAGGTTGGGCAATCCTACTTCTGTAGTGATTCTGCCTCGGAAACCCAAGGAGGGGTCGCTATGAGTCGGGGCTGACTCCACGGCAAATAACAACAACAACAACATAGCAAAACAGCAATATAAATTGGCATTTATAGTTATAAAATAAAAAATTACATAATGCTTTGGTTAATCCATATATAGTGATCAAATGGAAATTAGATGATTGCTAGTGTTATTAGTATTAAAGGCTTCCCATGATTGGTAAAAGTTTGATATTCCACTTAAAAGGATACAAAAAACCAAATTCACTGCTGTTGAGTTGATTCCGACTCATACCAACCCCTCCTTGGGTTTTCAAGGTGGCATCTCTATGGAAGTAGATTTCCCAGTCTTCCTTCTGAGGAGCGGCTGGTAGGTTTGAACTGCCAGCTTTCTGGTGAGCAGTGAAATGCTTTAGGCACTATGCTACCAGAGCTCCCACTTAAAGGGATAGTGGAAATTAATTGTAGATTCAGGGTATCCAATGCAAGTAAGATTGTTGTTGTTGTTGTTGTTGTTGTTTTGCCGTGGAGTCGGCCCCAACTCATAGCGACCCCTCCTTGGGTTTCTGAGGCAGTATCACTACGGAAGTAGGATTGCCCATCCTTCCTTCCGAGGAGTGGCTGGTGGATTTGAACCACCAGCAAGTAAGATTAGTATGACTGAAATAGACAGGAGCTCTGGTAGCATAGTGTAGCCTAAGGCACTTGACTAGCTAACCAGAGGGCTGGCAGTTCAAACCCACTAGCCACTCCTCAGAAGGAAGGTTGGGCAATCTAATTCCGTAGTGATACTGCCTCGGAAACCCCAGGAGGGGTCACTATGAGTCAGGTCCGACTCAACAGCACATAACAACAACAACATAAAGAAGGAAAGTGATTAATATTGGACCTAGAATTCTGGATTAAGCTACAAGCCCTTGGTGCAATCAGCATCTGAGAAAGTTACTCAAATCTTAAGTGACAAGTTTCTTTGATATATTTAAAGCATTTTCACATTGACAGAATAAATTATACCTATTCCTCTCTTAGAGACTATCTCATTATTAGATATTTCACATTTAGGACAAAAGTAAAGAATCTGCTATCCAATTATTTTGTGTGTTAACCTTGGTTTCCTTTCTATATCCAGCTGTCAGCCTTCAGAGCTACCCATGTTTGTCAGGCTCGCAGCCGAAGCATCCAGCTCTACAGAAAGCCTCTCGCAAACCCATCTTCTCTGCCAGATAGGATGCTTATTGCACAAGGCAACTGAGGTGTATTTTAAGGGATCCTTTATGATCAGGGCTTGTGAATGTCTGGAGGGGGTTCAGGAGGAGACAGAACAGGTGAGGTTGCTGCCACTGTTCCCTCCTATTCAAGCACCCTAGACAGACAATATCCTGCCACCAGAAGAGTACTGGAGGTAATTTGGGGCCTGGGTACTGCAGCAGAACCTGGCCACCCCTTCTTCCTCTGCTGCCCAGGATGCTAAGTTCCTCTTTGAAGCAACTGGTATTCTCCAGGCTATCAGCCTCAGATACCAAGCTCTCCAACAGCTGCAGTAAATTTCTCCTTTCCATGGAGTCCTCTCTGGTCTGTGAGCAGCAGCAGGCAGCTAGAGCTAAGGAGTGGCAGCTGCAGGAGACATGGGCATGGACAACAGCCCTCACTGACCAACTTGGCCCCCACCCAACCAGTTGCTGAGATCCAGAACCAACCACTATGTCTCTAGTACAGCCCCTGGCCTACAGCTTGCTCAAGTGACAGCCCCTACAGCAGGGCCTTGATGTCCAGAGCATAGGAGTGTGAGGGTCAGAGCAGTTCTGAAGGTCCAACTCTAAGGCTGCCTCTGCATCTTCCTCCTCCTCTCACAATGCAGATTTTGCATAATGACCTTGTCTTTGGAAACTAACCATGTCACTATGTAAGGAGTGAGGGTAATATGAAATAGTTATGACATTGCTCTTTTGTCATCTATGGACAACATTAATAATCTTCCATATGCAGATTACATAATTCGTTTTCCAAAAATGAAGACAATTTGAATCAGCACTTACTGATGGCCAAAGACTATAACCTTCAATATGGATTATACCTGAACATGAAAAAAATATAAATCTTCACAAATACAGTGACAAACATCATGATAAATTAAGAAAATTGAAATTGTGAATGTATTCTTCTTCTTTGGATTAACAATCAACTTTCATGGAAGCAAAACTCAAGAAATTAAACAACATATTGCATTGGGAAAATCTGCAAAAGACCTTAAAATTTTATAAAAGCAAAAATTGCACTTGATGAATAGGGTGTATCTAACTCAAGCAATGGTCATTTCAATTGCCTAATATATTTGCAAAAGCTGAACAATGAAAAAAAGAAGACAGAAGAATTGATGCATTCAGATTGTTGTATTGGCAGAGATTACTGAATGTATCATGGACTCCCAAAAGAATAAACAACTCTGTCTTAGAAGAAATACAAAGAACATTTCTTAGGAGCAAGGACGGTGAGACTTCTTTATTTTGGACAAGTCTGCAGGAAAGACCAAATTCTAGAAAAGGACCCATCATGACTAGTAAAGTAAAGGGTCAGCAGAAACAAGGGATATTCTAAATGAGATGAATGGAGACAAAATAGCCACAGCAGTGGACTCAAGCATACCAGTGACCATGGGGATGATGCGGGACCAGACCATGTTTCTTTCTGTTGTTCCTAAGTCCACGATGAGTCAGAGCCAACTGGGCGGAAACTAACAACAATGGTTAGGATTGACTTTTCAAATATGATTTGTTATAACTGTTTTGTTGTCTAATTTCCTAGAAAAAAATCAATTTATGAGAATCATTATTAAATATTTAGTAGAAAAAAGTAAAGTTGAAAAAAAAATTACAGTGACTCAGATGACTCTTGGGTGTTTGCATTTGAGTGTTGGGAGATAGAATTATTGTAAAATATCTCTATATCTAATGTTAATATACAAACAAAATCATAATGTGTTATATAAAATATGTCAATATACAGATTAGGAAATAAGAAATCTTACATTTGATGGTTCTATTCTGTTTTCCCTTTTGGAATTTGTATTAAAATTTTAATACTAATAATTGATATGTTAACAGTACAGAAGTGATGAGAATATCATATGAATGCCTATAATTCCTAGGAGATCAGGGAGGCCAAAAGTGTCTTCTACAATAATGAGTTTAATTTGTTCCCAAGAAGGGATTCTGAATCTTATCCTTTTAAGCGTATCAACATTATTCAAGCTGTTGATTTGTATAGCAGATTAGTGATACTGAGCATGGCATGTAAAATTCTATTAACAGCTCAGAGGGTGATTTTAGAAAAGCAACATTATCTTTGAACTAAGGAAAATTGCTTTTGCTTTTGTTGTTTTCATGAAATAAGACATGCACACACACACATACAAATAAAACACACTGAAAAAAATGACCACGGAATCATATGTCAGTTAAAAACAAATATAAGGTGATTTGATAAAGAGTTTTATTTCATAGACATTAAATTTAGTTATCTAAAAGAAATTCTCCTACTGTATAAGGTGTTTTATCAATATAAGGTAGCTGCAAGACTTTGACAATACTTTTTGAAGTTATATGTTTATACTGATGCTTTGATATTTTTCAGATAGAATTGTTTTGGAAGCTTTATTGAGTAAAATAGATCACTTATTTTTAACCCTAGATAAATGTTAGAATCATATATTTTTTAAATTTTAAAAAAGAATTGTATAGGGAACCTTTAAAAAATACTAATAGCTACACCTCACCTCCTAAGAGATTCTTGGGCCCTGACATGTTTGCAAAACTGCCCTGGTCATTCTTATGTGCAGGCAGGTTTGATAATAATTGAGAGAAATAAATATCATCTATCCAAAAATGTAAGAAAATACTTCCAAATAATTAACACTGGATTTGATTCATAGCAGTTAACCAAGTGAAATTATCTATTATTAAAATTATTTATATTAATAAAACCATTATGCTGATATTTTGTTACTAAAAACTGAAGAATCAATAAATATCTCCAGAAAAAAATATTGCTATAAGAAAAAATGTATCCATATCATGAAAAAAAAAGATTAAAGTTTTCACAAGTACTGATTTTTCCATATATTTGATTAGAAAAAGAAATCAAGAAGTAGGTTACAACCAGAATAAATGAAAATAGAAATTTTAAGTAATAACATAAATAATTGAATATTGGCCAGTCATTGAAATTTCTAAATGTATATTTTAAGAGTTATCAACATAACTGAAAACATGAGCCACACTTTTTAAATATTTAGATTTATTGATTTATACAATGCCAATTTTAATGTTTAGCTAGATATTTCTGAAATAAAATGAGTAGTTTATTATATTTTCTAACTTTTCCCAGTGCTTAGCATTGCAGCATTGGGTATGAGATAAAAGCAAATATATCAGTAATATTCGTGGGAAGTAAGGGGCGGTTAACTGTGTTACCAAAACACAAGTGACTAATGCATTTTCCTCTCCTATAGACTAAGATTAGTTACTCCAAAAATATATTCTTGAAATTATATCAAAAAGAAAAAAAATATATATATTCTTGAAATTATATCAAAAAGAAAAAAAAAAGTCAATGTTGACTTTGCTTTTACATTTAATAAGAAATTGAATGAAAAAGAAATAAGACTATTATCTCCCTACAGCCAGCACAGAGTGCAAGGAAAGAGATGTAACCCAGAAGACACATAAAAACTTGAGTATACATATATTTGAGTTACTCAGCAAGGAGGATTCTCAATGAC
>NW_006921999.1:380058-391276 GCF_000298275.1 Orycteropus afer afer
ACCTGGGGGGAAAATCCACTTTCAGACTTAGTACTGGCTGCCTTCAGATCCTTTTAGTTGTAGACTGAAGTCCCTGTTTTACTTGCTGTCTGTCAAGCCAGCACAGAGTGCAAGGAAAGAGATGTAACCCAGAAGACACATAAAAACTTGAGTATACATATATTTGAGTTACTCAGCAAGGAGGATTCTCAATGACGGCACAACATTGACTTTTAAAGTTGGACTACCCCTGTTGAAAGCTTGAGGTTTTTAATAACCAGTTGTATGAACTTGGGAAAGTCACTTAATCTATGCAAGCCTATAAATTCTAGGTCCAGTTGAGCTTTCTATCTCTGCTTCTAAAATTTTGTCTGACAAACAAATATGATATTGAATTGAAGGTAAACATCACATTATTAAAAGTATGGTGGAGAAAGTTCACCCAACTTCAATATTTATTCGTTCATTCTTAAAATATTTTATATTCATTTCAAGAGTCTGTTAGAGCAATGTCTTTGAAACTTTAAAGTGCATTCAACTCACCCCAGAATCTTGTTAAAAATACAGATTCCACTTTAGAATATCTAGGCTATAACTTGGGATTCTGCGGTACAAGCAGACTACCAAAAGAACGAACAAACCTGTCCTGGAGAAAGTGAAGATGGAATGCCCCTTAGAAATGAAAATAGCCAGACTTTGTCTCATGTGCTTGAGTCATGTTGTTAGAAGGGACAAGTCCCCAGAAAAGGATATGATGCCTGGTAAAGTGAAGGGTCAGCAAAACAGGAGAAGACCCTCAACGAGATGAATTGACACAGTGGCTGAAATGATGGGCTTAAGTGTAACAAAAATTGTGAAGATGGAGCAGGACTGAATGGTGTTTTGTTCAGTTGTACATAGGGTTGCTATGAGTAAGAATCGTCTTGATAAACCTAACAACAACAAGCACAAACTACCAGGTGATACTAATTTAACTAATTTGGCTGGTGGTTTTTGCACCCTATCTTGAGTAGCAAATTATGAAAGGACTCACACTTTTTACTGTGTTGGTAACTAGACATTCTGAGGGAACTTCTGGAAAAATTCAGCCAGATCATAGATAAAAAAAAAAAAAAAAAAAAGTTTAATGCATTGTTGGGTTTGTTAAGAAGCAAACAAAACATCCAAAAGCAAATACACACACACCAGCAAGCTGAAACCAAAAGCACGGAGCTGTGATTGCTAACCAGAAATGGAAAAGTGAGGTTGTCCTGAAAGCAATGTTGATGTAACTGCTGTAAGTGTAGCAAAACCTTGGGATCTAGTGAGGTAGCTAGTCTGGATCTGCAATTGGTACATTGACACAGGAATTCTCAAAGGAAATGTAAGTGATCTCAGTTTGATGATACTCAGAAATTCCCTAGAGAATCATTGTCAGGTCTTCCTTTTGGGAAAGCATCTATAATTATGCCTTAAGGACTCTCACAGATGATATCCAATGAAATGAGCTCCTAAATTAGAAGTACTCAACAATCATAAAACCAGTGTATCACAAGTCAACAGAAACCAAAATCCAGCAAATCACAATGGCCTTGAAATTGCATAAAATATTTAAAAATAAGTGAATGATAAATGTATTTGTTTCCTCCCACGGTACCTGTTCAAGAAGTTTAATGTAACTTCTGACTACTGATTAAAGGAGCAAACCATTTTTTACAAGGAAAATTATTTAGAGACTTTATATATAAAGTTTGAAAACTGCTGACTTCATTGACAAAGCTACCTTTATCTATTATGATGTAGAAACTTGACAAAACACTGAAGATGAAAGTAGAAGTCAATCTCATGCATTTGCATGAAAAACATTAAAACTGCTAGGAAATTAAGTAAAACATTGTATTTAATGATAATTTGATTTTATAAAACCAGTTGAAATATTTTGCCTAGTTTATTAATTTTCTATTGCTGTAGAACAAATTACCACACACTTAGTTTTTAAAACCCCTCCCCTTTATTAGCTCACAATTCTGTACTCAAGAGCCTAGCATGGCATTACTTGGTTCTCTTCTTTTCTCAAGGCAACAATCAAGGTGTTGATTGGACTTAGTGTCAGTCTGAAGGACCTGGGGGGAAAATCCACTTTCAGACTTAGTACTGGCTGCCTTCAGATCCTTTTAGTTGTAGACTGAAGTCCCTGTTTTACTTGCTCTCTGTCAGCCATAGTATGCTTTCAGCTTTTACAGGAGTCCCACACTTTTTGTCTTGTGACCTTCTCCATCTTCAAGGCAGCAATGATGCCTCAGATTCTCAGTGTGCTTTAAATATGTTATTTCCCTTTATCTAACCTCTAGACACACATTTAATGCGCTCATATGATTATGCCAGGCTCAACTTGACAATTTTACCTTTCTTAAATTCAACTTTGTCATGTATCATAAGTTAATAATAAATGTTAAGTCATTAATATTCATAATCCTGAGTATTAGAGAAAGCATGAGTACCAGAGGTTGGGGAATTTTGGAGACCATCTTAGAATTCTTTTATTATTTCTTTTTCATGTGTTTTTGCATTGCCTAGAACTTTTAAAATAATCCCCAAAAATGTTAATGATGAAAGATTATGAGTAATCTTTCTTAATGAAAATTATGCAATCATTTCTATTCATTTGCTATTTGTATTGGCTCTGCTGAAAATAGATGTCTGAAGCATTTAAGATATATTTAAGTTGTTGTTGTTGTTATCATGTGCCGTCGAGTCGGCCCCGACTCATAGTGACCCCTCCTTGGGTTTCCGAAGTTAAGAATATATTATTCACTTTTTTCCCTAAATTATTATAGAAGGAACATATGAATAGCATCTTAAAACACTAAACCAAAAATTACAACCATGTTACTCTCTCCATTGCACAACTTAGTAGACATGGAAGACAGAATTCTATGATGTTTTTGTTGTTGTTGTTGTTATGTGCCATTGAGTTGTCTCTGACTCATAGTGACCCTATGCACAGCATAACGAAAAACTGCCTGATCCCACACCAGCTCCATGATCCTTGCTGTACTTGAGCTCATCTCCACAGGCACTGTGTAAATCCATCTCATTGAGGGCCTTCCCCTCTTTTCTCGAACCTCCACCTTACCATGCATGACATCCTTCTCCAGGGAATGGTCCCTTCTGATAACATGACCAAAGTAGGTGAGATGAAGTCAGGCCATTCTCGCTTCCAAGGAGCATTCTGGCTGCACTTCCTCCAGGACAGATTTCTTAGTTCTTTTAGCAGCCCATGGTTCTTTGCCAACACAACAACTCAAAAACATCAACTCTTCTTCCGTCTTCCTTATTCATTGTCCAGCTCTTACATGCATATGAGGTGATTGAAAATACCATGGCTTGGGTCAGGCACACCTTAGTCCTCAGGGAGACATCTTTGCTCTTCAGCACTTGAAAGAGGTCCTTTGCAGTTGATTTGCCCAGTGCTATACATCGTCTGATGTCCTGAGTACTGCTTCCATTGACATCGATTGTAGAACCAAGCATTGTGAAGCTCTAACAACTCCACTCTTTTTTCCATTTAACGTGATGCTGCTTATAGGTCAGTTGTGAAGATTTTTGTTTTCTTTATATTGAGATGTAATCCATACTGCAGATTGTTTGCTTCAATCTTCATTAGTAAGTGTCTTGAGTCATTCTCACTTTCTGCAAGCAAAATTGCATCATCAGCATATCGCAGGTTGTTAATGATTCTTCCTCCAATCCTGATGCCATGTTCCTCTTCATATAATCCAGCTTCTCAGATTATCTGCTCAACATACAGATTGAACAAGTATGGTGAAAGAATACAGCCCTGACGTATGCCCTTCTTGATTTTAAACAATTCAGTATCCCCTTGTTTTGTTTGAACAACAGCCTCCTGGTCTGCATACAGGTTCCTCATGGACACAATTAAGGATTCTGGAATTCCCATTCTTCTCAGGTTATCCATTTGTTATGATCCACACAGTTGATGCTTTTGCATAGTCAATAAAACACAGGTAAATATCTTTCTGGTATTTGCTTTCAGCCAAGATCCATCTGGCATGAGCAATGATATCCCTTGTTCCACATCCTCTTCTGAATCCAGCTTGCATTTCAGGAAGTTCCTTGCCCATATACTACTGCAACCATTTCTTAATTATCTTCAGCAAAAATTTGCTTGTGTGTGATATTAATGATTCTGTTTGAAAATTTCTACATTCTGTTGGATCACCTTTCTTTGGAATGGGCACAAATAGGGATGTCTTCCAACCAGTTGGCCAGGTGGCTGTTCTCCAAACTTCTTAACTTCTTTGCATAGACATATAAGTGTTACCAGCTTAGCATCTATTTGTTAAAACATCTCAATGGGTATTCCATCAATTCCTGGAAACTTGTTTTTTACACCAATTCTTTCAATGTAGCTTCAAATTCTTCTTTTAATACCACTTGTTCTTGATCATATGCCACCTCCTGAAACAGATGAAGATCAACCAATTATTTTTGGCGAAGTGATTCTGTGTATTCCCACCATCTTCTTTTGATGTTTCCTACATCATTCAATATTTTGCTTATAGAACCTTTCAATATTGCAACTTGAAGCTTCACTTTTTTCTTCAGGTTTTTCAGCTTGATAAATGCCAAGCTTGTTCTTCCCTTTTGTTTTTCTAACTCCAGGTCTTTGAGCATTTCATTATAAATTGACTTTGTCTTCTTGAGCTACTCTTTGAAATAATGCATTCAGTTCTTTTATCTTGTCATTTCTTCCATTTGCTTTAGCTACTTTCAGTTCAAGAGCAAGTTTCAGAGTCTCTTCTAACATCCAATTTGGTCTTTCCTTCCTTTCCTGTCTTTTTAATGATCTTTTGCTTTCTTTGTGCAGGATGCTCTTGATGTCGTCTCACAGTTTCTCTGGTTTTCAGTCATTGGTGTTCAATGCATCGAATCTGTTCTTCAGATGGTCTCTAAATTCAGGTGGGATATAATCAAGGTCATAATCTGGCTTTTGTGGACTTGTTTTAGTTGTTTTCAGCTTCAAGTTGAACTTGCATATGAGCAGTTGACAGTCTGTTCCACAGTCAGCTCCTTGTCTTGTTTTGGCTAAAGTTATTGAGCCTCTCCATCATCTGGTGGCATAGTGTCTAAGGCATGTGACTGCTAACCAGAAGGTTGGGAGTTCAAACTCACCATCCACTCCTCAGAAGGACGACTGGGCAGTCCATTTCCATAGAGATACCACCTCGGAGTGGTGGCTTTGAGTCAAAATTGACTTGGTGGCATGGTGGCAGTGAGTGTGTGTGTGTGTGTGTGTGTGTGTTTGGTTATTGCCTCTTTGCACAGTTGTAATCATCCAATTCCTGAGTATTCTATCCGTGGAGGTCCACATATATAGTCACTGTGTATGGTGTTGAAAAAAGATATTTGCAATGAGTGTGTCATTGGTCTCACAAAAGTCTATCATGTGCATTTCAGCCTTATTTCTATCACCAAGGCCATATTTGGAACTAATGGTGATTCTTCTTTGTTTCCAACTTTTGCATTCCAATCACCAGTAATAATCAACACATCTTGATTGCATGTTTGGTCAATTTCAGACTGCAGAAATTGGTAAAAATCTTCAATATCCTTATCTTTGGCTTTGGTGCTTCGTGCATAAATTTGAATAATAGGATTAACTGGTCTTCCTTGTAGGTGTGTGGATATTATCCTATCACTGACAGCATTGTACTTCAAGACAGATCTTGAAACACTATGTGACGATGAATGCCACACCATTCTTCTTCAATTTGTCATTCCCAGAATAGTAGATCTTATTGTTGCTCTAGTCACAATGGCAAAAAAATAAAAATTAAAAAATAACAGTCCATTTCAGCTCACGGATGTCTAGGATATCAATTTTTATGTGTTTCATTTCACTTTTGACAACTTCCAGTTTTTCTAGATTTGTACTTTGTACCATCTATGTTCTGATTTATTAATGGATGTTTGCAGCTGTTTCTTCCTATTTTGAGTCATCCACATCAGCAAAGAGAGGTCTCAAAAGATTTATTGTATCCATTTCATTAAAGTCAGCTGTACTTTCGCAAGGCAACTCTTCTTCAGTTGTATTTTGAGTGCCTTCCAAAACCTGAAGAGCTCATCTTCTGGCACTATATTGGACAATGGTTCTTATCTATTCATAAAGTTTCTCAGTAATACATGAGACAGTATTTCACTGCTATCATAAGGTTTTCACTGGTCAAGACCATGAGAAGTGGATGGCCCCTTCCTTCTTCTGAATCAATCTTAGTCTGGAAGCTCCTCTGAATCCTGTCCACAATGGGTAACCCTGCTGGTGTTTGAAATACTGTTCGCATAGCCCCCAGCCTCACAGCAACATGCATACCAACACAGTACAAAAAACTGACAGACAAGTGGTGGTTATTTATTTTTTAATCAAAATTAGATAGTTTAAGATAATGTTGAAAAATTAATAATAACATAAAAACTCAATGGCTGGGCTAAATGTCATATTAATTATAAAAGCTGAATGGAAATGTGAAATGGAAGATAAAAGTTAATTAATTTTTCAGAATGAAGCACATACAGAAAAGGAAATTAAAAATATAAAAGCATATAGAGTAAGATGAGAAGTTCTGCTACTGACTATACCATGTCCCAGAGAACAGAGAGAATTAAGAATGTAAAATATTTATAAAGCTTTATGACTAAAAATATTCTATAAGTGAGGAAAGAAGTAATTGATTCAGGAAGCTTTATGTATAATAAGCAAAATTTTAAAAATACACGTATGCACACACTGAGATGAAATTTCATTATCAAAGACAGGGAAAAACACGTACAAAAGAATGACTGTTGACAGATAGGAAACCCTCAGAACTTTAAGCAAGCCAGGCAAACAGAATAATATCTTTAAAGTATGGAAAAAAATAAATAACTATCAAAACTATTCTAATGTGTTAAATAACCAGACAGTTGCCATCAAGTGTGTGTGGGTAAACTCAAGCCTGCGCCTTTTGGAAAGCAGTTGAGTGTGTTAACGGTTTGCAATGTTGTTGTTGTTGTTGTTTGCCATCGAGTCAGCCCGACTCATAGCGACCCCTCCTTGGGTTTCCGAGGCAGTATCACTACGGAAGTAGGATTGCCCAACCTTCCTTCCGAGGAGTGGCTGGTGGGTTTGAACCGCTAGCCTTCTGGTTAGCCGTCAAGTGCTTTAGGCACTATGCTACCAGAGCTCCTAACGGTTTGCAATACCTGGGGTTAAATAAACATAGCTACACTTGAAAAAATATGTAGTTTTTTTTTTTTTTTTTTTTAACACTAATTCCTTGCCTAATAGAATTTGTAATGGTGTTCTTCAAGAAAATGGCGTACCATCTTGGAAAAATGAACACAAAAGAAAATAGCATAAAACATTAAAATGTCTAACTTACTTATGAATGTGTGTTTCAAGATACCATAAAAAATATCTTATATCCCCATGAAAATAATCACCTCCAAAATGTAAAGTGCTTTAATATTAAAAACTAAATACAAGAAACATAAATATCAATACATAAAAGTAATTCAAAATTTTATATATTAAAATATATATCGATATATGACATTCATGAATTCATCATGGTGATAGATAGCCAAGACTCATCAATTTTTCAAGCTCTTGGGAGTGCTGCAATTTTAAATGTATTTTAATAGTACCTTTTTGTTCGCCTCTTGTGGGTCTTAGATTCTACCATTTCCAACCCTCCTCTGTTTGTTTATTCTAGATTCCAGAGTTGAATTTTAGTCACTCAGAGCACAGGCTAGTGTCAGAGTACTTGGCTTCAAATCTGTATCTCACATTTAATAGTCTTTTGAACTTGGACAAACTACCTACTCTTCCTTTATCTGTGTTTACATATCTGTAAAATGGACCTAGTAATTGAGCCTACAAAAAACATATTTTAAGGATTGAGGTAATATATGGAGTCCCAGTGGCTCAGTGGTTAAGCGCTGGGCTTCTAACTGAAAAAGTGGGTGGTGTGAACCCATCAGCTGCTCAAAGGAGAAAGATGTAACAGTCTGTTTCCACAAATATTTACACCCTTGGAAACCCGATGGGCCAATTCTACTCCTATTGAGCCAGAATCAAGTCAATGGCAATGGGTTTGGTTTTCGCAGATAATACATGTTGTTTTTATAGCAGTGTCTGGAGTATGACATGTACTCAATATTGTTTTTGAAGCCATCAAATAATATTTTGATGTTTTTAATATGTACATAGAAATTAATTTAGAAAAATCTTTATAAAAACACATCCATGTTTATTGCTAAAGAGGAATTAAGACATTTGTCAAGTGTTGTAGTCTAGAGACTGGTTTTATCAATGGGCTGTTTGTCTTATTTCATGTATAACTTTATGAGTAACAGACTACCTGCATTTTTATGTTTTACCAGTTATTAATAATCAAGTGATAATTTACCTAAAAAACATGAAATTTTCACAAAGTTAACTACAAAGTTTTGACTAAAACATGTTACAGGTTGCACTATAACTACATTCCCTTATGGTGATATACCAAAGGAAGGAGGTTTTCAATGTATCATTTTCCAATGTTTTGGTTAGGTTCTAATATACCTTGTGGAGATATTACTATGAGCAAGTACTTGTACAGGTACCTCAATTTGATAAATTAAGGTAGTGAAGTTATTCTTTGAGTAATATAAAGTCACCAGAAAGGGGTATGATCAAGAAGGATTGTAAATTATGAACATATTATCATTGTTAAGGAGGTTATTTTCTTTATTTAATAGATTCTACAATATCCTTTTGCTTATTTTGCCACCAGCAATGAGTGTTCCAGAGCTTACCATTTATGTCAGTGGGGTGGGTATAGGTGGTCTAATTTTGTTTTAAATTTTTCTGACTACCAGTGACTTTGGGGAGCTCTGGTGGTCTGGTGGCATAGTACCTAAGACATGTGACTGCTAACCAGAAGGCTGGCAATTCAAACCCACCAGCCACTCCTCAGAAGGAAGGCTGGACAATCTACTTCCTTAGAAATACCATGCCAGAAACCCAAGGAGGGTTCACTATGAGTCTGATCTGACTCAACAGCAGTGAGTTGTTTTTTTTTTTTTCCCCGCAACGACTTTGAGTAGCTTACTCTTTTTTTCTCTGAATTTTCTAATACACTTTGAAAATTTAAAAAATATTTTATGTAAAATTTAGAAATCATTGGCCTATAAAGTTTGTGACAAAAATAAATGAAGCCCTATATATTCCCACCTTCATCTTTTCCCTATTCCCCAAAAGTCATTGTTTTCTTCCTTTCTGCTTTTTTTTTTTTTTTTACCTGCATGTATCTATATAAAATATATACAATATTTTGGTTACCTAGTGCCACTCTGACAGGAATATAAATGGGATGGCTTTAACAAACAGGAGTTTATTCTTACAGTTTGGAGGCTTTTAGTCTGAGTTCAGTGTGCCAGGCTCTAGGGACTGGGTGAAAGCCCCTCAACCTTGGTCTTCAGCTCTCCCTCCTGCTCCTGGCCCACTGAAGCTGGAGGATTTCTTAACTCAGGCAGCTGGCTGGCTACTGAGGCTTACAAGCCCAAGGTGGACAAGTGTAAAGCACAGTCCAGATGTTACCAAACCACACGACAGACCATTAATTCAAGTCCATTGAAAGTCCCAAGATCAGCAGAGCATGGCAGGCTGCTGAATGAAGACTCAGCTACATGTAGGGTCCAAGAGTGCCAAAAAACTGGAGACATTCCTCAACATTGCTTCTTTTAAGGTGGGAATAGCCCACATCCCTAAAGCAACTACTCAGCTGCTCCAGTAGATTGCACCATGGAGTTCATTACCAGTTTCACCATGGGGAATAATTATATCCAGCTGCCCAGCCACTCAAACAGGCCCAGCCAAGTTGACACACAAATTTAACCACCGCATACAGTATTCTCACTTCTAGACCTCTATTATGGTAGAGTAACTACCTTTCCCTTTCTCAAATGTTGTTAAATCAGTATTCTTATTTCTATTGCTATGACACTGTAAATATTGTTCATTACTGGGCAATATAAGGTGCAAGGAAAAAGAAAGTTTTCTTCTACATTTTTTTCATCGTGAAATTAATAATATCCTATAAAAATGTGATTTTTTGTGTAATAGTTTCATTTAAAGGTGACAGTGTGTTTTCTCATATATCCTATACTCTATAATGTATATTTTAATATTTTTTCATGTAGTTAACCATTGTAAATACTTGATCACTCCCTCCACTCTGGGAAACTTTTGTCCTATAGCTCACCTCTTACAGAGTGTTGTTTGTTTATGTTATTGTCTGTTGTACAGTTGTTGTTCTGAAACTTCCTATTGTTCATTCTTGGATTTCCTTTGCCTTGTCCTGCTGAATCCCTGTGTCTCAATCTTCCTGTGTTAATTCTCTCCTATTTTTATGGAGTGCTTTATCGCAATGCTTTTTGAGAACAATGGTATAGAACATAAATGTTGATCTGCATATCTGAAAATATTTGTGTATACATAGAATTATGTATTAAATGAGAATAAAAAGTATCTCTCCAGTTTCATATTCAGTTTAAACCCAACAAGCACAATGCACTGCTGTCAAGTCAGATCCTTCTCATAGTGACCCCTCCTTGGGTTTCTGAGGCAGTATCTCTATGGAAGTAGATTGGGTAATCTTCCTTCCAAGGAGTGATTGGTGGGTTTGAACTGCCAGCCTTCTGTTTTTTCCCACTCAATTCATCTTTGAGAGCTTTAATAATGTAAAAGATATTCCCCTTATTTTACATATTCTGCTATTCCATTATCCTGCAATTTGAAGAAAATTGTCAAAGTCGATATTTTCTGCTGTGTCTTCATTGTTAGTTGCTGTTGAAGCATCTCCTACTAATGGAGATGTTTATGTCAGACAGAAAAAAATTTTGCCTGACCCTGAGCCATCTTCATGATAATTGGTTTGCATAAATCCATTGTTGTGGCTATTGTGTCCATGCATTTCATGTATCCATGCTTGTTTTTGCTGACCCTCTACAAACATGATGTTCTTTTTTAGTGATTGTTCTGTCCTAATGAGGTTTTCAAAGTAAGCCAGCCAAGTGTCATCATCCTTACCCTTAAGGAGTTTTCTGGTTGTATTTTTTCTAAGATCGATTTACTCATTCTCTGGTTGTTGTTGTTGTTGTTATGTGCCGTCGAGTCAAACCCGACTCATAGCGACCCCTCCTTGGGTTTCCAAGG
>NW_006921999.1:391376-404638 GCF_000298275.1 Orycteropus afer afer
TGGGTTTCCAAGGCAGTATCACTACGGAAGTAGGATTGCCCAACCTTCCTTCCGAGGAGTGGCTGGTGGGTTTGAACCGCCAGCGGTCTGGTTAGCAGGCAAGTCTCTTAGCCACTATGCTACCAGAGTTCCCTCATTCTCTGGTAGTCCGTGGTATATTGTTAATGAATCTCAGCATTTTCTAGATATTCTGTAATTTTAAGGCTTGACTTTCTACTTTATCCAAATTTGTTTTCTTTTTCTTTTTTAAAAACAGGAAAATTGTTTTAATATTCAAGATGTTTCTCTAGACTTTTTGGTTAACATTCTTGATGGTTATTTTCCTTGTGTGTAATTTTTTCCTCATCTATTTTTATTTATCTTGTTTTTTCTAGTTTTATTTTTAAGATAGCTTAGTTCAGGTTAAAAAATGTAACATTAAATAAAACATTTTAATGTACTGTACAAAAGCCCTATTTCATTATTATGTTACCTTAATTCATATTCATACAAAGAAATTGTTTTTCAATTTTCACTGAAAGAATTTGGCAATTCCCAATCGATCTTGGAATTCTACTAAATGTTTCTGTTATTTTGTCTCAAACTACATTTATTGGAGGATTCATTTTTAAACCTGAAAATTGTTTTTGTTAGATGAAATACATCCAACAATATGCTTTTGTACTTTTACAATATGGTTTTGTACTTTTGTTAGATGAAATACATCCAACAATATGGTTTGTACTTTCTGTAGCTGAAAAGTACATGTAAATACATCTATGCAGGCATATTTCAGAGAGATTGTGAGTTCAGTTCCCAACCACCCACCATAGACCGAATATCATGCTAAAGTGAGTCATATGTTTTTTTCTTTTTTGTTACCCAGTACATTGAAAAGTTATGTTTACACTATACTGCAGTCTATTAGGTGTGCAATAGCATTAGGAAAATGTTTGAAATATTGTTAGAATAACCAAAATGTGACACAGACACAAACTGAGTGTGTGCTATTGGAAAAATGGCTGTGATAAACTTGCTCAATGCAAGGTAGCCTGATACCCTCAATTAGTAAAAACTTGAGTATCTGTGAAGCATAATAAAATAAAGTGCAATGAAACAAGGAATGCCTGTATATGCCCATATTTATACACATGTACTCATACCTATACACTTGCATATATACATACATGCACATATAATCACAGTCCTAGTTTTTAGTTGATACACAATTGTAAATATAAGATTATTTATTAAAAATATCATTTGTTTGTGTGTATACTTGTTAGTAACTTCATTTAGCTTAGGCTGTTCACAGTTCGTCCACATTTGGTGTTATACTACCCATCACCAGAAATAACAAATGTCTGCTATCTAGAGAATGATCCCCCATCCCCTTCATCTATCCATAGTAACTACCAATGATCAGAGGTTTCACTAGATAGACTTACTCTTGTCTTTCTTTATAATAGTGAGGTGATACAGTATTCGTCCTTTTGTGATTTATTTATTTCATCCAGCATAATGTCTTTGAGAATCATATATTTTATTAGAAATTTTGAAAACTCATCATTTTCCTTTATGGTTGCATAGTATTCCATTATATGTACCACATTTTGTTTATTTGTTTGTCCACTGATGGTACCTTAGATTGTTTCCATCTTTTTACTATTGTGAATAATGCTGCAATGAACATATATGTGCATTATGTCTGATTGTGCATTTAATATTAAATCTCTAGTGTTTATATGTCAAAGTGGGATTGCTGGATCATAAGGTTTTCTATCTGGAGTTTTTTGAAGAAGGACCATACCGTTTTTTTATACTGGTTGTACAATTTTACAATCCCACCAGCAGTCAATAAGGGTCATGCTATCCTCTCATCCTCAACAGCGTTTGTGTTTTTATTTATTTTATTTATTTTGATCAGTGTCATTTTAGCATGGGTAAGACGGTATCTCATTGTAGTTTTTAATTTGCATCTAACAGCTAATGATCATGAGCAACTTTTCTTGTATTCAGCAACTGCTGGAATATCCTCTTTAGTAGTGTTTGTTCATGCCCCTTACTCATTGTTTTTTCATTGTTATTTGGTTGAAAGTTTAGAAAACTAAATGATTTCTCATTCAATAATTCATACACATTTTTTGTTTTGTGATATTCATTGCAATCCCAACAATGTAACAGTCTTCCTCCCTCTTCCTCTGTTTATCATTTTCCCTCATCTCTATCCTCATTCCTGTCCCTGTCTGCCTTCTCAGCTTTATCCCTGAGTAAATGCTGCCATTTAATCTCATATGATTTTTCTAATGAGTGTGTACCTTTCTGGTATTGCTATTTACCTTCTATACCTGCCAATAATTTGGCTGAAAGTTGAGCCATGGAAGTGGGTTCAGTTCCCAGCTTGAAAGGTGTCTAAGGGCCATAGTCTTGAAAGTTCCACCAGCCTTTGCCAGACCAGTAATCCTGATCTTTTTATGATTTTAACTTTGGTTCCACATTTTTCTCCTACTCTTTCTGGGACCTCCTATTATAATCCCTTTCAGAGCAGCCAGGAATGTTAGCCAAGCACCATCTAATTCTTCTGATCTTAGGATCATGGAGGCTAGGTTTCACATGCTCCATTAGTTCTTTGGACTAATTATTTCCTTGTGTCTTTGACTGTCTTCACTCTCTTTGCACCCACCAGCCACTCCTTGGAAGGAAGGTTGGACAATCTACTTCCATAGTGATACTGCCTTGGAAATGCAAGGAGGGGTCGCTATGAGTCATCCAACTCAAGGGCAATGGGTTAATAGTTTCACCTTACATGGCTACTCACAAGCTTTAGGATCTCAGTCAGTACTCACCAAAGTAGTATATAAAACATGTATTTGGGAACTATGTTATTCCAGTTGACCTCGGTGTCCTCCAAAATTATCATCCTGAGCCCCCATGCTCAGCCACACATTCCTCAAGGTGTTTAGTTATGACTAGAAGTTTTCATAAATTTGCCTCCTGTATACTCCATATTCCTTGCCCATTTTAAAATTATATTCTTTGTCTTTTTGTTGTTGAAATGTTGACATTTTATTTATTTTAGAGATTAAATCTTTCTTTATCAGCTATGTCATTTCGAAAGATTATTTACCTGTCTGTAGATTGTCCTTTTGCTCTTTTGACATGCACAAATATTTAATTTTTATGAGGTCCCACTTACCAAATCTGACCCCTGCTTTTGTGCATGAATGGTTAAGTTTCATATTTTCTTTTTAAATAATAGTTCCCATAGTTTTATCCTTATGGTTTCCTCCAAGAACTTTGTAGTTTTAGCTTTGACATTTGGGATTTTGTCCACTTTGAGTTCATATTTTGGTATGGCATAAAGTATGTTCCTCTTTCATTTTTCTGCATGTGTATTTCCAACTTGCCAACACAATTTGTTAAAGAGACTGTTTCTTCTCCATTGAATGGACTTTGGCCTCTTGTTGAAAAATCTGTTGCCTGTAGAGAGATGGATTTATTTTTGGATTATAGATTCTGTTCCATTAATCCATGTAGCTATCATTGAACCAGTTTCAGGCCATTTTATTTTTTTAACTCTATAGTATGTTCTGGTGGCATAGTTGGTAAAGCACTTGGCTGATAACCAGAAGGTCTGCAGTTCAAACCCAACATCTGCTCCTTGGGGGGAAGATGAGGCAGTCTACTTCCAAAAAGATGTCCAGCCTTAGAAACCCAATGAGGGTCACTGTGACTCAGAATCAACTCAATGGCAGTTTTGTTTTGTTTTGTTTTTTTGAGGGGAGGTGTTATTAGCTTTTCCATTTTAATAGATTATTGTTGGAATATATATCAGAATTGGATTGTATCTATAGATCATTTTAGGTAGTATTGATATTTTCATGATATTAAGTCTTCTAATCCATAAACATAAGGAGCTCTGGTAGCATAGTGCCTAAGGCACTTGACTGCTAACCAGAAGGCTGGCGGTTCAAACCCACCAGCCACTCCTCGGAAGGAAGTTTGGGCAATCCTACTTCCATAGTGATACTGCCTCGGAAACCCATGGAGGGGTCACTATGAGTCGGGGCTGACTTGATGGCAAATAACAACAACAACAACAATCCATAAACACAGAATGGCTTTCCATTTATGTAAGTCTCTTTCACTAATTATTTTATAGTTTTTGTTGTATAAATCTTTTACAAGTTAGTTTTTTATTCCTAGGTATTTTATCATTTGGGGGCTATTGTAAATAATTTTGTTTTCTGTTGAAGACTTAAAAATGATTCATTTTCATATATTTAGTAAAGTCATGCATAAATGATAGTGACATACATATCATACTTATACTTGAAACTAAATAGTAAGCGTATTCTTCAATTCCTTCTTTCAAATACCCAATGTAGACATCTTGTGAAAAATTATTTTAGAATAATGTTCTTATATTAACTGACCTTTCTGTAGCCTTGGGACTGTTGACCTTTATCTCTTTTTTGAATCACTCTTTAAATATTGACCCTCCATCCTACTTTCTGTGATAAAGTTTCCTGGGTTTTAGTCTATTCTTTTTCAGCATCCTTTGCTACATAGTCTACCTCCAACCATCCATTAAATAATGGTGTATTCTGAAATTCTCAGCTATAACCCCATTTTCTCATTTTTTATACTGCTTGAGGGTATCATCTAGTTTCACTGTTTCCAATACAATATATATGATAATGGCTCCCAAACTGTATTCTCAGCCCATTTTTCTCCTGAGTTCTATTTCCTGTAATGACCAGCCTATCAGGCATCTCTATATTACGCCCTTAAACTTAGGCAGCTCAAATCCATTCTGTTCAAAACTGAACTAAACGTTTCACGTCTCTTCCCTGCTTTCTTCTTTCCTATTATATTCCCTATCACAAGTAACTCCCACTAGTAGCCTCCTTATCAACTAAGATGAAATTCAAAAGTGATACTTCTTCTCTTCTTATTCTTATGTTTTCCACTTTGAATTCTATGCATATCCTGTAAGTTGTACCTCTCTTTAAAAACTTTTCCTTTTAACCCTAGTTCATAACCTCATTATTTTGTCTTGATTATACTAAGTTTTCTAATTTCCTGCTTCTACTTCCTTCTCACACTCCTACCAGAATATTCTTTCTAAAATGCAAAGATGTTATAAAAAAAGAAGAAAATTCTTTTTTCTAGTATGTGAGGTGATGCAAGTTACTTTCTCAATGAAAAGTAATTAATACATTTTAAAATGCAAATTATATTAGTCATGCTCTTGCTTACAATCAATAGGGAAAAAATAATCCTGTATTAACTTCTCATTCTGATGGAAATAAAATTCAGAAGACATTAACAACACATAATAGCAACGTATGTTCTAGTCATACTGAAACTTATACTTACTAAAGGTCTGTTTGTGTCACCTCTTCTCCTGGAGAAATTCAGCCAGTCCTATAAAAACCAGCTTAGATACTACCTCCTCTTCCTGAGCAGTTTTTTTTTTTTTAATCTATTTTTGATAGAATGAGCTGCAGGTAATATTTATAAAGGTAACAAAGTATATTTGAACACATTCAATTCATTTTCACTTTGGGTTGTGGACCTTATAGTATAGGCATGTATTTCATGTGAATATTCACCTTCCTTCTCCCACCTTCTCTATGTTAATTTTATGTTTATTAACTTTCCCCTTTCTCAATTCTGACCTCCTTGAGGATAGAAATGATTTCTTTTTCAGTGTTCCCTATAAAGAGCACAGTGCTAGGCAAAAGTAGGCATGCTTATTGATTTAATGACTGATTCTCATTGTGATTATTTTTCTTATTGTAAACATTTGAATAGAAGAAAAAAATACTAAATCTTCCTGGAAAATATAACTTTTTCTTTGGTAAGAAATGTAATGGTTTATACATCAATTTAATCGAGTGATTATATAATTACACTTAGATACAACTACACAAATATGAATCAAATTTCTAGTATTAAAAAACAATTGTGCAGACCTAGATTGGAGACATTCTGTAGGATCCCTGCCAGATCTCCAGGTAGTCAAAGTCATGAAAAACAAATAAAGATTGAGAAACTGTCACAGACCAGGGGTAACATGACAACTAGATATCACGAGGTACTCTGGATTGCCTCCTAGAACAGAAATTGGAAATACTGGTAAAATTCAAATAAAGTCTGGAGTTTGCTTAATAGTTATGTACCAATTTCAGTTTCTTAGTTTTGACAAATGTACCATGGTAATACAAAATGTTAGCAATGTAGGGAACTCCACTGTATTATTTTTATAACTTTTCTTTAAATCTAAATTTATTCCAAAATAAAAATTTTATAAAAATATACAATTGTGACTTTAAAAATTATCTTATTGTTAACACTGTATAGCATACAGATTTTATAAACCTTATGTGCCTCAGAAGACCTTCCAGTAAAAGTATACTTTGAATTTTAAAAATACCATTTTTTTTACAAAACTAATGGAACGGCATATAACAACAACAACAACAATGGAAATTAGAATAATTGTTAAATTATACATTTCCTTTTATTATGTACTACTTCTAATAAGATTGATTTTATGTTGAGGAAATCTGAAAAGTTTCGTGATCACACATTGTAGTGTTAATGATTAAAGTTTGAAGACACTATTATTTACTTGTTTTCTCAAAAATTTTTACTAAACTGCTGACCTTAAAATCAATGGAAATTTACACTTACTTTTGTTTGCCTGAACATTATGGACCATTTTCGGGTTTTTTTATATTTTTTACAATCCCTCACAGCAATACATGTTTGAACAGTTGATCTTTTTATCTATTACAGAAATGAAACATTCCATTTCCTGATATCAGGGGACATATTAGAGGGGTGGGAAAGCATACATTTGCTATTCCTTTTATTAATGTTTAGCTGGAGGGCAAATGTCAATGTAGCCATTTTCATTTTTTTTAACCCTCTTGCTGAAAGCTCCTGTAGGGAAGTTCTGCACATGGGTTTCTTTGATGGTTCTTTTCATTTTATCTCCTGCTGTGACTTTGGCAGTAGGTAACAGAATAAAAAGAAGAAGCCTTAAAGAAATGTTATAGCTTCATGCTGTGAATGTAGAAAATGACAGGGTTTTTTGGCTTGCTTCCTTTGGCCCATGACTAAAAGAGGAACTGTCATGGGGTCACAGTGCTAAAGGGAAGTAATGAGAACATATTTTCTCATGCCAGCTACCTTGAAGACTTTGATGCACATGGCCCATCCAAGTCAATCTGAAACCGAGGCTAAAAAATTGCTGTGGCTCAATCCAAAACCACATGACTGTGAATGGCAGTTTTCATATAGTAGGCATGTAATAAGCATGTATTAATGATCATGGCATATAAATTTGCCTTTGATGACATTGTAATTAAGGCAAGTAAGAGTCTTCAATCTGTCCATTGCCTGTCTCTCTATTAATGTATTATTTAAAAATAAATATTAAATCACTGTGCTAGATTTGACCTCATTTTTCTTGAGAAAATGTCTCCAACTCTTTGTTAGGAAGGAAGGAATTCCATTTTCCCTAATGAGGATCCTTGGGGCTATGCAATAACTAATAATATTTCTAATTGGAAACTCACAAATAATCTCTACAGAGATTTTTCAATGTGAAATTCCCTAAATTTACAATAATGCTAAACAAATATTTACGAGTAAAAGTAGTTAGGATAGAAAAAAACAAGACTTAGCCTCTGATGGTAATGAAAAGGGAAAATAAGAAGGCTGGCAGTTCAAACCCACCAGCCACTCCTCGGAAGGAAGGTTAGGCAATCTACTTCCATAGTGATACCACCTCAGAGACCCAAGGAGGGTCAGACTATGAGTCGGGTCAAACTCCATAGCACATAACAACAACAACAACAGTGTAAATACAATCTTTTGGCTATTATATATTGTTGTTGTGTGCCG
Source organism: Orycteropus afer afer (assembly GCF_000298275.1). NCBI lineage: Eukaryota > Metazoa > Chordata > Mammalia > Tubulidentata > Orycteropodidae > Orycteropus > Orycteropus afer. Next base: position 399,276 of record NW_006921999.1, read on the forward strand.
TGGAGTCAGACCCAACTCATAACGATCCCTCCTTGGGTTTCCGAGGCGGTATCACTACGGAAGTAGATTGCCCAACCTTCCTTCCCAAAAGTGGCTGATGGGTTTGAACTGTCAGTATTCTGTTTAGCATTCAAGTGCCTTAAGGCACTAAGCTACCAGAGCTCCTTCTACCTGGTGGGGAGCGGCTAGTGGGTTTGAACCGCCAACCTTGGGTGTGGCAGGTGACTGTCTGAGGCCTTGAGGTCATCTCCTAGGGCCTATTATATATTAGAGTACATATATGATATCTATGTACTTGCTGTTGTTGTTGTTATGTGCCGACAAGTCAACCAACTCATAGCGACCCCTCCTTAGGTTTTTGAGGCAATATCACTATGGAAGTAGATTGCCCCATCTTCCTTCCCAGGAGTGGCTGGTGGGTTTGAACACTTCTGGTTAGCAGTCAAATGTCTTAGGCACTATGCTACCAGAGCTCCCATCTTTGTACTATAATGTAAAATAATGCTATTTTATTAAATTTGTACTTATTGCATAGATAAAATGTGCTTACTTTGTAAGGAGTTTGGTCCATAATAATTAAATGTGTTTAAGATCAATATCCTTTCTCTCAACTTGAATGTAATTGATCTCTTTTTTTCTTATTTTAGGAAGATTTAGAAGTGTATTTGGAAAACATATATTCTGGAATATCTTGAAATTATATGTACACATTCATATTTTTAGTGTAGATTATAAAAAATAAGAAATGGTATCCTTTTTGTAATATCATATGCAAATTTTGAAATTATAAAAATGTAAAATATGTTCCTCAAAAGGTGAATTATAATCTCTTGAATATATTTGTTTTAGAGATGAGAATAAGTTTGCAGCTAAAATCCTTCAGTTTGGCTTTACAAAAGCTTAATTATAGCTAAAATTATCTATATAAAAAATCATCAAGGAGAAAAATCACTAATACATTTTATAGCTCAAAACAAAATACATTGCTGTTTATGTTTAAGTTTATCCATGAAATTGATTCTTCCTTTTTCTCATTACAAAAGTTTTTTAATTATAGCTCATGGAGTTGGTATATAGAAAGCATATTTTGTGAAGATGATAGAAAATCTCCTTAGAGTTTTTAAATAACTTTCCTGAGTTCTGAGAATTTATCTTCATGAAAAGTCCAATAGTATTAAATTCTGATTCATTATTTATTTTTGTAAGAAATCTACATTTCCCTCCTACATTACAATGAACTTTGGTAAAGGAGCAATAAAATAAGTACCCTATCCTCCATTGTTGAGAAAGGTTTGTCTTATAGAAAAGTTTCCAGAAAATGTGTTTTATTGAATGATTTGAAAGTAGCACAGCAAGAAAGAGTGTCCTGCTCTAACTAAAAATTTATCTCTGGACTAAATGAAAGTCCCAAAACCTTGATAAGTACATTGTTTCTTTTAAAGGGAATTTTCACTACCACCTCCTAATTCAGGCTCTCACAATTGTGAGATCATTGAATATCTTATGTTTCCTCACATCTTCTGGGCAGCCTTATTTCAGACTATCTTTTCAAGGAATTTTATGTATTTAGCAGCCTTGAATAAAAGAGATGGTATCTACCTCTGGAGCAGAGAGCAGATTTGTTTACTGTCCTGTTTAATAAAGATTAGCAATGGAACATTGTGTTATTTCATTCCAGAAGATGAGCCCCCCAGGTTGGAAGGCAGTCAAATATGACTGAAGAGCTACCTCCTCAGAATAGAGGTGACCTTAATAATTTGGATAGAGTGAAGCTTTGGGACCTTCATTTACTGATGTACTATGACTCAAAATGAGAATCAACTGCAACATCTGTTAAGAGTTGGAATGCAAAAAGTATGAATTTAGGGAAATTGAATGTCATTAAAAATGAAATAGAATACATAAAGATTGATATCTAAGCATTAATGAGCTGAAATAGGCTGGTATTGGCCATTTTGAATCAGAAAATGATATGATCTACTGTGCTGAGAATCACAAATTGAAGAAGAATGGTATTATATTCATCAAAAACACATTTCAAGACCTATCCTGAAGTACAGTGCTGTCAGTGAGAGGATAATATCTATAACCCTCCATGAAAGATCAGTTAAAATGACTATTATTCAAAATTATGTAGGAACTCCTAATAGCAAAGAAGAAGTTCAAGATTTTTACCAACTTCTGCAGTCTGAAATTTATTCAAATATGGAATCAAGATGCATTGATAATTTCTGGTGATTGAAATGTGAAAGTTGGAAACAAACAAAAAAATGCATAATTGAAAAATATAACCTTGGTGTCAGAAATGATGATGGAGATAACATGACAGAATTTTTCACAACTTATTCTTTGCAAATAGCTTTTTTCAACAACATAAACAGTGATTATACACATGTACCCCACGGGAAGGAATACACAGGAATCAAATAGATTATATCTATGGAAAAAGGTTTTCACTATTCCTAAGATTTTCATTGGCCAATTATTTGAGAAGTGGATAGGTCCTTTCTTCTGAGTCTGTTTTGGTCTGGAAGCTCTGCTGAAACGTGTCAACTATGAGTGACCCTACCGGTATTTGAAATACTGGGGTATAGCCTTATGAATAGCAATGACACACTGTGTGATATATTACTGGAAAACTTATGAAAAGCCCTGAAACATTATCTGATATAGTGTCAGAACCTGAGCCCCTCAGGTTGGAAGGCACTCAAAATACGACTGGGGAAAAGCTGCCTCCTTAGAGCAGAGTCGACCTTAAAAATGTAGATGGAGTAAAGTTTTTGGGACCTCCATTTGCTGATGTGGCACAACTCAAAATGAGATGAAACAGCTGCATAAATCCATTAATAACAAGAACATGGAATGTACATAGTATGAATGTATGAAAATAGGAAATTGTCAAAACTGAAATGGAATGCATAAAGATCAATGTCCTAGGCATTAGTGAGCTGAAATGAACTGATTTTTGCCATTTTGAATCATAAGACCATATGATCTATGATGCCAGGAATGACAAATTGAATAGGAATGTCATGGCATTCATAATCACAAAAAATATTTCAAGATCTATCCTGAATACAATGCTGTCAATGTTAGGATAATATCGAGATTCATACATGGAATACAAGTTAATACAACTGTTATTCAAATTTATGCACCAACCACCAAAGCCAAAGATGAAGAAATTGGAGATTTTTCCCAAATTCTACAGTCTGAAATTGACCAAACATGCAATCAAGATGTGTGGATTAATACTGGTGATTGGAATGTGAAAGTTGGGGACAAAGAAAAATCACCAGCAGTTGAAAAATATGGCTTTGGTGTTAGAAATGATGCCTGAGATTGTATGATAGAATTTTGCAAGATCAGCGACTTACTCATTGTACATAGTTTTTTTCAACAACATAAATGGTGGTTATACACACTGACCTCACCAGAAAGAGTATACAGGAATCAGATTGGTTACATTGGTGGAAAGAGGTGATGGAGAAGCTCAATATCTTCAGCCAGAACAAGGCCAGGAGATGACTGTGAAGCAGACAATCAATTGCACATATGCAAGTTCAAGTTGAAGCTGAAGACAATTAAAAGAAGTCCACGAGAGCCAAAATATAATTTTGATTATTTCCCACCTGAATTTAGAGACCATGTAAAGAATAGATTTGACGTATCAAACACCAATGACTGAAAACCAGATGAATAGAAGAGTGAAGATAATCAAAGGTATTTGGAAACAATTAGCACAAGGATAAGGGGGACCACAAGGACCTCAGCCTTCAGGACCCTGAGACCAGAAGAACTAGATGGTGCCTGGCAACCAATGCCAGCTACTCAAAAATTGATCAAAAGTGGAGATCGTAGATAGAGTGGGAGGAAAAATGTGGAACAAAATTCAAAAACACAAAAATGACCAGAATTACTAGTCAGAGAGAGTCTGGTGGAACCCCAAAGACTATGGCCCTGGGTTACCCTTCGAGTCTAGAAATGGAGTTACTGCCATGGATGGGCTCTCAGGCCATCAATAGAAAGATCTACGTGCACAACACCTACCACAGGGCGACTCACACCTACCCTAGGGAGATGCACCCTTTAGATCAATCAGCCATGAGACACCACAGGGGCAGCATTCACATAGAGGGACAGCTGGACAAAAAAGGAATGAATAGATAAGAAGGGCACAGAAAGGGTGTTGTCACAGAGATAGGATGGTAGTTTTTTGTGGTTGGGGATGGTAATTAGGGTGTGAAATCAAATGTGCATGAACTGTTGAATGTAAAACAAATTTGCTTTGTAAATATGCATCCAAACCACAATAAAATTAAAAAAAAAAGAATTATACATGAAGATACCAAAAGATCATTCAAAAGACAGGAAAGGAAGCAATGACCAAAATGGATGTCAGAAGAAACTCTGAAACTTGCTCTTGAATAGAGAGAAGCTAAAGCAAACAAAAGAAATGACAAGATCAAAGATCTGAACAGAAGATTTCAAAGAGTAGCTAGAGAAGATAAAGTTAAATATTATAATGAAATGTGCAATGACTTGGAGTTAAAAAACCAAAAAGGAAGAACACACATAACATTTCTCAAGTTGACAGAACTGAAGAAAAATTTCAAATCTTAGGTTGCAATATTGAAAGATTCTATGGGCAAAATATTGAATAATGCTGGAAACATCAAAAGAAGATGGAAGTCACTGTACCAAAAAGAATTGGTCGATGTTCATCTATTTCAGGAGGTGGCATATTATCAAGAGGTAATGGTATTGAAGGAAGAAGTCGAATCTATGCTGAAGAAATTTTCAAAAAAACAAAGCTCCAGGAATTGTCGGAATATGCATTAAGAAGTTTCAACAAACTGATGCCAAGATGGAGGCATTTTCTTAACTATGCCAAGAAATATGGAAGACAGCTACCTGGCCAACTGACTGGAAGAGATCCATATTTGTACCCATTCCAAAGAAAGGTGATCCAACAGAATGTGAAAGTTTTTGAACAATATCATAAATATCACACACAATTAAAATTTTGTTGAAGATAATTCAAAAATAGTTGCAGCACCAGGAGGCTGTCATTCAGACAGAACAAGGGGATACTGCATGGCTTAAAGTCAGGAAAGGAGGGTGTCAGGGTTGAATCCTTTCACCATATTTATTCAATATGTATGCTAAGCAAATAATATGAGAAGTTGGATTACATGAAGAAGGCAGCGTCAGAATTGAGGGAAAACTCATTAATAACAAGCTATATGCAGATTGAGGGAAAACTCATTAATAACCTGCTATATGCAGATGACAGGAGCTCTGGTAGCATAGTGGCTAAGGCACTTGACTGCTAACCAGAAGGCTGGTGGTTCAAACCCACC
>NW_006921999.1:405073-406340 GCF_000298275.1 Orycteropus afer afer
TGGTGTTTTCAATTGCCTCATATGCATGTGAAAGCTGGACAATGAATAAGGAAGACCAAAGAATAGTTGATGCTTTTGAGTTGTGGTGTTGGTGAAGAATACTGAAAGTACCATGGTCTGTCAGAAGAAGTAGCAAATCTGTCCTGGAGGAAGTGCAGCCAGAACACTCCTTGGAAGCAAGAATGGCCATACTTTGTCTCACATACTTTGGTCATGTTTTCAGAAGGGTCCGTTCCCTGGAGAAGGATATCATGCTTGCTAAAGTGGAGGGTCAGTGAAAAACGGGAAGGTCCTCAATGAGATGGATTGAAGCAGTGGCTGCAATGATGAGCTTGGATACAGCAAGGATTATGATGCTGGCACCGACTGAGCTATTTCTTTCTGTTGTACATAGGTTCTCTGAATTGGAGCCGACTCAACAGCACCTAAAAACAACAACACCACATGGAAGGAGAGAATCCAGAAATTCAGTATCACCAATCAGAACTAGACCAGTTCATGACTGTGGACTATCGGACTATCGGTTGCTCAGAAGCAACTTCAATGTGAAGCTGAAGAAAATTAAAACAAGTCTATGACAGTCAAAGTACAACCTTGAGTATATCCCACCTGAATGTAGAGACCAGCTCAAGAATAGATTTAATGCATTGAACACGAATTACTGAAGACAATATGAGTTGTGGGATGACATCAAAGATATCATATATGAAAAAATCAACAGGTCATTAAAAAGACAAGAATAAAGACCAGAAAGGATGTGAGAAGAGACTTGAAAGTTGCTTTTGAATGTAGAATAGCTAAAACACACGGATGAAAGGATGACATAAAAGAGATGAACAGATTTCAACATGTTGCTTGAGAAGAAAGAAAAAGTATTAAAGTTTAATGTGTAAAGACCTTGAGTTAGAAAACCAAAAAAGTAACTGCTCAACATTTCTCAAGCTGAAATAAAAACAAGAAAAATTCAAGCTTCAAGTTGCAACACTGAAGAATTCAGTGGCAAAATACTGAATGATGCAAGAAGCATCAGAATTGTATCCTTTCACCATACTTATTCTATTTGTATACTTAAGTATGTGCGAAAAGGGCAAGGAGGCCACATGTTCTGACCTCCTCTAATCTCACAAGAGGAAGACAGCAGTAACCCAAGGCCTATTACTGCAAGGCCAAACATGCTGCCTCCCTCCAGCCCTTTCACCAACCGTTCCTCCCAAAGCACCCACCACCTCTCTCCTGGGTTCAATAATTCACTCCAGTGGCCACACAG
>NW_006921999.1:406765-410543 GCF_000298275.1 Orycteropus afer afer
CTCCCAACAGAAATATTCCAGGTGGACACCTTCAGCAATCAGGAGCTCTTCACTTGCTCATAGAAAATCTCACCTTGGAGTTTACAAAGACTTATGGGTGGAAAAGCCACACAAAGTAATTTACTACACTGCAGTATGTGATCAGAGAAGCTGGAATATATGAAGAAACATGAAGCATGAGGATTGGAGGAAGACTCATTAATAGCCTGTGATGTGCAGATGACATGACCTTGCTTACTGAAAGTGAAGGTGACTTAAAGCACTTACTGATACAGATCAAAGAGTATAGCTTTCAGTATGGATTATACCTCAACATAAAGAAAACAAAAATCTGCACAGTTGGAACAATAAGCAACTTTATGAAAAATGGGGGGAAAATGGAAGTTGTCAAGGATGTAATTTTAATTGGATACACAATCATCGTCCATGGAAGCAGCAGTCAAAATCCAAACAACATATTGCACCAGGAAAATGTGCTGCAAAAGACCTCTTTAACATGTTCAAAAGCAATGATATCACTTTGAGGGCTAGCTGTGCCTGCCCCAAGTCATGGTATTTTAAATCACTTCATGTACATGTCAAAGGTGTACAATAAATAAGGAAGAATGAGGAAGAACTGATGCATTTGATTATGATGTTAGCGAACAATAAGTCTTCTTCCAGTCCTAATGCCACCTTTTTCATCATATAGTCCAGCTTCTCAGATTATTTGCTTGGGAGCTCTGGTGGCATAGTGCCTAAGGCATTTGACTGCTAACCAGAAGGCTGGCTGTTCAGACCCACCAGCCACTCCTTGGAAGGAAGATTAGGTAGTCTACTTCTGTGGTGATACTGCCTCAGAAACCCAAAGAGGGGTCACTCTGAGACAGATCCAACTCCACAGAAGTGAATTTGTTTTGGTTTTTTATACAGATTTAACAAGTATGGTGAAAGGATAAAACCTTGATGCACTCTCTTCCTGATTATAAACCATACAGTATACCCTTGTTCTGCTCAAATGATAGCCTCCTAATCTATGTACAGGTTCCACATGAGTACAATTAGGTGTTCTGGAATTCCCATTCTTTCAATGTTATCCATAATTTGTTAGGATCCACACAATCAAAAGCTTTTGCATAGCCAATTAAGCACAAGTAAACATCTTTCTGGTATTTTTTGCTCTCAGCCAAAATCCATCTGACATCAGCAATGATATCCCTCATTCCACATCCTTTTCTGAATCCCGCTTGCATTTCTGGGAGTTCTCAGTCAATATACTTCTACAACTGTTTTTCGGTTATCTTCAGTAAGATTTTACTTGTATGTGATATCAATGATGTTGTATGATAATTTCTACAATCCATGGGATCACCTTTCTTTGAAATAGGTACAAATATGAATCTCTTCCAGTTGGCCAGGTAGCTGTCTTCCAAATCCCTTAGCATAGCCAAGTGAGTACCTCAGGCACAGCATCTGTTTCTTCACACATCTCAGTTGGTATTCCATCAATTCCTGGAGCCTTGTTTTTTGCCAATTCCTTCAGTGCAACTTTGAATTCTTCCTTCAATACCATTGGTTCTTGATCATATGCCACCTCCTGAAATGGATGAACATCACCAATTCTTTTTGGTAAAGTGACTCTGTGTATTCCTTCCACCTTCTTTTGAATTTTCCTGCAGCATTCAATACATTGCCCATAGAATCTTTCAATATTGCAACTCGAGGCTTAAATTTTTTCTTCAGATCTTTCAGTTTGAAAAATGCCAAGTGTGTCCTTCCCTTTTGGTTTTCTAACTCCAGGTTTTTGCACATTTCATTATAATAATTGACTTTGTCTTCTTGAGCTACTCTTTGAAATCTTCTGTTCAGCTCTGGTGGTATAGTGCCTAAGGCATTTGACTGTTAACCAGAAGGCTGGAGGTTCAAACCCCCACCCACTCCTCAGAAGGAAGGTTGGGCAATCTACTTCCATAGTGATACTGCCTCAGAAACCCAAGGAGGGATCACCATAGGTCGGATCTGACTCAATGGCAGTGAGTTGAGTGACTTCAGCTCTTTTATCTTGTGATTTCTTTCATTTATTTGCTACTCTGTTCAAGGGCAAGTTTCAAGAACCTCTTCTGAAATAGATTTTGGTCTTTTCTTCCTTTCCTGTCTTTTTTATGACCTTTTGGCTTTCTTCATGGATGATAATCTTGATGTCTTCCCACAATTCCTCTGTTTTTTGGTTATTGGTGTTCGGTGCATCAAATTTTTTCTTTAGATGATCTTTAAATTCAGGAGGGATATAATCAAGGTCACATTTTGGCTCTCAGGGACTTCTTTTAATTGTCTTCAGGTTCAACTTGAACTTACTTATAAGCAGTTGATGGTTTGTTCTACAGTCAGCACCTGCCCTTTTTTGGATGAAGATATTGAGGTTCTCCACCATCTCTTTCCACAGATGTAGTGGATCTGATTCCCGTATATTCCATCTGGTGAAGTCCATGTGTATAGCTGCCATTTGTGTTGTTGAAAAAAGGTATTTGCAATTATAAGTCATTGGCCTTGCAAAATTCAGTCATGCAATCTGCAGCATTATTTCTATCACCAAGGCCACTGATGATGAGGGCCCTCCCTTAAAAAAAAAAAAAAAAAAAAACTGCCTCTAAACACCCCCACACCCCTTTCATGGAATAGCTGGTGCATTTGAACCACTGATCTTTTGGTTAACAGCCAAATGACTTAGCTGCTACACCACCAGAACATTTTTGAAAACCAGAGGTTCAGCAAAAAAAGGAAGATCCTTAATGAGATGGATTGACACAGTCACTGAAAAAATGGCCTCAAGATTAGCAATGATTGTGCAGATGGCACATGATCAGTCAATGGTTCATTCTGTCGCACATATGGTCCCTATGAGTTGGAACTGACTCCATGGCACTTAACCACAATGTCTCATTCTAGGGCAAACACTAGAATGACTTCTCCTCATTATAAAACATTTAAGTTTCTCAAGCTCTGAATTCTTTTCCAGTAGTGCAACCCATTGAGCATGCAGATATCACCTCACTGTGGGAATAGGGGCTTATAGAAATAGCAAAAATACTCATAATTTGGCTACCCCTACGGTGTGAATAATAAAGTCCTTTGTATCTCAGTAAGTCGGTGTCTTCTGCTAGCATTCATGAAAATGAGGTAGTCTAATATGTAAAAATCTGTCCTGGAATAAGTGCAGCTGGAATGCTCCTTAGAAGCAAGAATGTCCAGACTTCGTAGGTACACTTTGGTTATAGTGTCAGAAGGAACCACTCTCTGGAGAAGGATATCATGTTTGGTAAAGTGGAGGGATGACTTAAAACAGGAAGGCCCTTGACATGATGGATCGACATAGTGGCTGTAATGATGAGCTTAGATATGACAAGGATCACACAGGACCGGGTAGTGCTTTATTCTGTTGTACATGAGGTTACTATGAGTTGGAGATGACTTGATGGCCCCTAACAACAACAACAATATGTAAATTTGGAAGGAAAGTAAAATCCAAGACCTTTCAAAATTCTTAACATTTGCTTCCTTTTCCCATAGAGGAAAAAAAAAAAAGTGTTTCTATGACTTTTCCTCCTCTTAGCTCTAATTTATTTCATTCATCATATTCTTTTGCAGTACAATTATTCTTTCTAGTCTACATTACTTACCAAAATCTCATGGCTATCCATTTTTTCATATTAAAATATAAATGTTAGGTACTTCACTAATTCATTTATGATTGGAGGAAGACATACCCATTAAAAACCTGTGATACGTAGATGACACAACT
>NW_006921999.1:410913-413050 GCF_000298275.1 Orycteropus afer afer
TGAGTTGTGGTGTTGGCAACGAATGCTGAAAGACTGTTAAAAGAACTAACAATTCTTTCCTGGCAGAAGTGCAGCCGGAATGCTCCTTGGAAGCAAGAATGGCCAGACTTCGTCTCACTTACTTTGGTCATGTTTTCAGAAGGGACCGTTCTCTGGAGAAGGATGTCATACTTGGTAAAATGGAGGGTCAAAGAAAGAGGGGAAGGTCCTCAACAAGATTGGCTGACACAGTGGCTGCAATGATGGGCTTAGGTATAGCAGGGATCGTGAGGCTGGCACAGGACTGAGCAGTGTTTCATTCTGTTGTACATATTGTCGCTGTGAGTCAGAGATGACTCGATGGTACCTAACAACAACAACAAACCTATTCTCTAGATATTGAAACAAATGTTAGGCATGGACTTGGTCCCCAATAGACTTAAGTACAAGTACAATATTTTCAACAGGAACTCTCCAAGTATTGGCCTATTGTACTTTTCTCTGTTTTATTTTACACTCTTCTACTCAAATATTCAATTCTCCAGCAATCTGTATTGGGTTTTGAAATAGACCCTATGATTTTTCTACCCTGTGACTTTATTCATTACTTTATCTAAAATATCATGCTTCTGGATCTTTTGCCTATTAAGAACTATTATATCTTATAACAAGCAAACAAAAAGGAAAAACAACCAACCCACTGCCATCAAGTCAGTTCTGACTCATAGTGACCCTATAGGACAGAATAGAACTGTCCTATAGGGTTTCTAAAGCGGTAAATATTTATAGAAGCAGACTTCTTCATCTTTCTCCCACAGGGCAGCTGGTGGGTTCAAACTGTGAGCCTTTTGATTAGCAGCCATATTTCAATTACATAAAAACCCAAATCAATTGCTATCAAGTTGATTCTGAGTCAAAGTAACCCTATATGCAGAGTAGAATGGCCCCATAGTGTTTCCAAGGCTGTAATCTGTACAGAAGCAGACTGTTTCATCTTTCTCCTGCAGAGCCTGATGTGTTCAAACCACTGACCTTTCAGTTAGCAGCTGAATACTTAACCACTGCACCATCAGGATTCATTTTAATTACAATTTTAAATAAAAGTTTTCCTTTTAACATCACTTATAAGTGGTATTTTATTTTTACTCCATTAATATGACATTCATGTTATGTTGTTGTTAGGTGACATCAAGTTGGTTTCCACTCATGTGTGCAACAGAATGAAACACTGCCCAGTCATGCCATCCTCACAATCTTTGCTATACTTGAACCCATTGTTTCAGCCACTGTGTCAGGTTGTCTCATTGGGGTTTTTCCCCTTTTGCACTGACCCTTTGCTTTACCAAGCATGATATCTTTCCCCAGGGAATGACACCTCTGACAACATGACAAATTAGGAGAGTCTGGCTCTTCTCGCTTCCAAGGAGGATTCCGGCTGCACTTCTTCCAGAACAAATTTATTCATTCTTCTGACATTCTGTGGTATTTTCAGCATTCTTTGCCAACACCATAAATCAAAGGCATTAACTTTTCTTCAGTCTTCCTTATTTATTGTCCAGCTTTCACATGTATAGGAGGTAATTGAAAATACCACGGTTTGAGTTAGTCATATCTTAGTCTTCAAAGAGACATCTCTGGTCTTCAACACTTTAAAGAGGTCTTTTGCAGCAGATTTGCCCAATGTAATCTGATGTCTGATTTCCTGACTGCTGCTTCTATGGGTGTTGATGTAGATCCAAGTAATAGGAAATCTTTGATAAATTCAATCTTTTTTCCATTTAGCATCATTGTTAATCTAATTGTGAGGATTTTCATTTTCTTTATGTTGATATATAATCCAAACCTCAGACTACAGTTTTTAATCATCACTAGTAAGTGCTTCAAGTAATTTTCACTTTTAGTAAGCACTGTTGGTTCATCTTCATATCACAGGTTGTTAATGAGTATTCCTCCAATCCTGATGCCACATTTCTCTTCATGTAGTCCAGTTTCTCGGATTATTTGCTCAGTATACAGATTGAATGGGAGCTCTGGTGGCATAGTGCCTAAGGCATTTGACTGCTAACCAGAAGGCTGCCGGTTCAAACCCACCGGCCACTCCTTGGAAGGAAGATGGGACAATCTACTTCCGTAGTGATACTGCCTTGGAAACCCAAGG
>NW_006921999.1:413975-433296 GCF_000298275.1 Orycteropus afer afer
TTCTCTCTTTTTTTTTTTTTTTAACTCTAGGTCTTTGCACATTTCATTATACTAATTTACTTTGTCTTCTCATGCTGCTCTTTGAAATATTCTCTTTAGCTCTTTTATCTTGTCATTTCTTCCATTCACTCTAGCTGTTCTCCATTGAAGAGTAAGTTTCAGACTCCCTTATGATATCAATTTTGCTCTTTTTCTTCCTTTCCTGTCCTTAACAGGCTTTTGCTTTCTTCAAGTATGATGTTCTTGATGTCATTCCACAACTCATACGATTTTATGTCATTGGTGTTCAATGGGTCAAATCTATTCTTTAGGTGGTGGTTAGGTTAAGTTTGTGTGACAACTTGGCTGGGTCTGGTTTTGAGTGGCTGTGCAGCTGGTTGTTGTTATTTTCCATGATGAGAATGGTAATCAGCTCCATGGTGGAAGGTGCAATGAGCACCTGAGTAGCTGCCTTAGGAATGTGGTCTTCTTCCAGTATATAAGGAGAATTGTTGAGAAAGGTCTCTGAGCTTCTTGGCACATCCAGATCCTGCATTTGGCCAAGTCTTCATCTCAGTGACCTGCCATGTTGCCGGCCAATCTTAGGACTGTTTCTGGGCTTGAGTTATGTAGTATAATGATCTTAGGATTCTGCTAATTTATTGTTAACTTTGAGTTTGTCACCCTCAGCAGCTAGCAGCTGCCTGATCTAAGAGAACCCTCCAGCTTCAGTGGGCTGGGAACAAGAAGCAGAGCTGAAACCCAAGATTGAGTGGCTTTCACCCAGCCCCTAGAGCTGGCACTTTTAACTTGGACTTCTAGCCTCCTAAATTGTAGAGAATGTATCCCTGTTTGTTAAAATCACCCATTTGTGGTATTTTTTGTTAGAGCAGCACTAGAGAACGAAAACTAATGGTCTTTAAATTTACAGGAGATATAATCTAGGTCATATATTGCTCTGGTGGACTTGTTTTAATTTTCTTCAGCTTCAACTTGAACTTGCATAGGAGTAATTGATGGTCTCTTCTACAGTCAGCTCATAGCCTTGTTTTGGCTGAAGATAATGAGCTTTTTCACCTCCTTTTTCTACAGATGTAGTCAATCTGATTCTTGTGTATTCCATATGACAAGGTCCATGTATATAGTTACTGTTTATGTTGTTGAGAAAAGGTATTTGCAGTGAATAATTTGTTGGTCTTACAAAATTTTATCATACAATCTCTGGTGTCATTTCTGTTACCAAGGCCATATTTTCTAACTTACTAATAATTCTTCTTTTTTTTTCCAACTTTTCCATTCCTGTCAACAATAATAATCATTTCATCCTGATTACACATTTGGTCAATTTCGTAGTGCATAATTTGGTAAAACTCTTTAATTTCTTTATCTCTGTCTTTAGTGGCTGGTTTATAAATTTGAATAATAGTACTATTAACTGGTATTCCTTGTAGGAGTATTAACGTTATCTTATCACTGATAGGAGCTCTGGTGGCATAGTGCCTAAGGCATTTGACTGCTAACCAGAATGCTGGTGGTTCAAACTCACCAGCCACTCTTTGAAAGAAAGGTTGTGCAATGTACTTCTATAGAGATACTGCCTCAGAAACCCAAGGAGGGGTCGCTATGAGTCAAGTCTGACTCCACAGCAGTGAGTTTGGTTTTTGGTTTTTATCACTGATAGCATTGTACTTCAGGAGAGATCTTGAAACATTCTTTGGGATGATGAATGCAACATCATTCCTCTTCAGTTTTTCATTCCCAGCATAGTAGACCATATGATTGTTTGATTCAAAGTGGCCAATACTAGTCCATGTCAAGTCACTGATACCTAGGATGTCAATATTTATGAGTTTCATTTATTTTTAACAAGTTCCCATTTTCCTAGATTCATACTTCATACATTAAATATTCTGATTATTAGTGAATATTTGCAGATGTTTCTTTACATTTTGAGTCATGTCCTATAACTAAAGGAGGGCTTGGCAAATGTTACTCTATACATGTCATTAAGGTTGACTCTGCTTTGAGAAGGCAGCTCTTCCAATTCATATTTTGAGCACCGTCTAACCTGAGGGGCTCGTCTTACAGAACTATATAAGACAATGTTTCAGGACTATTCATAAAGTTTTCCAGTTATATCAGACAGTGTTTTACTGCTATTTTTAAGGCTTTCATTGGCCAATTTTTTTCAGAAGTGAATGGTCCCAACTTTTTTCCCAGTCTGTCTTAATCTGGAAGCTTTGCTGAAACCTGTCCAACATAGGTGACCCTGCAGGTATTTGAAATACCAGTTGCATAATCTCCAGCCTCATAGTAACACATAAGCTAGCACAGTACAACAAACTGACAGCCAAGTTGTGGATTCATGTTATAGTTATTAAATACATTCCTTGAGGTTGTATTAGGTGATAGATATTTGAGGAAATATGAAATATACTGTATCTCTTTTATGTCTTACAATTCCTTATACTTAGTAAGTAATCAATAAAATTGGAATGAATAAGGGCCTAAATATAGAATAAGGAAAACATGTAGCCTCACAAGCAAAGACCAAATCTGTTTATCATTAAATGTCAGGTAATGTAACAAATAGATTCTTTCTTCCTTCAGACATGGCCATTTGAGTACAAATACATTTAATCAATATAAAGTCTGCTGGTCTGAGTTTACTGCCGTTTAGGCCCATTGGCCTTAATTTTAAGAACAGAGATTATGATTAGAATTAATGTGTTATTGAGAATCTGAAAAGTTCCTGACAGAATTACCTGAAACATGAATATAGGCAATCAAATTATCATTCCATGGAAAGTTTCATGCCAAAATGAAATAATTTTCTTTTCATTTTAATAAAAATAGGTATTTACCTTCCTTATTAAAGTTGTTATAATACCAAACCAAACCTGTTGCTGTTGATTCAATTCTGACTCAAAGCAACCCTACAGAACAGGGTAAAATTGCCAAATAGAGTTTCCAAGTAAGAAATCTGAAAAGAACTGCCACATCTTTCTCCATTGAAGTGACTGGTGGGTTCAAGCCACTAACCTTTTGATTGACAACAGAGTTTTTTGACACCTGGGCTCCTTAAAATTTTTATAAGTGATATTAATGCTGTTGTTATTAATTGTCTTCCAATAGGCTCCAACTCTTGGTGACCTCATGTAAAACAGAACATAATGTTTCCTCGTCCTCTGCTCTCTTCTTCCATTGATGTGTGTCCGTTGTCATGGGTATTATGTCAGTTCATCTCCTTGAGAGTTTCCTTCATTTTTGCTGACCTTCCATTTTACCAAAGATAAAATCTAATAAAGTGATTGGTCCATTCTGATGATGTGTCCAAAGTAAGTAATCCTAAGTCTTTCTATTCTAGATTCTAAGGGGCATTCCGGTTCTTCTAAGACAGATTTGTTTGTTCTTCTGGTAGTCCATGCAATACTCAGTATTCTTCACCAACACCACAATTTTAATGCATCTCTTATGCTTCTCTCTCCCTTTTCCATTGTACAGCTTTCACATACATATGAGGTGTGGTAGTTAAGTTGTGTGCCAACTTGGTTGGGCCTGATTTTGAGTGGCTGGGCAGTTGGATGTAGTTATTTCCCATATGGAATTGATTATCAGCTCCATGGTGGGATTTGCCACAAGCAGCTGAGTAATTGCTTTAGGGATGTGGTCTGCTTCTCGTACATGAGGAGAAACTTTGGGAATGGTCTGAAGCTTTATGGCATGCTTGGACCCTGCATATAGATGACACTTCTTTTATCACCCTGCCATGTTTCTGCCAATCTTGGGATTGTCTCTGGACTTGAATTAGCCTGCCATCTAGTTTGGTAGTATTGGGATTGTGCCATCTTATTTGTTGACTTTGGGCTTGTTAGCCTCAGCAGCCAGCAGCTGCCTGAGTGAAGAGACACCTCTAGTTCTAGTGGGCAGGGAGCAAGAAGCAGAGCCCAAGGTCAAGGGGCTTTCACACAGCCCCTAGAGCTTAGCATTTTGAACTCAGACTTCTAGCCTCCTAAACTGTAAAAGAATAAATGCCTGTTTTTTCAAGCCATCCATTTGTGGTATTTCTGTTAGAGCAGCATGAAGTAACCAAAACATAAGGTGATTAAAAAAAGCATAGATTGGGTCATGTGCACCTTGATCATCTTTGTTTTTTAAAACTTAAAAGAAGTATTTTGCAGCAAGTTTGTTTAGTGCTTTACGTCGTCTGATTTCTTTACTGCTGTTTCAATGAACATTGATTGTGAATGCAATTAGAATGAAATTATTAATACATTCATATCATTCTCCAATTATCATGATGTTTATTAGTCCAGTTGTAACGATTCTCATTTTCTTCACATTTACACATAATCCATACAGTGTGCTTTGGTTTCTGACATTCATCAGTATATGATTCAAGTTATCTTTCATTTTCAGCAAGCAAGATTGTGTCACTTATACATTACAGGTTGTGAATGACTCTTCCTACAATGTTGATGCTGAATTCTCTTTCAAATAGTCTAGCTTCTCATATGATTTGTTCACCATATAGATTGAAGAAGTAAGGTGAAAGGATATATCCTGCCACATGTCTCTTCCAATCCTGAGCCACATGGCATTCTCTTGTTCTGTTCAAACAACTGACTCTTGATTCATATATAAGTTGTACAGGAGCACAATGAAGTATTCTGGAATTCCAGTTCTCTGTAATGCTATCCAAAATTTGTCATAATCCACACAATTGAATGTCTTCATGTAGTCTGAAAAACACAGATAAACATCTTATGTTCTTGGTATTCAATCAAGATCCATGTGACATCAGAAATGATATCCCTTGTTTCATATCATCTTCTGAATCCAGCTGGAACTGCGGGCAGTTCTGTGTCAATGAATAATAGGTGGAGTTTTCTTTAGAAAAAAAATTGCTAGCATGTGATGTAAATGATATATTTGATGACTTCTGCATTCTATTTCATAGCCTTTCTGTGGTAGTTAAGGTTGTATGTCAGCTTGGCTGGGCCTGGTTGAGTGGATAGCTAGCTGGATGTAGTTATTTCCCATGGGGAGATTGGTAATTAATTCCATGGTGGAATCTACTGAAACAGCTTAGTAGCTGCCTTAGGGATGTGGGCTGCTTCCAGTATATAAGAAGCAACTTTGAGCAAGGTCTCCAGCTGATGACATGCTTGAACCCTGCATGTAGCCAAGTTGTTGTTCAACAGCTTGCCAAGCCCTGCTGATCTTGGGACTTTTTGTGGCCTTGAATCTGTGGCCTATCATGTTGTTTTGGTGATATTGGGACTGTACCTTTTCAGTTGTTGACCATGGGTTTGTCAGCTTCAGCAGCCAGCTACTGCCTAGGTGGAGAAAAGCCTCTAGCTTCAGTGGGCTGGGAACAAGAGGCAGAGATGAAGCCCAAGGTCAAGAAGCTTTCACTCAACCCCTAGAGCATGGCACTTTGAACTCAGACTTCTAGCCTCCAGAAATTGTAAGAATAAACTCCTGTTTGTTAAAGCCATTCCTTTTGTGGTATAATCCTGTCAGAGCCACACTAGGTAACCAAAACAGTTCCTTTGAAATGGATGTGAATATAGATATCTTCCAGTTGGTTTGCCAGATGGCTGTTTGTAAATTTCTTGATACAAATGAGTAAGCACTGCCAGCATCAAACCATTTGTTGAAGCATTTCATTGTTATTGCTTCAATTACTGGACCCTTGTTTTCACTGGCGCCTTTAAGTGCAGCTTGAACTTCTTCCTTTCCTATCAACAGTTCTTAATCATAATCTACCTCCTGTAATGACTAAATTACAGCCAATTCCTTTTGTACAGTAATTCTGTGTATTCCTTCCATCTTATTTTGATACTTTCTGCACCATTCATTTTTTATGCATTGAATCCTTCAGTAATCCTTCAGTAATGCAAATCAAACCTTGAATTTTCTCTTCTGTTCGTTCTACTTAATCTTTTTAAAATACATGTCATTGAAATATAGTTTATGTACAGTGAAATACACAAAACCAAAGTGACATGGGTCAATGCTTTTTTTGTGTGGTGTTCCCTCCCCTCCCCTCCCCCCACCCCTGATAACTAACAAAGAAATTTTCCTTACATATATAAACATTTCCTTGGCTCTTTATAATAATGAACTAATGCTATATTTGTCCTTCTGTGATTGATGTTTCACTCAGCATAATGTCCTCCAAGCTCAATCATGTTATGTAGTGTTTTGCAGAGTCTACATTATTCTTTAGTGTTGATAGCATTCTATTGAGTGTATGTACCATAGTTTGGTTATCCATTCCTCTGTTGATGGGCACATAGGTTGTTTCCATCTTTTTGCTATTGTAAATAGTGCTGCAATGAACATGGATGTGCATATATCTGTTCTTGTCCTGACTCTCACTTCTTTAGGATATATACCTAGTAAAGGGGAGCTCTGGTGACACAGTTCCTAAGTCATTTGACTGCTAACCAGAAGGCTGGCAGTTCAAACCCACCAGCCATTTCCCAGGAGGAAGATTGGGCAATGGACTTCTGTAGTTATACCGCCTCAGAAACCCAAGGAGGGGTCGGTATGAGTTGGATCCAACTCAACAGCAGGGAGTTTGATTTTATTCTCTTGGGGAATGGGATTGCTGGGTCAAATGGGAGAAATATCAATCTTACTCTTCTCTTTTAATTTACTAACTCCAGATCTTTACATATATCATCACAATATTTTACCTTGTCTTTGCGAGCCAATTTTTGATATCCTCTATGCAGCTCATTTACTTCATTATTTCTTCTGTTTGCTTTAACTACTCAGTACTTAAGAACAAGAATTAGAATCTTCTGACATCAATTTTCATCTTTTCCCTTTTTTGGGTCTTTTTATTGACATTTTACTTTCTTTAAAATGATGTGTTTGATGGTATTCCACATCTTCCCTGGACTGGAGTCATGAGTGTTCTGAATATCAAGGAGATTCTTGAGATGGTCTCTAAATGCAAATGGGATATATTCAAGGTCATAGTTTGACCTCTTAGATTTGATTTTATTTTGTTCAGCATCATCTTAAGCTTGTATATCAGAAATTGATGATCTATTTTGCCTCAATTCATGTCTTTGCCTTGACGTAAAGTGTTGAGTGTCTCCATTGTCTCTTTCCACAGTCAAAATTGAATAGATTTCTGTTAATCCATCTGATAAGGATCATGTGTATAGTCATCCCACTGCCCTTGAGTCAATTCCAATTCATAGTGACCCTATAGGATGGAGAAGAAGTGCCCCATAGGGTTTCCAAGGCTGTACGTGTGTACAGAAGCAAACTGGCTCATCTTTTTCCTGCCGAGTGGCAGGTGGGTTCAAACCACTGACATTTTGTTTGGCAGCTAAATACCTTAATCACTGTGGAACCAGATTCCATAGATTGTATTATTGAGGAATGTATTTTATATGGATAAATAAAGGAACCTTGGTGCTTCAGTTGTTAAAGCATTTGGCTGCTAACCAAAAGGTTGGCAATTCCAACCTACCAGCTGCTTTGTGGTAGAAAGATATGGCAGTCTGCTTCCATAAGGATTTACAGCCTTGGAAACCCTATGGGGGCAGTTTTACTCTGTCCTATAGGGTTTCTATGTGTTGGAATCAATTTGACAGCAATACTTAATTTTATGAATAAGTCATTGGTCTTGCAGAATTTTATGGTGAGATCTCTGATTTTTTCTAACACACCAAGACCTTATTTTATAACTACTGAGCCTTTTTTGTGTGTTTGTTTCCAGCTGTTGCATTCAAATAACCAGTGTTCATCAATACATTTTGTTAGGACATTCAGTAGATTTTAGACTGAAGAACTAATAAAAATCTTCAGTTTCTTCAACTTGCCTTAGTGTAGTGAGTAAATTTGAATTAACTGTCATACTAATTTGTTTTCCTTGTATGCAGGTGGATATTATCCTATCACTGACTTTGTTATACTTCAGGATAGATATCCAAATGATCTTTCCAGTGATAATGCAAAACCATTGCTCTTTAGTTTGTCATTTCTAGCATAGCAAGTCATATGATTATTGGATTGAAAATTACCAATTTCAGTGCATTTCAGCTCAATAATTCCTATGATATTGAAATTCATATATTTCATTTCATACTTGAAAACTTCCAATTTTTCTAGATTCATACTTTGTCCATTCCATGTTCTGATAATTAATGGATCTTTATGGTAGTTGTCATTTTCAGTCTGCCCATATCATCAAATGAAGATTCTGAAGGCTGAGAGGCAGCCTCCTACTTTGAGGAGGCAGCTCTTCCTCAGTCATATTTTTTGTGCATTAAAATCTGAATGGCTCATTTTCCAGCAGTATATCTGACAATAATCCATAATGTTTTCATTGTTTGATTTTTTTTTTTTTTTTTTTAAAAGTAGATCTCTAGGCCTTTCATTTTAATGTGTTATAGTCTGGAAACTCTGATGAAACTTGTCTACCTTGGGTGACCCTGCTAGTATTTGAAATAGTGGTGGCATAGCTTCCAGCATCATAGTAACACAAACCAGCACAGGTAAAAAACTGACAGATGAGTGGTGGGTTAACATAATAATAGTATATATAATTGTGTTATATTATTACTTATCAAGATTAAGTTTTAGGAACAATAATTATATAATATTTTTGTACTAGATAATCATAAGTAGTATTTTATTAAGATGTATAAATTGTAGAGGACTTATTGTGTATCAATCATTAGGCTAAAGGATTTATATACATATAGTAATGACACTGGTGAATATTATTATTTCAATGTGTAATGTAGGAATAGCAGTTGAAGTCCAGAGACATTCAATAACTTGCCTGGGGGGGATAAGTAATCTTGTGATTAAAGGTCATAAGACTGAGAATCAGGGTAGCAAGAAACAGGCTTAATTTATAAAAGTTGTGTTCCCTAATACTTGACAAGAGAAACAGAAAAGAGTTATCCTAACATACTATTTAAGATTCTTTCTCCCAGAATTTTAAAATCAGATTGGAGGAGAGGGAAATAGTCATAGAGTTTGTATTAGCAGGTAGAGATAAAAGTCAATACTTCAACAGCTCTGTTCCACAAGCATTTTGTAACAAAAATAAAGTATATGAAAAAATTGATTACAGTAAAACTATTACCCCATATGATAAGTTAATATTAGTCCTCTCATTCTTGAAGAATTATATATATATATATATATATACATATACATGTATATATATATACCCTACATATATATAAAATGTAAATATATATGTAAACTGATTAATTTTGAATATTCAAATACAAAGTGAAAAATATTACAGAACATAGAAATGCAAAGAGGAGCTAGATTACAATGTTGTTGTCTCTAGTTTTGACTCAGGAAAGAATATGTAGATTGAATAGACTTTTTATATCACATATTCACTACTTGTTAGCCATTACTTCAGTTTGGCTACATAACTAATGGTGTCTTAAAGCTAATACTGAGAATGATTTTTATGATTAGCTCTTTTCTGCCTATATAATTCCCACATTGTCCATTTCTTTACCTGTGCAATAAGAGTGCAATAAGAAGGAAAGCTGATTCAGGTTTTTTGCCTTTTTTTTTTTTTTTGCTTCCTTAAGTAAGTTAAAGATAGGACTTTCTAGGATTGAGATCCAAAACCATGCTTCAGGAGCATTTTCTTCAATGTCTTCTACGAATTCTCTCCAATTTTTATTTTACCTGGCTTTTATTACATGATTTTACAAAAATGCTTTGTTAATGGCTTTAGTGATATTGCAGTCAGAGAACCACTATTACGTAATGATCATCCTAAAAGTCTAAATAAGCTAATAGCACAGGTATTAAAGAGTTATCTCTGTTATATACCTAATAAATTTTAAAACTAATCAACTGTAGAATACAAAGGAAGGAAATTGAATTAAATTAATACACAGTATAGATACAACCCACCAATCTGATAGATATTTTAAATATCCATTTCTCCATACAGAGTCAGTGCATATATGATTTCTGACATGATTACTATCAACATGTAGCTGTTAATAGTATAATAGTTTTCTTTAAAATGTTTAACAGGCATTTTAATTGTAATTACATCTCTGTAAAATTAAATTATGATTGTGTGAAAAATTGAAGAGCATAAATAAAATAATTCATTCCTTCCATTCACTTATAATGAAATTATTCTTTGTCATCACTCAACCCTTGCATTTCCAAATTTATTATTAATATAAAATCAAAGCAGTGCCTTTGTAGTATTTTCTAAACAAACCATGAATCACTTTTGAAAAGATTGTAAAATGTATGTTTTGATTTAGTAACCTAGATGAGACCCATATTTCAACATAATTGGTATTTGATGATTGTTTGAATACAGATATCACTAATAGGGTTCAAAGGGGAAAAGACATTAGGTACATAAGGAAGCTACGGTACATACACACAGTGGAATACTATACAACATTAAAGAATAATGAAAAATTAGTGAATCACCACATAACCTGGAT
Organism: Orycteropus afer afer; assembly: GCF_000298275.1. Taxonomy (NCBI): domain Eukaryota; kingdom Metazoa; phylum Chordata; class Mammalia; order Tubulidentata; family Orycteropodidae; genus Orycteropus; species Orycteropus afer. The sequence continues at coordinate 424,439 of NW_006921999.1, forward strand.
GAATTTGGAGGACATTATGCTGAGTGAAATAAGTCAATTACAGAAGGACAAATATTGTATGAGTCCATTATTGTAAAAAGTCAAGAATGGGTTTACACAGGGAAGAAGATTTTCTTTTTTGATTAACAGAGATGGATGAGGAGGGGAGGGAGGGAGAATGAATGGACAATTGGAAAACAGGTATGGTATGGTTGAAGGGAAATGCAGTGTGACAGAATCATGTGGCTAACACACTATCACTGAGGAGGAAGAAGGCATAAGAGATGCAGACAATAAAGGCAAATACTATTGCAGGCACAATACTGCATTATCAGTAACAGCAAACACTAATCTATGGGTGGAGATATAGGTAGACAGGTATAGATAGGCAAAGGAGAATAAACCCATGACCATACATAGGTTTGGCAGAAGATATTCCTACATAAGCATATGTATATGCTATAAAAATGCCCATGTACAGTTTAAACACAACAGAAGGCAAAGTTAGGATAACTTCTTAGTCACAAATAAGCATCATGAGAGAGTAGGTCACTGGGCCTGTGGGGACCATGGTCATGGGGGACATCAAGCTCAGCTGGCACAAAATTGTATACAAAAATGTTGTTCTACATTTTACGTCAGTGTGTAGTGACTGGCATCTTAGAAGCTTGTGAGCAGCCATCCTAGTGGCAACAATTGGTCTCTCCTCATTCAGAGCAAAGAAAAATGAAGAAAATTAAAGACACAGGCAAACAGTGTAAAGGACTAATGGACCATGAAAACCTTAATTATATCACCCAGAGATGGGAAGAACTAGTTGATGTCTGGCTACTAATACCATCAACTTGGACAAGGATCAAAACTGGAGATTTTGTATAGAGTGGGAAAAAAATGTGGCAAAAAAAAACTCAAAATAATAAAGAAGAGTAGGTTTACTAACTGTTAGAGACTAGTGACACCCCAGAGACTATAGCCCTTAGTCACTCTTCAGGCCTGGAATTGATCTCACTCTCATGGCTTAATTTTCAAACAATAGACAGGGTACAACCCGAACACCTGTACCAGGGAGATACACTCCTAGAACAATAAAGCATGGGAGATCAGAAGGGCAGCATTAGCACAAGAATAAATTAAGGAGGCAGGAATGCATAGGCAAGAAAAACACAGGGAAAGGGTAACCACAGGGAGAAAGCGGGAGGTGAGATGTTACACTGTGGGAAATGTAACGAATACCACAAAACAAAATATGTGTATGAACTGTTGAATGTAAAGCAAATCTATTTTGTTAAATTTCATCCAAATTACAGTAAAATATTTAAATATTTTTTCTTCTTTACAACTGCTGGGAAATACTGATAAAGAGTAAAAGGCTAGAAGTGTGATTTTTTAAAAAAATACATAATCTCTTTGATTAATTATGACATGTAGAATGACATGTACCCTTCCAACTATGAGAAGAACTCTGATCCCTGAATCTATGATCACAATTAAATCTCCATGTCTTGCTGCATCAGAAATTCCAAGTATAGTCCATGCTCACAACTTAGTGAATTTAAATATGGTATCTCAGAAAGTTATACCATTGATTTTTCTTCTAACAGAAATTAAGAAATTAATTTAAAAACTGACCAAATAAATAATTATATAAAACCATGATTTACACTTATTTTCTTCACTTGTAATATACATAAATACCTGAAATGTAATTGGAATATTTTATTGTAAAAACTTCAGAAGTATAGTGGTTCTCTTCTATGGACTATGAGTTTGGTTGTTTTTAAAAGAACAATATATTTTGTACAGAGCATGTTTTTCAGTTTATGATACTCATTATTTCCATTAAATTGATCAAGCTGCAGTTAAAATGTAATGTACCACTGTATCATAAAAGTCATGCTTTGATAGAAATTATATCAGCATATTGACACATTTCAATTGTCCCATATTGGACAAATACATTTTTTTTTTTCATTTTTTCCTTAAACAATATGAAATTAATTTTTTATTTTCATTTTTCCTCTGTATATTTCTTTGTACCCTTTAAAACTTTCTAATTGTTGGGCAATAAATTTATAGCAATTATTGTAGTAACTCAACTATTATTGCACATCTGTTTAATCAAATTTTATGAATATTTAACTCACTCTGTTTTTTGAACAGCCTAGCTATACCTATGAGAACCATTCCCAAAGGAGTGCTCTCTAATTGGCAGTTGAAGAGGCATATAGGCTTGGCATCAGGCCTGATACAGCTGGCCTCAGCTATCTGAATTAGTTCAGGCAGTTGAACTAGAATATAAATAATTTATTCATGTTGTGAGACCACAACTACCTATGGTAATTAGATGGTTATACAAGAAAACCAACCTAGCTCTTGATACAATACAAGTAAACTAAGAATTAAACTGCATTGCATTATTTTATATATTTTCTCAGGAATTTTAACACCTTAAGACTTCATTCTAGCACCCCTCTGTCAGTTTGTTGTACTATGGTGGCTGTGTGTTCCTCTGATGGTAGAAGCTATGTCATCCATATTTCAAATGCCAGCAGGGTCACCCATGATGGACAGGTTTTGGTGGAGTTTTCATGCTAAGACAGACTAGGACCTGGTGATCTGCTTCTGAATATAGTAGCCAGTGAAAACCTTATGAAGAGCAGCAGAGCATTGTCTGAACTAGTACCAGATGGGACACCTCAGTTGAAAGTCACCCAAAATATGCCTGGAGAATTGCCTCCTCAAAGTAGTGTCAACTTTAAAGATGTGGACAGAGAAAAGCTTTCAGGACCTTCATTTGCTAGTGTGGCATGACTTAAAATGAGAGCCAAAGCACAATCTAGGTTATATCCTACCTGAATTTTGAGACCATCTCAAGACCATTATTGTCCAAAAATCAGAAGAGTTATGGGATGTTATCAAGGACATCACACAGGGAGAAATCCAAAGATTATTAAGAAGACAGGAGAGAAAGAAAAGACCAAACTGAATGTTGTAAGAGGCTCTGAAACTTGCTCTTGAATATAAAGGAGCTAAAGTAAATGAAAGAAATGATGAAGTAAAAGAACTGAACAGAATCTTTCAATGGATGGCTCAGAAGAAAGACAAAGTAAAATATTATAATGAAAATGTGCAAAATCCTATAGTTAGAAAGCCAAAAGTGAAGAAAATGCTCAGCATCTGGAGAGCTGAAAGATGGATGTGAAGAAAAAAATTCAAACCTTGAGTCATAATATTGAAATATTCTATGAGCAAAATATTGAATGACACAGGAAGCATCAAGAGGAAATGGAACAAATGCTCAGATACTGTTTCAAAAAAAGTGGTTGATGTTAAACCATTTTAGAAAGTAGCATATGTTCAAAAACCGGTGGTATTGAAGCTTACTTCAAACTGACCTAAAAGACATTGGCAAAAAAACAACACTCAAGGAATTGGCAGATTATAGATGTTTCAAAAAATGGATGCAATGCTAGAAGCACTCGCTCATCTGTGCCAGGAAATGTGGAAGATAGTTACCTGGCCAACTGACTGGAAGAGATCCATATTTGTGCCCCTTCCAAATAAGGTGATTCAACAGAACGTGGAAATTATTGCACAATATCATTAATATCACACATCAGTAAAGTTCTACTGATAAATACTCAAAAACGTTGGCAGCGGTATATCAATAGGGAACTGCCAGAAATTCAAGCCAGATTCAGAAGAGGACATGAAATACAATTGCTGATGCCAAATAGATCTTAGCCTAAAGCAAAGAAAATCATAAAGATTTTACCTGTGTTTTATTGACTACGCAAAGGCATTTGATTGTGTGGATTGAAAAAAAATATGGATAACATTGTGAAGAATGGGAATTCCAGAACACTGAAATGTGCTCAGAACCTGTTCATAGACCAAGAGGCAGTTATTTGGACAGAACAAGGGAATGCTGCATGATTTTAAATCAGGAAATGTAATGTGTGCATCAGGGTTGTATCCTTTCACCATATATATTCAGTCTGTATGCTGAGCAAATAATACAAGAAGCTGGACTATATGAAAAAACATGGCATCAGGATTGGAGGAAGATTAATTAACAACCTGCAACATACAGATGACACAACCTTGGTTACTGAAATTAAAGAGAATTTAAGCACTTACTGATGAGTATCACAGCCTTCAATATGGATTACTCCTTAATAAAAAGAAAACAAAAGTCTCCACAACCTAAACAGTAAGCAACATCATGATAAGTGAAGAAAATATTGACGTTGTCAAATATTTCATTTTACTTGAGTCCATAATCAACATCCATAGTAGCAATGAAATCAAATTATCTATTGTATTGGGCAAATCTTCTGCAAAAGTCCTCATTTTTCAAACACATTGGGTATAAGGTATACCTGGTTCAAGTCATGGTATTTTTCCATCACCTCTAATGGATGTGAAAGCTGGCTAATGAATAAGGAATACCAAAGAATAATTGATAACCTTTGAATTTTGATGTTGCCAAAGAATATAGAATATAGCCTAGACTACCAGAAGAACAAACAAATCTGTCTTGGAAGATGTACAACCAGAATACTCCTTAAAAGGGAGTATGGCTATACTTTATTTCACATACTTTGGCCATGTTATCAGGAGGGACCAATCTTTGGAGAAGAACATTGTGGTTGACAATGTAGAGGGAAAGGGAAAAAGAAGATGACTCTCAATGTGGTGGATGCACACAGGTGTACCAACAATGGGCTCTAACTTAGCAGGGAGCTCTGGCAGTGTAGTGGCTAAGGCACTTGACTGCTAACCAGAGGCTGGCGGTTCAAACCCACCAGCCACTCCTCGGAAGGAAGATGGGGCAATCTACTTCCATAGTGATACTGCCTCGGAAACCCAAGGAGGGGCCACTATGAGTCGGGTCCGACTCGACAGCAAATCACAACAACAACTAACTTAGCAACAGTTGTGAGGATGGCATATGATCGGGCAATGTTTCATTCTTTCTTCATATGGTCACTATGAGTCAGGACCAACTTGATGGCACCTAACAATAACAAATTCAAAACAATAACAAATTCAAAACAGTTGCAGTAGTATGTTGACCTGAAACTTCCAGAAAAGCAAGCTAGATTCAGAAGGGGATGTGGAACAAGGAATATTATTGTTGAGGTCAGATACATCTTGGCTGAAAGCAAAGAATACCAGAAAGATATTTACTTTTGTTTTATTGACTATGCAGAAGCATTTGATTGTGTGTATCATAACATATTATGGATAACATTGAGAAGAGTGGGAACTCCAGGACACTTAACTGTGTTCATGAGGAGCCTGTAAGTAGACCACTAGGCTGTCATTCTAACAGAACAAGGGGATGCTGCATGGTTTAAAATGAAGAAAAGAGTGTGTCAGGGTTGTATCCTTACACCATATTAATTCAATCTGTATGCTAGGTTAAAAAGAAGGAAAAGAATGTGTCAGGGTTGTATCCTTCCACCATGCTTAGCATCTGCATGCTAAGCAAATAATCCAAGAATCTGGACTATATGATGAACGTGGCATGAGGGTTGGAGGAAGACTCATTAGAACCTGCAACATGTGTATGACACAACTTTGCTTGCCTGAAAGTGAAGATGACTTGAAGCACTTAACTGATAAAGATTAAAGACTTTAATCTGCAGTATGGATTACACTTCAACATAAAGAAAATGGAAATCCTCACAGGTAGACCAACAAGCAGCATTATGATAAATGGAGAACAGATTGAAGTTGTCAATGATTTCCTATTACTTGGTTCCTCAATCAACACCCATGGAAGCAACAGTCAAGACATACCAGGCAGTGTTTCATTCTGTTGTTCATAGGGTTGCTTTGATATGGAGCTGACTGGGAGGCACCTAACAACAACAACAACAACAATAATAACAACAACAAGTCTTCAGTATTATGGTTAACTTGTTAAAATAGCCTAGAGGAAATAAGCAGTTAAAATTTTCCCTATCTGAATATTTGAATAAGTAAACATTTAATAAATGTTTACTAAATATATCAAGAAAATCAGTACTGGTGAGGAAATGAAATTTCAACTTCTAATACAGCTCTGAATTTATAATACTAAATCATATTCCCTTTTTTATTATAGTTGAAGAACCCTAACTAAAACCTAAAAAATGTTGGGTTTTATTCCTCTTTACATCATGCTATGCAGAATATTCTCTTACTTCTCCAATTCCTCTGATAAACATTTGACTTGTTGTAAAAGAGCTATATCAATGTCTTTCCCAAAATTTTGTTGTTGTTTTCAGGTGCCACCAACTTGGCTCCAACTTATGGTGGTCCTATGTATAACAGAGTGAAACACTATCCAGTCCTGTGCCAGCCTCCCATTCCTTACTATGCTTGAGCCCATCATTGCAGCCACTGTGTCAATCCATCTTGTTAAGGGTCTTCCCCTTTTATGCTGTCCCTCTACTTTCCCAAGCATGATCTCCTTGTCCAGGGACTTGTTCCTTGTGACAACATGAGCAAAATACATGAGATGAAGTCTGAAAATTCTCACTTCTAAGGAGCATTCCTGCTGCACTTCTTCAAAGATAGTTTTTTTTGTTGTTGTTCCTCTGGGAGTCCATTGCATTTTCAGTATTCTTCACCATCACTGCAGTTGAAATGCATCTTTTTGTTGTTGTTTTGTCATCTTCCTTATGCATTATCCATCTTTCACATGTGTTTGAGGTGATTGAAAATACCATGACTTGGCTCAGGCATACCTTAGTCTTCAAAGTGACTTTTTGCTGTTTAACATTTTAAAAAGAACTTTTGCCCCAGATTTGCCCACTGTAACACACCATCTGGTTTCTTGACTGCTGCTTCCATGTATGTTGATTGTGGATCTCTGATAGCTTCAATCTTTTCTCCACTATTGTGATGTTGCTTATTAGTCCAGTAGGAGGATTTTCATTTTCTTTATATTGAAGTGTAATACTACTGAAGACTGTAGTCTTTGATCTTCATCAGTATGTACTTCAAATCCTCTTGTGTCATCTGCATATTGCAGGTTATTAATGAGTCTTCCTCCAATCCTGATGCTGTGTTCTTCATATAGTCCAATTTCTCATATTATTTGCTCAGCATACAGACTGAATAAGTATGGTGAAAATATACAACTGATGCACACCCTTCCTGATTTTAAACCATGCAGTATTCCCTTTTTCTGTTTGAATGACTGCCCCTTTATCCATGTACAAATTCCTCATGAGCCAATTAAGTGTCCTGGAATTACTGTTTTTGCAATGTTATCTATAATTTGTCATGACTCACACAGTTGAATGCCTTTGCATAGTCAATAAAGCACAGGTAAACATCTTTCTGGTATTCTTTGCTTTCAGCCAAAATCCACCTGACATTAGCAGTGAAGTCCCTAGTCCTACTTCCACTTCTGAATCTGGCTTGAATTTCTGGCAGTTCCCGATAGATCTACTGCTGCAACTGTTTTTGAAATAAATTTCATTACAAATACGAAATTTGCTGAGTACAAATATACTGTAACAATCCAAATTTATCTCAGAGTATTTGCATGTCAAAAGTCCAGGTTGGCTTTCTGGTTTCTGTACTCTGGATGGATTTCATAGTCAAAACCAAGGTGTTGGCTTATTGGACTCTTATTGGGAAACTCTGGGAAGAATCTCCTTCCAAACTCACTCATGTTATTTGCGAAATTATGGTTGTGAGACTGAGAGCACTGTTTCCTTGTTAGCTATTTCCTAGAGGCCTTTCAGATCCTTGTAGAAGTGCCTCTTCACCTAAAAGCCAATGGTAGTGCTTTGAATCTTCCTTACACTTGGTATTTCCCTGATTGCTCCTTCGGCCATCTGTCTTGCCTCTTTCTCTGCATCTCACTTCTGCTCTTAGACAGAAAAAGTTTTCTCCTTCTAACAGATCATATACAAACATTGGATCCACATAGATAAATAATCCAGGATAATATTGTAAATTAAAGTCCATAACCTTATTTAAACATGCCAAGTCCATTTTACCATATGTTGTTGTTATTGTTGTTATGTGCCGTCGAGTCGGACCCAACTCATAGCGACCCCTCCTTGGGTTTCCAAGGCAGTATTGCTACAGAAGTAGATTGCCCCATCTTCCTTCCAAGGAGTGGCTGGTGGGTTTAAACCATCAACCTTCTGGTTAGCAGTCAAGTGCCTTAGCCACTATGCTACCAGAGCTCCTATTTTACCATATAATGTAGCATATTCTCAAGAACTAGGACATTGACACCTTTGTGGTGTCATTTTTCTGCCTCCCTTATACAGAAATGAAAATATGAAGCTAGTTTATCAGATTTATAAGTGGATAAATGAGGACAAGTTTGTGATATTAAAATGATACTTGATACAGTAGCAAGGAGGTGCTAGCATTACGACTGGGTCTTATACTGGAAAAAAATGGAACCTGTGATACTAATGGTCATAGCTGAAGCAAATTTCATATTGAAGACCAAATATTGGAATTGTAAATACAACTGATTATCCTTAACAAAAATTCCCCAACAATTAAATTAATAAAATTAATGTTACTTAAGCAAATTAATATGAACATATCCTATATAATCTGCAGTTATTTATCTTGATTAACAGAGATATGATCTCATTTTAAAACAATGTGAGATCAAAGATGTTAGAACAGAGTACCAGTGGTATAATAAAGTAAAAATATTAATAAGATTTATTTATTAGAAAATATGCATCATGTTGTTGTTGTTGCTAAGTGCCATCGAGTCATTTCCGACTCATAGCAACCCCATGCACAGCAGAACGAAACACTGCCCGAACCCGCGCCAGCCCCACAATCCCTGCTATACTTGAGCCCATCATCGCAGCCACCGTATCAATCCATCTCGTTGAAGG
>NW_006921999.1:436317-440021 GCF_000298275.1 Orycteropus afer afer
GTACCAAACAGTGTTTCTTTGCTATTCATATGCATCATAGTTGAAACTATATTTATGGCACAGATTTTCTTACAGATTTTTATGTTTAAAATTTTTGTTTATTAACTTATTTTATACATTTCTTATCTTTCTGGTAAATTGCAAGTTTTTTGTGATGTTTAAAAAGTGAAAAACTCTAGTAAGAATCAGTAGTCAATGGTCCAAGTTTCAAGTCCTTACTCTGCTGGGGTTTTTTGTTTTGTTTTGTTTTTTGTTTTCCCCTTGTGTTTTAACTGAAAGTTAAAATCTAAAAACAAATTAGATTTCCATTCAACAATGCATACACAAATTGTTCTGTGACTTTGGTTAAAGTCCTCACAATGTGTCAGCACTCACCATTTTCACCCCACCTGCGTTGTTTCCATCCATCCAGTTTCCCTGCTCTAGTGGCATAGTGCCTAAGGCGCTTGGCTGCTAACCAGAAGGCTGGTGGTTCAAACCCACCAACCACTCCCTGGAAGGAAGGTTGGGCAATCTACTTCCATAGGGATTCCACCTCGGAAACCCAAAGAGGGCTCATTATGAGTCAGATCCGACTCCATGGCAGTGGTTGGTTGGTTTGGTTGTTTTGCCTTTTGGGTAAATGTTGACTTTTTAGTCTCCAACAGCTGATTGTTTAAAAAAGCACATTTCTCACTAGTGTTATTGTCTGTTTCATAGATCAATGTATTATTTGGCTGAAAGGTAACGTCCAGGATTGGCTTCACTTCCTGACTTAAAGGATGTCTTTCTTTGTACGATAGTCTTGAAGGTTCCTCTAGTCTCTATCAGACCTGTAAGTCTGGTCTTTTTTATTAATTTGAGTTTGTTCTACATTTTTCTCCCATTCTAACCAGGACATTCTATTGTGTTCATCAGAATGGTCAGTAGTGGTAGCCAGGCACCATGTAGTCCTTCTGGCCTCAGACTAGGAAAGGCTGTGGTTCATGTGGGCCAGCAGTCCTGTGAATTAATTTCCCCCCTGGATCTTTGATTTCCTTTATTTTCCTTTGTTCCAGACAGAAAGAGACCAATAGTTGTATCTTGGATGGCAGCTCACAAGGTTTCAAACCCCAGAGACTACTTACAAAACAAGGATGTAGAACATTATCTTTGTGAACTAAGTTATGCCAATTGACCTACTTGTTCTTGAGACCATGGTTCTGAGCTTTCAAATCCAGTAAGTCAATCCCATGGAATATTTGAATATGTCTGAGAAGTAAGTGCAACTGTGCTACCTATATGTTTGTAGTGAATATACGTGCAGTATATATAACATGTATATACATATGCCCACATATGTGCCTATATTTACACATGTGTAGACTTTGAAATACCTTCCCATACCCAATAGTATACATTTATCCGTATTGTAACCACTCACATATTTTATCATTGCTATTAATATTGTTGCAAAATTGTATATGTTATAACATTTACTGTGGTCCTTTATTCTTGTATATCTTAGTGTCTGCATTTAGCTGGGTCAAATTGTGCTGACAGTCCATATTGTTCACTGTCTTTCCCAGCAACAGAATTAACACATGTCTACTCACAGTGACTAAGACATTTGACTACTAATCAGATTCAAACCCACAAGTGCTTAGCAGAAGGAAGATGAGACAATCTACTTCTTTAATGATTTACCACCTTGGAAACCCAATGAGGTTTGCTATGAGTTAAAATTAAATCAAAGGCAGTGGTTATTTTTTATTTTTGTCATTTATCTATTTATTTATTTTGGTTTACTATCTAGTAAGTGGTTCTCTCTCCCTCCCACTCCCATATCTGGTAACCATTAAAAAAATGTTACTTTCTGTGTGTATACCTATCTTTGACTTTTTATAAAAGGGATATCATGTAATATTTTTCCTTTTCTTTTTCCTGATTTCACTCAGCATAATGTCCTCCAGATTCAACTATGTTATAAGATGCTTCACAGACTCATCGTTATTCTCTATCATTGTGTAATATTCAGTTGTATGTATGTACAATTTGTTATCCATTTATTTGTTGTAAGTAATGGGTACTTAGACTGTTTCCATCTTTTTTGCTACTGTAAATAATACTGCAATGAACATGGGTGAGCGGTACCTATTTGAGTCACTGCTCTTATATCTCTAGGATATGTACCTAGGAGTGGGACTGATAGATCATAAGGTATTTCTACTTCTGGCTTTTTGAGGAAGCACCATATTGTTTTCCATAGTGATTGTACCATTTTACAATCCCACCAGCAATGTATAAGAATTCCAATCTCTCTAAAACTTCATCAGCATTTTTTTTTAATCAGTATCATTTTTTGCAGCAATAAGATGATATCTTATTATAGTTTTGATTTGCATCTCTCTAATGGGTGGGAGCTCTGGTAGAATAGTGCCTAAGGCACTTGACTGCTCACCAGAAGGCTGGTGGTTCAAACCCACCAGCCACTCCTTGGAAGGAAGGTTGAGCAATCCTACTTCCATAGTGATACTGCCTCAGAAACCAAAGGAGGGGTCGCTATGAGTCGGGGCCGCGGCAAACAACAACACAACAAATGGGTAATGATCATGAGCATGTCTTCATGTGTTAGCCACCTGAATATCCTCTTTGGTGAAGTGTCTGTTCATGTCCTTTTCCCACAACTTGATTGGATTGTTTGTCATTTTGTTAGAATTGTAGACATTTTCTATATATTGTAGGAAATAGATCCTTGTCAGTTATGTTGTTACTAAATATGTTTTCCCAGTCTGTAGATTCTCTTTTTATGCTTTCGGTAAGTCTTTTGCTGAGCATAAGTATTTAATTTTTAGTGTGTCCCAGTTATCTACTTATTCTTCTGTTGTTCATCTATTTTTAGTTGTATTTGATTGTGTATTTATGCAAAAGAAATTAGGACCTCTGATTTTTTTCCTTACGTTATCTTCCAGAAACTTTATAGTTTTAGCTTTAACATTGAGATTCTTGATCCTTTTTGAGTTAGTTTTTGTGTATGGTGTGTGATATGGACCCTGTTTCGTTTCTCTGCAAATGCAGAAAAAATGCAGTTTTTCCAGCACTGTTTGGTAAAGAGACTATTTCTTCCCCAATTAATATACTTCAACTCTTAGCCAAAGATCAGCTGTCCATAGATGTATTGATGCACTTCTGGGTTCTCAATTCTGTCTCCTTGGTCTATGTGTGTGCCATTGTTTTAGTACCAGGCTGTTTTGATTACTGTGGCTGAATTGTAAATTCTGAGGTGGGGAAATCTAAGGCCTGCTACTTATTTTTGTTCAATACTATTTTAGCTATTTGAGCCTCATTCCATATAAAGTGGGAGATTAGGTTTTCCATTTCATTAAAGAATGTTGTTGGGATTTGTATTGGGATTCCATTATATGTATAGATCACTTTGGGTAGTATTGACATTTTCACAATGTTAACCTTCCCAATCCATGAGCATGGAATATTTTTCCATTTATGTGGGTCTACTTTGGCTTCTTACATTAATATTTTGTAGTCCTCCATAAAATTTTTATATCTCTGATTAAACTTATTTCTAGCTATTTTATCCTTTGGGGAACTATTTAAAATGGTACTGTTTTCTTGATTTCCTTTCAATATTCTGCTTTGTATAGAAGAACCCAAATAAGTTTTGTATGTTGATCTTTTAACTTGCCACTTTACTGAACCCTTCTATCAGTTTCAGTAACTTTCTTATG
>NW_006921999.1:440511-445017 GCF_000298275.1 Orycteropus afer afer
ATACGAGGCGATTGGAAATATCATGGCTTGTGTCAGGCGCACCTTAGTCCTCAAGGAGATATCCTTGCTCCTCAGCACTTGATACAGTTCCTTGGGGTTTACGAGGCAGTAAATCTTTCCAGAAGTAGATTGTCCAGTTTTCCTTCCATGAAGTGGCTGTGGATTTGAACCACCAACCTTCTGGGTAGCAGTCAAATATGTTAGGCACTACACATTACTTCTCCCTTTCCAATTTGGATTCCCTTTATTTTTTCTTCTTGCCTTACTGCTCTGGATAAGACTTCCAGCACAATTTTAAACAAGAATAGTGACAATAGACATCCTTGTCTTGTTCCCATCCTCAAGGGCAATGCTTCCAATATCTCTCTATTGAAAATAATGTTGGCTGTTGGTTTTGCGTACATGTCCTTAATTATGTTGAGGAATTTCTCTTCTATTCTTATTTTTCTGAGAGTTTTAATCAGGAAGAGGTGTTGTATTTTAGGAATGCCTTCCCTGCATCATTTGAGATGACTATATAATTCTTTCTTGTTTTGTTTTACTTATGTGGTAAATTATATTGATTGATATTTCTAATGTTAAACCAGCCTTGCATCCATGGTATGATTTCTACCTGGTCATGATGTATTATTTATTTGATATGCTGTTGTATTCTTTTGGCTAGAATTTTTTTTTAGAATGTTTGTATCTGTATTTATGAAGGATAACGGTATGTAATATATTTTTTTGAGTGTGTGTTGTCTTTGCCTGGCTTTGGTATCAGGATTATGCTGGCTTCATAAAATGAATTAGGAATAATCCTTCCTTTTCTATGTACTAGAATAGTTTGAGTGGATTTGGGGTCAACTTTTATCTCAATATCTGAGAGAATTTTCCAGTGAAGCAACCTGAACTGGAGTATTTGGGGTTGGGAATTTTTTGTATGACATCTTCTTTTTTTGTTATGTGTCTGTTTAGATTTTGTACCTCTATTTGTGTTAGTAACAACAACACATTTGTGTTAGTTTAGGTAGGTGGTGTGTTTGTAGAAATTTGTACCTACATTACTTCTAACTTTTCTAATTTGTTAGAATACAATATTCCATAGTATTCTGTTATGATACTCTTTAGTTAGCTCTATTGTAATGTCACCAATTTTGTTTTTTATTTGCATTTTCCTCCTCTATCAATTTGGACATTGTTTTGTCCATTTTATTGATCCCCTCAAAGAACCAATGTATAGTTTTGTTGATCCTTTCTATTGTCTTACCCATTTTCTCATTCTGCTCTGATCTTCACTTTTTCCTTTCTTCTGGTGACTATTAGTTTCCTTTACTTCTTTTTCTCTATCTGTTCAATTTATCAGATTATGTTATTGATTTGGACCTTTCTTCTTTTTTTAATATGTGCATTTATTGCTGTAAATTTCCATGTGAACACTACTTTTGCTTTGTCCCAGAGGTGTCAGTATGTTGTATCTTCATTCTCATTTGATTCCAGGAATTTTTTAATTCCATTTTTAATTTCTTCTGTGACACAAAAGATTTTAAATAAAGTATCATTCAGTCTCCATGTATGTAATTTTTCCTTGCTCTTTATGTTAATGATTTTTAGTTTTATGGTGTTATTTCCTTGATCTCTGTGAGGATTCTAAATATAAGTCTTTTAAATTCTCACTTTGTATGGTTATTTCCTTTTAAGGAAGGTTTTCTTTCCCTTTATTTTTCTCAATTGTTGGAACCTTCTTATCTTGTTTCCTCCTGTGACATCATATTGTCTGTTGTCTCAATGCATTCATGTATATTTATATATTAATTGATTTTATTCTTTTGTTGTTTTGTTTTGTCCTGATTTTTTTGTTTTGTTTCGATATATCAAGGCAGGCAAGACAGGTGTGCACCACTGATCACTGGTCTGGCTACACAGGAGCACTCAATCACTATGTATTGCTGGTTTGGTGTGGCAGTAGCAGGGGACCCCAGTGTTTGAGGGGGTAGTGTGGCAGGTGTGCAAGCTACTGTTCACGAGGTGGGTGAAGTGACAGAGTTGGCAGGTGGGCAGGCATAGGGGTATGACAGAGGAGCATCACTGCTTGTAGGAGGATGGGATAATTGGGGGAAGGGGATTCATTTTGTGGTTTTTTGCTGGGTGAGACAGGGAAGGTGTTGGGGACTCACACTGATGGTCACTGGGAAGTTAGAGGGGTGGAGAGAATGCACCTCTGACCACTGGGAATGAGTGCTGGGGCACTCCCTGTCCGTTGCACCCAGTAGTCGGGACCTAACCCTGAATGAATGTGAGGATGCTGTTGCTTGGAGTCTGGTTAGTTGAGCTACCTTCTAATAATCTATTGATTTACCACTCCATGTATGCCACCTACCCTAATGGTCCAGGTCCAATGTGGTGAGTAGCTTGACTCTGGTTACTGGCTCCTTCCCTGCTCTTGGTCCCCAGAATCCTTGGAGATTTCCCTTACCTTCCTGCATATTCCTTTCTTACATCACTTTATGTCCTGCTCACTTTGCTTCACTCTGGGTCTGTCAATGCACTTTCTTCATATCCTGTTGGGAATTTCATGAGGTTGCCTCCCTGTGCTGCTCACATGGTATCAGGGCTTGCTTTGTCTCAATTTGGCCATGCTATACTGGTCCAGCTGGCATAGCACCTCCAAATGTAATTCTCCTTTTTGTTTGTGTTCAACTCCTCCTTCCTATCAGTGTTTGATCTAATTCTTCACCTTTCCTTTTGATGCTCAGGGTTTCAGGATTGTAATTTTTATGTGTTTCACTTGATTTCTTCTGTCTTTGCTATAGAGGGAAGGCATGGTGTGTTGGACTAAGCTGGCACCATATTGGGCTGTTTTACATATAGTTTTTAGTTACTCTAATATTAACGTTAATGCTGTATGCTTCATATTTTACATTATGTGATAGTGAAGCAATTCTATGCATTTCTTACCATTTAAGAATATTACTCATTTTACTTGTTTTTGATATCACTTTGTTTAATTATTATTTTGTAATTTGAGGAAGAGATGAAGTAAAACTATTTCCCTTTAGGTATTTCAGTGTTTTAAAATACAGTCAGTCCTATTCTCAAAGACATCTGAAATGTGCTCTTTGTTTTGTTAGAAGTGCAGAATATATGCTAAATGAAAAAAAAAAAAACCTGTCAAATAAATTTAAGAACAAAAATTATTATGTGCTTATTATTTAGTACAATAACTTTTAGAAATATTACTATACTTCCTTAAGAAGTACAGTTTTATCTTGAAGAAGAGTAAAACCTTTTTTTGCAGTATAAAAATCATATTTCTGTTCCAACAGATCTGAATGCCTCAATATTTCTAATGCCCTTTTACACATTACTGAGATAGGATAATTTTTTTTTTTTTTTTAGTGTTCATTAACTCCAACTATCTGAGTCGGTATGATTATATGTTGTCAGAAACATAGCACTGTGAAGATTAGAAAATTTTATCTGGTTGTCACTATGAATGTTAATCTTTATAAAATACATGCATTCTCACTAAAGTTTCCAAATGTTGGGAAATTGTAAATTCCATTGGTTACAGATATTTATTTTAAGCAATTTTGTTACAAAGCAAATTTTCAATTTTTTGTTTGTTTTTTTTGTTGTGGTATAATGTCCTAGAAAAGGTCTGATATACCTCAAAAATTTTTCATATTACACATTATACATAAATATTCAACTGTATGTCTTAGCTTCTGAATTCACTTATTTTAATGTACCTTCTCTCATTTTCTGGGCCTATATGTACACACATATGGCTATTTTGGACATGAATTTAGACATTAGGAGCTCTGGTGGTATAGTGGTTAAAGCATTTGACTGCTAACCAAAAGGTCAGCAGTTCAAGCCCACCAGCTGCTCTGCAGAAGAAAAATGAAGCAATCTGCTTCCGTGAAGATTTACAGCCCTGGAAACCCTATAGGGCAGTTCTACTCTATTCTAAAGGGTCACTATGGTTCAGAATCTACCCTATGGCAGTGGGTTTGTTTATGGGTTTCAAATCGTTAGTGTCTCATATATAAACCTCCATCAATGGCCTTTGAATTGTTGTACTGGTGAAGAATACTGAAAATACCATGGAATGCCAGAAGTACAAACAAATCTGTCCTGGATAAAGTGCACCCAGAATTCTGCTTAAAAGCAAGAATGGCCAGACATCATCTCTCCTACTTTGGTCATGTTATCAAAAGTGACCATTGCCTGGAGAAGGATATCATACTAGGTAAAGCAAAGGATCATTGAAAAAGGGGAAGACCCTCAATGAGAGGACGGATACAATGCCTGCAATGGGCTCAAGGATAGCAAGGATTGTCAGGATGGCGTAGGATAGGGCAATGTTTCATCCTGTTGTACATAGTGTTGCCATGGGTCAGAGATAACTTTGTGGCACCTGACAACAACAACATATAGACCTCATTCTAGTAACTATACTTTTTATGATAATCCAGAACAAATCATTTTATTTACTTATTTATTTGTTTATATCAAAGGAAC
>NW_006921999.1:445257-455502 GCF_000298275.1 Orycteropus afer afer
ATCAGCATCTTGGACCTCTTGTTATATGATAGTGCCTGCTTCCCATGTAGAAGTTAAGTTAGGTTGTTACTTCATAAATAAGCCACTCTTACAGCCAGAGCACATGGAATTATGTAGGCTATACAAATGGAAAGTGCCAGGAACTATTCATATGTTTTTTCTTCTGATAAGTAGTGGTAATTGTGACAACTCTAATTTCCAGAGAGATGAGAAATAGCAGTTCTATTGGCAGTATACAGTCTTCTGTGTTGATGGTACTAGTAGTTCATCATGTGGCATCTAGTACCAAGACCTGGCAGCACTGGAAGCTGTTCTTTTGTCCTTAAATCTAGTTCCATGACCTCTCAGATATTCATGGAATTACCCATATTATTTCAGTAAATTACCATCTGTCTTTATCAGTTTTGTCATAGCATCAACTAAAGTCTTTAATGCTATACAAGTTAACGAAAATTGATGTGTTCAAAAACTTATGTAGATGTTATCATTATTGATCATTATTTTGTGATGTTTTATGTTTTATGTGGTTTACACAGACTATTAGATTTTGAAAGCTTAAATTATTTTTCTTGTGTTACATACTTAATGCTCCTCTGCTACTCTTTGATGTTATTTGTTGTTGTTGTTGTAATGTTCCCTCGAGTTGGACCCGACTCATAGCGACCCCTCTTTGGGTTTCCGAGGCAGTATCATGGAAGTAGATTGCCCAACCTTCCTTCCAAGGAGCGGCTGGTAGGTTTGAACTGCCAGCCTTTTGGTTAGCAGTCAAGTGCCTTAGGCACTATGCTACCAGAGAGTGTCTGTTAAAATTACAGAAACAACTGTAAAACTCCAAACTCATTGCCACTGAGTCAATTTTGACTCACAGTGACCCTATAGAACAGAGTAGCCCCATAGTGTTTCCAAGGCTGTAATCCTTATGGATGCAGACTGCCATATCTTTTCCCACAGAGAAGCTGGGCGTTCAACTACCGACCTTTCAGGTAGTACCTGAATGAATAACCACTGCCCTGCCAGGGCTTCTTTTTAGGAACAACTATAGTCTGGTTTAAATATTATTTTAAATTAAAAATGTTTAAATCCTAAGTATTTCATGTTACTCGAGGATATAGCATATTCATATGACATGTATGTTTCCATGCAGCCTGTTGCTATCTCGGGTATCTTTGCTTCATGTTCAAGTTATTTATTCCACTCTACATTCTCTTCTCACAATTAGTTATCAGATCCTATTGGTTCTGCTTTCATGATGCCATCCATATCTCTTTATTCTATGCCTACCACCACCATCCTATTTGAGGCCCCTGTTAAGTCTTTCTGGACTTTTACTCTATGGCTCTTATTTTCTTCAGTCACTTCTACCTCCAAACCATTCTACACTCTAAGACAAATTTAATCATCCAAGAACAGAACTGCTATGAACAATTTTTATTTCTGACCCTGTTAACTAAGTTGAGTACAAACCCACAGCTTAACATATTAGGCCTTCCACACTATGGCCTCAGTCCACTTTTTCAAAACATATTTCTTACTGTCCTCCTACACAGATAGAGCTAGAGAAAAACTGGCCATTTTATTGTCAGTTGAATGATGTCTTACATATCTTTGCTTGTGCTGCTATCTGTGGCAGTACTTCCTTACTCCTGTCTGTAATATCATCCTTGGAAGTACCACCCATATACCAAGATCTTTTCAAATACCTCCACATCCCTCCCCAACAAACTATAACCTTGCTATCCTGTGAAATGTTGTAATTGTTTGCCTAAGTTACACATTAGGGATTTTTAAGTTATTATACTATCATTTCCAACATCAAATTATATATTTATTGATGAACTATCCCCAGCAGTACATCTTCTGCAGTGTACACATATGGCTTTAGATTTATAAGTTACATAGTTATCATTTCTTAATTTAATTAATAAATTAAGTATATTCATGAGTTGCATGTAGCATTAAGATGATAAACCCACAGCCTTCAAGTCAGTTCTATCTCATAGCAATCCCCATTGCATTTTCAGGGCTGTAAATCTTTTTGGAAGTAAATTGCCTCATCTTCCGCCCATGGAGAAGCTGATGGATTTGACCCACTGACCTTCTGGATAGCAGGCAAATGTCTTACCCACCATGCCACCAGAGCTCCTTATTAAGATGATAGGGCAGCAGAAATCAGAGCAAATAAATATGCAATTTCTGGCTCTGAGAAGGAATGGTAAATCCCTGACTCTAGTAATGAGCAAAGAAGACTCAGTATGTCTGGACTGAAGTGAAAAAGACTTGAATAGATTGTTATTACCTTGGATCATTATGACACATCATAATTATCATTATGAAGGGAACATAGATCTCACTAGCATCAATGAGCAACATTGTGTGGAACAAATTATCTAGAAAGTAGTAGGTCAAGAGCTTCATGTTGGAAGTTGAAAGTATTATTTTGTGGTGATTAATGATTTATTTTGAAAGTGTATTCTTAAATATTCAGTGCAAATTACAATGCCTTGTATATACAAATCAAGTTTGCAATGCAGTCTGGTAAAAATAGACAAGTTTTGTTTTGATTTAAAAGAAAGTTACATGACTAGATTTCTGTAAACTGAGAAAATAGGAGGAATTATCTCTTCCATTTAGAACCTTCTAAGGGCTATGTTTAATACTGAATTTTGGTGGTGGTTTTACTGTAGAAGAAGAATTACTCTCCCAAAGGAAGTTTTAAATTTAATGGAACAAGCACTTAGTAATACCATCTGTTGTTATGATGTGCAAATATATAAGTATTCCTGTGAAGGACACTAGATGTGGTACTTAGTCCTAAATGTTTATGCATGCTAAACAATTAATTTTACTTAAAAAACCTCTTTATTGTTTGGAAAAATTTGGATAATAATTAACAAATATATATCCTTTTACCCTTTGCATTTAAGGTAGAAGAGCTAAAAGCATGTGCATTTTATTTAACTAAGTGACAAACTTAAAGATATTAGTTTTTGTGAGGGTAAAAAGACCTTCCCTATGATTGTATATCTTCAGTTGATGCTTTATCAAGTTAAATTGGAAAGTCAGATTAGAATAGAGATTACAGTGGTGTCCTCTTATTAAAACAAAACAAAAAAATCACGTGTTCAATTTTGCAAATATGTTAGGTTGTTGTTTTAAAAGAAATTTTGGACAGATGTTGAATTATATTGCAGGGCCAGGGCTTCCATGCACAGTTGTACAAGCTGAAGATTGCCTAACTTCACAGGTCCCATATGCCTCAGATAGGCTATGCAATTCTGCATTAAAAAAAAATTACCCCTAAATCAAATGGATTAACATAACAAAATTTTGTTTCTTGCTCATGCTATATGACCATTGCTCATCAACTGCTCCTCTGTTGCATGTTGCCTTTGTGTCAGGTCATTGACTGAAGAAATATATTATGAGTAACAAAGAAAAACCCAGTGTGATCAAGTCAATTCTGACTCATAGTAACCATTTAGGACAGAGTAGAACTGCTCCATAGAGTTTCCAATATGTAATTATTTCCAGAAACAAACTGCATCATCTTTTTCACATGGAATGGCTGTGGGTTCAACTTGTTGACATTTTGATTAGCAATCGAATGCTTTAACCACTATGCCACTAGAATTCCTGTATTATGCATAGCTAGTCATAATTAAAGAAGAAAAAGAAGCATAGTGAAACATACCCAGGCTCATAAAGCTTCTGTCCAAAAATAATACATTATGCTTCTGCTTATATTGTATAGGACAGAGCAATTCAAATGAATGTATTTAAATTCATCAAGACAGGGAATATATAATCCTCACACAAGATAGGGCAGGGACTTTTGGTAAACAATAATGTAAGTTGCCAAAGGCACCATTCACATACTAAGACTTAAAGATGTAAGATGCCATGACTCTTGATAGTATCTTTTCTCTTTATTTATTTATTTATATATATTAAAGCAGTACAGTATATTCAGTGCTTACCTGAATTAAAGAAAGATAAAATTTCAAACAATATATAAAGTTACTTTTAATAAGAAAACAATCAGGGATCCATTCTTTTATACTTTGAACACATTGATCTCTGCACATACTGCCATACTGAAAATAACATGCAAAAGGAAATGGACTCAGATGGTGGTTAATCATCTTCTTTCTGCCCACAAAATTCTACATGGGCCAAGTATTCTTATAATGAGCATCAAAGTTTGTCGTTTCACACAGACTCTATGTACATAGGTTTGGATCTCCTTATATATGCATGTGGTAATTACCGTTATATATCAACTTGGCTGGGCCTGGTTTTGAGTGGCTGTGCAGTTGGTTGTAGTTATTCCCCATGATGAGACTGCCAATCATCTCTATGGTGGAATCTGTCATGAGCAGCTAAGTAGTTGCTGTGGGGATGTGGTGTGCTTGCAGTATATAAGGAGAAACTTTGGGAATGGTCTGTAGCTTTTTGGCATGCTTGGACCCTGCATGTAGCCGACTCTTCATTTAGCAGTGTGTTACATTTCCTGCTGATCTTGGGACTGTCTCTGTACTTGAATTAGTGGCCTGCCATGTTGTTTGATAATATCGAGACTATGCTATTTGTCAACCATGGGCTTGCTAACCTGAGCAGCCAGCAGCTGCCTGAATGAAGAGACACCTCTAGCTCTGGTGGACAGGGAGAAAGAGGCAGAGCTGAAGCCCAAGGTAGAGGGGCTTTCACCCAGCCCCTAGAGCTTGCCACTTTGAATTCAGACTTCTAGGCTCCTAAACTTTAAGAGAATGAATCCATTTTTGTTAAAGCCATCTACCTGTGGTATTTTCTGTAAGACTAACACTGGAGAACAAAAATAATGCATTTTAATTTTTTATAGTTTATAATATGTGGTTGTTGTTGTTGTTGGTATGTGACGTCTAGTTGAAGATATGGATAACTTGAATTTTTAAAATTTATTTTAAAATAATCACCATACAAATTAATGAGAGAATTTATTAAATATGTCATTAAATTTGAAGTTCAAACCCATCAACCACTCCTTGGAAGGAAGACTGGGCAATCTACTCCTGTAGAGATACCATCTTGGAAACCCAAGGAGAGGTTGCTATGAGTTGGAACTGACTTGATGGTAGCTGCACATAAGATTTCAAAGGGCAGGTCAAGAAGACAAAGTCAAGTATTATAATGAAATATGCAAAGACCTGGAATTAGAAAATCAAAAGGGTAGAATATGTTCAGCATCTCTCATGCTGAAAGAACTGGGGGAAAAAATCAAGCCTTGAGTTGCAATATTGAAGGATTCAATGGGCAAAATATTGAATTATGCTAGAAGCATCAAAAGAAGATGGAAGGAATACATGAGTCATGTACGAGTCATGTACCAATAAGAATTTTTCAATGTCCAACTATTTCAGGAAGTATCATATGATCAAGAACCAATCATACTGAAGGAATAAGTCTAAGCTGCATTGAAGGAATTGGTGAAAAATGAAGCTCCAAGAATTGACAGAACACCCATAGGACTCAGCACCAGAAGTGCTTGAAATTGCCAAGAAATTTGGAAGATCGCTATCTAGCCGATTATCTGGAAGAGATCAATACTTGCGCCCATTTCAAAGAAAGGTAATCCAACAGAATGTGGAAATTACTAACAATATCATTAATATCAAAAGCACATAAAATTTTGCTGATGATAATTCAAAAACAATATATTACAGCAATATATTGACAGGGAACTTCCAGAAATGCAAGCTGGATGTAGAAGGGGATGTAGAACAAGGGATATCATTGCTGATGTGAGATGGATTTGGGCTGAAACAAAGAATACCAGAATCATGTTTACTTGTGTTTCATTGACTATGCGATGCCTTCAACTGTGTGGATAATAAATAATTATGAGTAAAACTATGAATACTGGAAATTCCAGAACACTTAATTTTGCTCACAAGAAATGTGTACATCGATTAGGAGGCTGATTGAACAGAACAAAAGGGCTACTGCATGGTTTAATATCAGGAAAGATGTGTGTCAGGGCTGTATCCTTTCACTATACTTATTCCATCTGTATGCTGAGCAAATAATCCTAGAAGCTGGACTATATGAAGAAGAACGCAGCATCAGGATTGGAGAAAGACTCATTAACAACTTGGAATATGCAGATAACTTTTCTTGCTGAAAGGGAAAATGACTTGAATCACTTACTGATAAAGATCAAAAAGTACAGTGTTCAGTATGGATTACACCTCATCATAAAAAAATGAAAATCTTCACAACTGGACCAATCAGCAACATTACAATAAATGGAGAAAACATTGAATAAGTCAAGATATAATTTTACTTGGATCTACAGTCAATACCCATGGAAGCTGTTGTTGTTACGTGCCATCAAGTCGGACCGGATTCATAGCGACCCCTCCTTGGGTTTCTGAGGCAGTATCACTACAGAAGTAGATTGCCCAACCTTCCTTCCGAGGAGTGGCTGGTGGGTTTGAACCGCCAGCCTTCTGGTGAGCAGTCAAGTTCCTTAGGCACAATGCTACCAGAGCCAGCAGTCAAGAAATCAGATGTATCACACTGGGTAAATCTTCTGCAAAAGACCTCTTTAAAGTGCTAAGAAGTAAAGATATCACATTGAAGGCAAGGATGCACCTAATCTTAAACCATGGTATTTTCAGTTGCCTCATATGCATGTGAAAGCTGAGCAATGAATAAGGAAAACCTAAGAAGATTAGATGCCTTTAAATAGTGATGTTGGCAAAGAATATTAAAAATACCATGGACTGCCAGAACTAACAAGTCTGTCCTGGAAGAAGTGCAGCTGGAATGCTTCTTAAAAGCAAGAATGGCCAGACTTCATCTCACCTTCTTTTGTCACGTTGTCAGAACAGACCATTCCCTGGAGAAGAATATCATGCTTGGTAAAGTAGCGGGTCAGAGAAAAAGAGGAAGAGCCTCAGTGAGATGGATTGGCACATGGCTACAATGATGGGCTCAAGCATAGGAAGGATTTTGAGGATGACTTAAGGACTAGCAGTGTATCATTCTGCTGTGCATGGAGTCACTATCAGTCAGAGCCAACTCCATGGCACCTAACAAGCCTTTCATTTTTCCCTTTGATTTACTGTTCTTTATCCTAAACCATCTTTCTTTCTAGATACATAGAGTGGCATCTTTCATGGGACTCAGTTTATTATATACAGCAACATTCATGAGCCTATTGGGCCCTGCCTTATATTCTAAAAAGTCCAACACTCTCGGTTTTCTTCCACCTTTGAAACATGTTGCTGTTTCTTCTTTCCCTATTGAGATGAAGTTGTTTACTTGTGCTTAATGTCCATGTCATGTACAATGTGTGCATCTTCAAGCAATCAGATCATATTTAGTAATGTAAACACGTGCTGTAGCTACATGTGTGAGATACTTGTGGGAGCTAGGACACGCTGATAAATAGCAGATTCCATTCTCCTATTTCATGTTGGCTCTTAAGAATACACATTCATTCAGTGCCATGGTTGGCAGAATATTTTTGTATTTAAATAATCACTCTTTTCCTCTTTCTCCCCTCTACCTCCACTTCCTTTATCTCTATTTTTTCTCTCCACATCTAACTGAAATCTCATTAGTATCATGTATGTATAATTTGACCTGTGGTTTCAGGGCCATGGTCATGGGGAACATCAAGCTCAATTAGCATAACATACTATGCCAAAACATTGTTCTACATCCTACTCTGGTAAGTAGCGACTAGGGTCTTAAAAGCTTACAAGCAACCATCTACATGCAACAATTGATCTCTCCTTCTCCAACACAAAGAAGAATCAAGAAAACCAAAGACTCATGGAAACAATTAGTCCAAGGGACTAGTGGACCATGAAAACCTCAGCCAGTATGACCATGAGACCAGAAGAAATAGATGGTGCCTGGCTAACACTGTCAACCACTGGAAAAGCGGTCAGTGCAGGAGTTCCTAGATAGAGTGGAAGAACAATGTGCAACAAAACTCAAAATCAGAACAAAGACCAGGTTTATTGGTCTGACAGAGCCTGGTGAAACCCCAAGACCATGGCCCTTAGTTAGCCTTCAGGTATGGAATTGAACTCACTGCTGTGGCTTCCAGCCAAACAATAGACATATAGGGTGAACATTTACACCAAGTAGATATGCTTCTTAGAACAATCAATCATGGGAGAACAGAAGGACAGTATTTGCACAGGGTAATAACTCAGGAGGCAGGAATACATAGGAAAGAAAGACACAAGGAAGAGGTAGCTACAGGGGGGAAGTGGGAAGAGTGTTGTTACATTGTTGGGATTGCAATCAATGTCATGAAATAAAATGGGTATGAATCTCTGTATGGAAAATTAACTTTCTCTGTAAAGTTTCACCCAGATTACAGTAAAAATTTTTAAAAATGATAATTTGATTTCATTTTATACATATTTATGTGCTTATTCTAGCCAATCTTTTATAAGATAACACATCCTCCATTTCATTTGCAGGTATATAGAGTCACTGTCATATTAATGTTAGTGTATATATGTATATTCAAATACTTGTACTTCATAAAATAAAGCCATTTGTATATCAATTATCTTCTTTTATTTCCCCCATTTCTTCATTTAACTTCACCTTAAATATTTAATTTGAAGAAATGACTTGATGCTAGAAACTTTCATAATTAAAAAAAAAAAAAAAGTTTTAGAGCCTTTAACCCTGTATGCATTTAACTAAGTAGATTTTATTTGCAGTTCAGAATATGGACATGAACTAGTAAGGTATGAAAGAGCTAGAGTAGAAGAAATATGTAGGTATTATTTGTGAGCAATGGTGAAATATCCTCTGGGACTTCCAGAATAAGTGAGAAAGCCCTAAATGAGATGGAGTTTTAGAGGGGAACAGAAATTTCTAGTTTTACAGGTGAAAGCAATGAGCTAGTGAAAATTAAGATGTTACCATTAATGCAACTTCATTCATACTGACAATTCAATCAGGAAATCCACATTACACAGAGAAGCATTTTAAGAAGTTCCTTTTAACCCCTCAGGTACAATTTGTAGAAATGAGCTCCTGATAAAGATATAATCATGGGTAAAGCTAATAGCATAAAGGCTTGTGCAGGTAAGAGAGTAGGAGAAATGGGACTAGCAGGTAAGATAAATTCCAAAGAGTGACACGTGGGCCCACTGTACATTGCTGATTATGGGATTGGAGAGCCTTTCTCTTTTCTTTTTCTTTTTTTTTTTTTTTTAAGAACATTCGACAAAGATGCATAAAGCTCACTGGTACAGGTAGGAACTATCTAAGAAATAGTTCTGTTTTACCCATAGAGAGAGAGAAAAAGGAGATTAATATCAGCTACAGGATAGGAACTCTGGTAGCATAGTGTCTAAGGCACTTGACTGCTAACCAGAAGGCTAGGGGTTCAAACCCACCAGCCACTCCTCGGAAGGTAGGAAGATGGGGCAATCTACTTCCGTAGTGATACTGCCTCGGAAACCCAAGGAGGGGTTGCTATGAGTTGTGTCCGACTCAACGGCACATAACAACAACAACAGGATTATGAGAGATGTAAGGCCTTGATTTTACATACTGTGGAGCCAAGAAATGTTAAATCACTCTTCATTGAAGGAACTGATGACGGATATTAAAAAAAAAAAAAACTGATATTTATCCGAAAGCCATAGGAAGATTCTTTACCATCCAGTGAATGAATGACAGAGCCTTCATGTCAGAGTGGTTAAATGTCCCATTGTTAACCTAAAGGTCAGTGGTTCAAATCCAGTAGGCTCTTCACAGAGAGATTTAGCATTCTGCTTCAATGAAGATTGCAGCTTTGGAAGCTCTATGAGGCAGTTCCTCTCTGGCATATAGAGTTGCTATGAGTCAGAATTGACTTAGTGGGAATGGATTTGAATTTTGTAAGGAGTGTAAGACTGGAGAAGATAAAGCTTGATTTTTAAAATACAATCATTAAAGACATAAGTAAGAAGATTAACATGTAGGAAAGTGACATTATTGGGAGAATCAGGTAGAAACATGTTATATACATATGTGTATGTATATGTACGTATATATATTATATATGTATATATATGTATGTATGTATATATATTTGTTGTTGTTTGTGCTGTCGAGTCAGACTTAACTCATAGCGACCCCTCCTTGGGTTCCCGAGGTGGTATCACTATGGAAGTAGATTACCCAACCTTCCTTCTGAGGAGTGGCTGGTGGGTTTGAACTGCTACCCTTCTGTTTAGCAGTCAA
>NW_006921999.1:455791-474185 GCF_000298275.1 Orycteropus afer afer
AGATGATTGGCATCTTCTAAAAATTAAATTCTCAGAAGGAAGATGAGGCAATCTACTTCCATAGAGATACCACCTCAGAAACCCAAGGAAGGGTCACTATGAATCGGAACTGACTTGATGGCAGAGAGTTTGTTTTTTGTTTTATTTTGTTTTGTTTTATGCATCAAAAGACTCCTCCAAAAGAGTAAATAGAGAACCTACAAGTTTGAAAAAAATATTCAGCAATGACATAACTGATGAGAGAATTATCTCTAAACTTTATGGAAAACTCCAAGACCTCAGCATCAAAAAGACAAATAATCCAATAAAAAATGAGCAGAAGACATGAATAGATACTTCACCAAAGAAGATATTCAGGCAGCCCACAAACACCTGAAGAAATAGTCATGATCGTTAGCCATTAGAGAGATGCAAGTCAAAACAACAATGAGATACCATCTCACCCCGGCACTAATGGCAAAGTTTAACAACACAGAAAATAATAAATGCTGGTGAGGATGTCTAGAGATTGGTAGGCTCATATACTGCTGGTGAGACTGTGTAATGGTAGAACCACTGTGGAAAACAATATGACAATTACTTTAAAAGTTGGAAATAGAAATATCATTTGATCCAGCAATCTCATTATTAAGTATTTACCTTAAAGAAGTGAGAGCTAGGACATGAATAGATATATGCATACCCATGTTCATTTAAGCACTATTCATAAGGCAAAGAGATGGAAACAACCTAAGTGTCCATTAACCAAGGAATGGATAACCACACTGTGGTATGTGGACACACTGAAATGTTATGCAACACTAAAGAATAATGTAAAATCTGAAAAACACTTCATAACATGGATGAACTTGGAGGATATTATACTAGATGAAATAAGTCAATCATAGAAAAACAAATATTGTATTAGTCTGCTATTGTAAAAAGTCAAGGAAAGCCTTGAAGGAAGCCTTCCTACAGAAGGAAATTTCTTTGTTGGTTACAAGGAATGGGAGAGGAGGGAAGGGAAAATTGCTAGATAAGTAAGAGACAGGTATTGATTTGGCTGAAGGGAAAGGCGATATACCAAAAGTGACTGACCAGCATCCTAACACTAAGGAAAAGGAAGACACACAGACAGGTACACAAAAGTTACAGCCAATAAAGATGAACACTTTTACATACACAACACTGCATTATCAATAAAAAACAAACATTAACCTAGGGGTGGATACACAGGTAGTCAGGCTGAAAGATCAGGTATGTCTAGGCAAAAAGGAATATATACATGACCATATATTTAAAAAAGCTCACTGCCACTGAGTCAGTTCCGACTCATAGCAACCCCTCCTTGGGCTTCTGAGGTGGTATCTCTACAGCAGTTGATTGCCAAGTCTTCTTTCAGAGGAGTGGCTGGTGGGTTTGAACCACTTTATGAGTAGCAGTCAAATGACTTAGGCACTACACCACCAGAGCTCCTATATATAAGGTTGGCTGATGATAATTATACATAAATACTTGTATGTGCTATGATAATCACCATATGTATAATAGAGCTAATGCAGCAAAGTTATGATAACTTCTGAGCCACAGCCAACCACCCTGAGGGAGAGTTGTTGGGTCCATGGTTGTGGGGAACATTAAATTGATTTGGCATAATATAAAACACAAAATCATTGTTCTACATTCTGCTTTGGTGAGTAACAACTGAAGTCTTAAAAGTTTGCAAGCAGCCATCTAAGATGCAACAATTGATCTCTCCCCATTCAGAGCAAAGAAGAATGAAGAAAACCAAAGTTTCATGGAAACAATTAGTAGAAGGGACTAGTGGACCAGGAGAACCTCAGCCTACATAACCCTAAGTCCAGAAGAACTGGATGGTGCCAAGCTACCACTGTCAATCACTTGGAAAGGGATCAGTGTAGGAGATCCTGCAAGGAATCAGAGAAAAACATGGAATAAAACTCAAAGTCATAAAAAAAAAAAAAACACCAGGATTACTGATCTGATGAGATTGATGAAACTCCTGAGACTATGGCCTGTAGTCAACGTTCAGGCCTAGAATTGAATTCACTCCCATGGCTTCCAGGCAAACAACACACAAGCATATAAGGTGAATATTTATACCACATAGATACACTCCTTAGAAAACCAACCATGGGAGATCAGAAGAGCAGTATTTGCACAGGGAGATAGCTCAGGGGGTGGGAATGCATATGAAAGAAGGACACAGGGAAAGTTAACCACAGGACAGAAGTGGGAAGAGAGCTGTTGCATTATGGGGATTACAATCAATGTCATGAAACAAAATGTATATGAACTATTTGTATGGAAAATGAATTTGCTCTATAAGTTCCACCCAAATAACAATAAAAAAAATAAAGATATAATGAAATAGGAATAACTGGAATGGAAAGGGAAAAAAAAAATGCAAGAGATATTGCGAAAATGGACCAATTAGTCTTGGAACTGGTTTTATAAAGCATATATGTGAGCAAGAAAGCAGAGGCAGGGATCCAGGTAAAGCCGGGGTCCCAGGCCATGGCCCTCTCAAGTGGCAGAAAAGAGGTAGGATCTACATAAGGGGAAGGTGGAAAGAGTGGAGAGGTTTTGAAGAGCTAAGAGAGACAAACTTGTCTGTCAGTTTGTCCTACTGTGGTGGTGTGCTGTGAGGCTTGAGGCTATGGCACTGGTGTCTCAGACCCCATAGGGTTGCACATGGTGCGCAGGTTTCAACAGCTTACAGACTGAGACAGACTAAGAAGAAGGAGGACGCCATGCACTTCTCAAAGAATTGGCCAGGGAAAGCCTTATGAATATCAGAGAAACACTGTCTGATACATTACTGTGCAACTTTATGAATAGCCTGGAAACATTGTCCGATACAGTGAAGGAGGATAAGCCACTTAAGTCAGAAGCTCTCAAAATAGGACCAGGAAAGAGCTGCATCATCAGAGTAGAACCAGCCTTAATGATATGGATAAGGTAAAGCTTTTGAGACCTCCATCTACTGACGTGGCAGGACTCAAATTGAGGAGAAACAGCTACAAACATCCATTAATAATCTGCACATGGAATATAAGAAGCATGAATCTATGAAAATTGGAAATTGTCAAATATGAAATGGAGTGCATAAACATTGATATCCTAGGCATTCATGAGCTGAAATGGATGGGTTCTGGCCATTTTGAATCAGACCACCATGTGGTCTACTATGCCGGGAATGACAAATTGAAGAGGAATGGTGTGGCATTCATCATCACAAAGAATGTTTCAAGATCTGTCTTGAAGAATAATTCTGTCAGTGATAGGATAATATCAATACACCTACAAGGAAGACCAGTTAATATGACTATTATTCAAATTTATGCACCAACTACCAAAGTCAAAGATGAGAAAATTGAATATTTTTATCAATTTCTACAGTCTGAAATTGACTGAACATGCAATCAGGATGTATTAATTATGACTTGTGACTGGAATGCAAAAGTTGGAAACAAAGAAGAATCACCAGTAGTTGGAAAATTTAAGCTTGTTGAGAGAAATGATGCTGGAAATCACATGATAGAATTTTGCAAGAACAATGACTTATTCATTGCAAATACCTTTTTTCAACAACACAAATGGCAGCTATACATGTGGACTTTGTCAGATGGAATACACAGGAATTAGATTGACTACATCTGTGACAAGAGGTGATGGAAAAGCTCAATATCTTCAGCCAAAACAATGCCAGGAGCTGATTGTGGAACAGACAATCAACTGCTCATATGCAAGTTCAACTTGAAGTTAAAGACAGTTAAAACAAGTCCATGAGAACCAAAATATGACCATGAATATATCCTTCCTGAATTTAGAAACCATCTAAAGAATAGATTTGATGCATTGAACACCAATGACCAAAACCCAGAAGAATTGGTGGGATAACATCAATAACATCATCCATGAAGAAAGTAAAAGGTCACTAAAAACATGAGAAAAGAAGAGAAGACCAAAATGGATGACAGAAGAGACTCTGAAACTTGCCCTTGATAGTATCTAAAGCAAATAGAAGAAATGACAAGTTAAAGAGCTGAGCAGAAGATTGCAAAGAGTAGCTCAAGCAGACAAAGGCAATTATTATAATTAAATGTGCAAAGACTTGGAGTTAAAAAACCAAAAGGGAAGAACACACTCAGCATTTCTCAAACTGAAGGAACTGAGGAAAAAATTTAAGCCTTGAGTTGCAATATTGAAAGATTCTATGAGCAAAATATTGAATGATGCAGGAAACATCAAAAGAAGATGGAAGGAATATGCAGAGTCACTGTACTGCAAAGAACTGGTAAATCCTCATCCATTTCAGGAGGGCCATATGATTAAGAACCAATGGTACTGAAGGAAGAAGTTGAAGCTGTACTGAAGGAATTGGCAAAGAACAAGGCTCCAGGAATTGATGGAATAGCCATTGAGATGTTTCAACAAAGAGATGCCCACTGGAGGCACTCACTCAGTTATGCCAAGAGATTTGGAAAACAGCTACCTGGCTAACTGACTGGAAGAGATCCATATTTGTGCCCATTCCAAAGAAAGGTGATCCCACAAATTGTAGAAATTATAGAACAGTATCATTAATATTGCATGCAAGTAAGATCTCACTGAAGATAATTCAAAAACAGTTGCAGCAGTATATTGACAGAGAACCTCCAGAGGTGCAAGCTGGATTCAGAAGAGGATGTGGAAAAAGGGATATACAGCTGCTGTCAGATGGATCCTGGCTTAAAGTAAAGAATACCAGAAAAATGTTTACTTGTGTTTTAGTGGTTATGCACAGGCATTTGATTTTGTAGATCATAACAAATTGTGGATGGCATTGAGAAGAATGGAAATTCCAGAACACTTGATTGTGCTCATGAGGAACCTGTTGACAGGAGGCTGTTGTTCGAACAGAATGAGAGGACACTGCATGGTTTAAAATGAAGAAGGGAGTGCATCAGGGTTGTATCCTTTCCCTATACTTATTCAGTCTATATGCTAAGCAAATAATCTGAGAAGCTGGACTATATGAAGAAGAACATGGCATCAAGATTGGAGGAAGAATCATTAACAACCTCCGATATGCTAATGACACAATTTTGCTTGCTGAAAGTGAGAATGACTGAGTCACTTCCTGGTGAAGATTGAAGGATCCATTCTGTGGTATGGATTACATCTCAATATGAAGAAAAAAAAAATCCTCACAACTGGACCTATAAGCAGTATCACGATGAATGGAGAAAAGATTGAAGTTGTCAAAGACTTCACATTGCTTGGTTCTATAATCAATGCCAATGGAAGCAGCAGTCAAAACATTAGACAACATATACCACTGGGCAAGTTGGCTGCAAGGAACCTTTTTCAGGTGCTGAGGAGCAAGGATTTCTCCTTGAGCACTAAGGTGTGCCTGACACAAGCCATGATATTTTCAATCACCTCATATGCATGTGAGAGCAGGACAATGAATAAGGAAGACTGAAGAAGAATTCATGGTTTTGAGTTGTGGTGCTGGAGAAGAACGCTGAAAGTACCGTGGACTACTAAAAGAACTAATAGATCTGTCCTGGAGGAAGTGCAGCTGAAATGCTCCTTGGAAGTGAGAATGGCCAAACTTTGTCTCACCTACTTTGGTTATGTTGTCAGAAGGGACCATTCCCTGGAGAAGGATGTCATGCTTGGTAAGGTGGAGGGTCGACAAAAGAGGGGAAGGCCCTCAACAAGATGGGTTGACACAGTGGCTGAGGCGATGGTCTCAAGTATAGCAAGGATCATGGATCTGGTGTGGGACCAGGCAGTGTTTCATTCTGCGGTGCATAGGGTTGCTATGAGTCAGACACGACTTGATGGCACCTAACAACAACATGTGAGTTTCAAGCAATAGCTGACTCCAGATCCAAGCCTGAGTGACTGGGAGAAAGAATTACAACGTACTAGAAGAGCAATAGATTTACTTAAAAGGTTGTAGAAGATGAGGAAGGGGAAAATGATTAGTTCAGCTCAGGAAATAATATGGTTAATTGTCCATCAAGTAAGATGACTAGAAGATAATTTGTAATAAGGCTATATAATATGCAAGAGACTGAAACCTGAGAAATCACCAGCAATGGCTCTGGAGGAGAAAGAAACTATAGATAAGAAGAAAGATTGGAGAACTATAGATGAAAGTTAAGGAGTGGTTGCAACAAAACAGGAATAGTATACTAGTCAAAGAAAGAGTATGAAGAAAGCACACTCCAAACAATCCAATGCAGTATTGAGATGTAAATTCGAAGAAGGCAATTGGCAGTTCATTTACTGGTAACCTGTTAAGAGTGTGGTTTCAATGAAATGGTAAAGGTGGAGCCTAGATTTTAATGGGCTAAGGAGGTAGTGGGTGCCGGAATGAATGCAGCATGTCAATAGATGGCTCTTGAAAGTTTGCGGTAAGACATTGGTTTGAAAGAGTATGTAGCAAGGTAAATGGGACACAAGGCTCAAGAAAGATGAAATATGCAAGATTAAGAACCAAACCTTAGCTGTTTTTTTATCTTCTGTAGAGTTTAGCAAAGGTCTTGGCACAGGGAAGTGTCTTAACAAATATGTTTTGAATTAATAAATAAATGAGCAAGGAGACTAGTTGGAAAGCTATTTACTTTCCATCCCAGAATCCAAAAACCCTCCTCCTTGCAACTATTTCAAGGATAGATGCCTTAAGCAAAATTATCTAATTATACAGTGATTTTATTCATTCTAAAATCCCTGACTAGTACTTACTGACACATAGAGGAAATATAAAATGCTAACACAACTTTAAGCAAATAAAAATCAATCGTACAATTAGATACAATGCACCATTTTGTTAATTATAGAATTAGATTTATTTTAAAGTGTTTCTTCTGATCCATGAACATTTATCACTGTAAGTTAATTTATGTTTGCTCTGATCATAACATTCCAACAGTATCATATCCTAAAATAAAGGCATTGCTCTAAAACTTAGAGAAGTACTTACTGTTTTACTGTTGACCAATGATTCAACTGGTTTGCTTTGAATAATAGCATCATCAGTCTACTTCCCTGTTGCTCAAATGATCAGTTACATGGTACAACTAAACTGTCGCAATTCCAAGGAATGGAGAATATTTACATTTTTATTATGCCAACTTCATGTTATTCATGGCTTTGACCTTGGGTTACTGATGATCTGAAAATGATTTGTAGTCAACAAAAACAAAATTATCTGATAAGCTTATGGATTTCTATAAAATGTGATTTTATGCCTTAGTCTGACTTGCTAAATTTTGCCATTCCTTATTACTTTTCATTCCATATACTGTATAAATATAATAAATATGTTTTAAGATGTCTTCAAAGTTTTGACTGGATCTAGGCTTAAATTTTGAGAAGTGAAATAAGCTACTAGTAGTAAAAGATATAAAATGTCATAACTACTTCTGAACTAAATTAAAATGTAAATGTCAGAGGTGACATATTAAGTGTATTTTGAAAATATGATTTATTTAAATGTTTTGAATGTGTTCTTTGAGCCATTTAAAAAAATATGAGCAAATATCATTAGAAAAAGAATTTTTGCTCATTTAAAAAAATTCCCAAGGTTCATACAAATGTGAAAAAAACATTATGTATCAATTAAGTCGCTATGGATAGTAAATAAAAGAGGCCACTGGATATTGTAGTGAATTAAGGACTAGATTTGCAACCAGATCATTGTTATTCTGGTCCCAAAATATGCCACAATGTAAGAGAATAGGGTGATATTTTGAAAATTACATTGAATTACTGTTTTATCAGTAAACAGAACATTAACTAGACTCTTAATTATGCGAGCTTTTCCAGCAAGTTTCTTCTTATACTTTTCTTTATGAAATTATCAAGGCACTCTGGTGGTGTAGTGGATAAATCATTTGGCTAACCAGCATTCACTCCAACTAGGTGCTCCATGGGACAAAGATGAAGCAATCTATTTCCATAAAGATTTACAGCCTTGGAAACCCAATGGGGATGGCTATAAGTCAGAATTTACTCGATGGCAGTGGGTTTATGAAATTTTCAGTCTACCTCTCTTTCAGATAAGTATTGTCTGCATTTCCTACCTAACCGACTGCCATTGAGGTGGTTCTGACTCATGGTGACCAGCATTGCGGTTCTAAGGCTGTAAATTTTTACAGAAGTAGATCGCTTTATCTGCATCTGTGGAACAACTGGGGTTTGAACTACAGACCTTCTGGTGAACAGCCAAGTGACTTATCCACTGTGCCACCAGAGTTCCTTATAATTCCTACAAGAGGTGAAAATGAAACTTTCCTAATTTAAATGTGTAAGTTATAATGATTAATTATCCTACCAAAGTTACATATGACACATTCAAATAAAACATATAACATATCGACCTTTTCTAAGCTTTTCAGTTTCCTTTGTTCATAGATACTCATCAGTATATAAAGTAAACCATGCAAATACAGTAAATGCTGTATTTTTTATAAAAGCATAAAAAAATTCACTCTTAAAAGTTAGTGGTAAAGCTACTAGATATATTTCATTTTAAGCTAAATAATAAATTTAATAATGCTGAAGTTACCTGAAATAAATATTCTATTAATATTCACTAAAATATTTGCTAATTTATTGTGACACTGAACTCAGTAATAGGCACATACTGGTAGATGACCCTTTCGGAAAAGGAAAACAGAAAAGCTATATTTATAGCAAGAAAATCAAAGCTATTTAAGGAAACCTGAAGCTTTCTCTCTTGAATAAAATCTCTATTAGGATGACTCCAATGCATAGTTGCTAGCCCAGAGGCTGTGGCTGTCATTTTGGACTATCACTTCTGAACATAGCAATTCATCCAGGAACAGACATTTGTCAAATCTGCACCAGTTAGAATTCCTCTTACTTAAAACAGAAACTTGAAATAGATGATTACTGAAGATGAGTCATTCTGATGAACATAGGCCAGAGAAGAGGGCCACAAACTTCTGTTATAAAAGAGGTGCCCTGTCCTCTATCCTCCCAGAGACTGGATATAATGTCCCAGTGTTTTGTTTTGTTTTGTTTTATAATTGCACATTTATTTATTTATTTTTATTTTGCCTTCTTGGCTTCTATTACTTACAAACAAAATAGCATCAATATATCTTTCTAATTTATTCTCTTAAATCAACAGAAGAGTTTCCTGAGGAAAAAAGGTTTTCCCCTGAAATTCCCTCAGAATATTGAATTTTCATTCCAATTATATTGAAGACGATAATTTCCCATTATGAACTTGCTCATGAAGGGGGGAAATATTAAAAAATATATTTGATAAATATACAGACAAAATTGTCAATTTAACAATGCTTTTTTTTTAAAAGATACTTGTTTTTACCAAGTAGTTATTCAGAAGCTACACATTTTTTGTTGTTATCATGTCATATGTCATGGTTTCTTTGGTATGACATAAGTAGTATTTTCCTATTTTACGGAAAATTAACCAAGGTGAGATAACTACATCTGTACCTTGCTTGGAATATCAGGACATCAGTCCAGTTTCAGGAAGGCCGGTGATTCTGTACAGAGGAAAGTGGTTCCAGAAGTTTGTGCCAGAGGAAAGCAACTCTAAGAAAGTTGCGTTTTTTCAGTGATATTTCAAAGATTGTGGTTTTCCCAGATAATTTATGTAAGAAAAGTCTAGACTTAATTCAAGTTAGTTTTAAGTAAGAAAAGTTGAATTATGAGTAACAAAGTGAGTAACAAAGTCTTTGTTTTGCAAAAATATGAGTGGCTACCTAGAACACATTTGGTCACTATGAGCTTTGAGATGAATTTGACTCAACTGCAACTACTTTTTCCTGAAAACCTACGGCCAGAGGGCATAAAAATTTTTAAACATAGTTAACCTCCACCCTTTTTTTCTTTTGGAGAAATAAATCTATTTTAAATCTATTTTTTTTATTATTCATTTACATTTTAGTTTGTTTTCAGTGTTTTTTGAAAATCCTTGTTATATTATTAAGGCTCAACTGACATTGTAATATTCATGTCACCTCTTTAGCTTAGATTAATTGCATGTAATAGCACTTTGCATTTATAATTTGCAAAGTGCTTTCATATATAACTTTTTAATTTTCACACGGTACCTGAGTAGTAAGTATTATTATTCTCATTTTCAGATGAGAGGGTGTGTCCAAGCAGAGTCAATATAATTTATCACATTCTCTGACTCAGGTTAAAGTAAAATATTAAATTCAGCCCTCCAATCTTGAATATAATCACAAGAAATCAAATAATTATGTTAAGGTGTAATCAATATTGATGGCTGTAGTCTTTGTTCTTCTTCAGTAAGTACTTCAAGTTTTCATTGCTTTCAGCAAGAAAGGTTGTGTGTTATCTTCCTATTTCTGGTTGTTAATGAATCTCCCTCTCACGCTGATGCTGTATTCTTCTTCATATAGTCCAGCTTCTTGGATTATTTGCTCAGCATACATATTAAATAAGTATGGTGAAAGGATACAACCCTAATACACATTTTTCCTTATTTTAAATCTCTCCTTTGTTCATGTTTTTTATTTTTCTTTTTGGTGTTTGAATGATACCATCTTTACTAAAAAAACAAAGAACAAACTCACTGCCATAGAGTTGATTCCGACTCATAGTGACCCCTTTGTGTTTCCAAGGCAGTAAATCTTTATGGAAGTAGATTGCCCATCTTTCTTCTGAGGAGTGGTTTGTGGGTTTGAACCACCAACTTTCTGGTACCTTAGGCATATTTATTTACAATTGAAACTTTTGGAATTCAAAATTATCATCCTTGCCAGTGAGCATGTTGTACACACCAGAAAAAGTTTCAACTTTGTGCTCTACATTGTTCTGCTGTGCTTTGTAGGAATGAAACTTTATAAGCCGGCTGCCATCCACCTTTACATGGATCCTGTTGCCCACAGTTTCACTTGGGAAGAACAGGTTCTCTAATAATGGCAGGCAGAGTGCAGCTTCCTCACTCTTCTGCTAATTTTTTTGTATGGCTTTTTTGAGTCTGTTTAGGCAGAGTTTCCTCTGAGCAATAAAGACAATGTACTTTCCACTGAACTTTTTCTCCAGTTCACTAGTTGTTTTGGGTGTTCTGGAATATATTTTAGCTGTTCATCATTACTCGTTACTCAGGATTCCCACTAGCAATTTATCCCAAGAAAATCATGAATGAACGTTAGTAATTTTCTTAAAAAGTATTCATCTTCCTATGAAAGGTATAAGAAAATGGAAACCAATTAAAATACAATAAAGGAAATTGGCTAATTAAATTACTGTAATTTAAAGAAGGCCCTCAATTAAATGAATTAACACATTGGCTGCAACTATGAGCTCAAACATACCTACTATTGTGGACCAGGCAGTGTTTATACTTGCCAGCTCCACAGCTCATAACAAAAATGATAAGACATTTATATATTAAAAAACTACACAATCATTACAATGATTATATAAAAAAATAACATAGAAAGATGCTCATTTTATTAAGTGAAAATAATTTGTAATAGAATATTTATATGTTTATATACACATATATTCACAATATATACATATATATTCATAAATTAAGTGGTGTGTATATGTAGAGAAGATATTGAAAGCATATATATTAAAATGTTACTAGGACACATTCTTATCAGTTTGGTTAAAGATACATTCTTGTTTATCTTTATTTTCTGCAGTCAATATGAATCTCTTTTGTTATTTAAATTAATTTTAATGATTTTACTTATTGTATTCAATGTAGATGTTTTATCTGCCATGTTCATTTGAATGTTGTGAGGAATATTATGACAACAGACCATTTCTGAACACCTAGAACTGGCATAAAAGTTTCAACAAAAGTAATTAAAATCACTTCACTTATAATTATAGCAGTATAATATATTGAACAGAAGTAAGATCACTCTAAATGATACTATTGTCCAGCTATATTTTATGGTCTAACTACATTTTATGAGTTTAAAGAAAAAGAGTGTCATAAATCGAATTCAAAAATCACTTACTTGGCTGTGAATTTAAGGCTGAAACAAAGGAATCTCTCATAAGTTATTAGTATTTTTTACTCATTCATGTAAAAACAGGTAGGAAATTCTAAATAAGATTTTACTTTAAGTTAATATATTTTCTCTTCTTTAACTAAATTAAAAGTTTTGTCCTCACTTGCTGATATTAAAGATGTTAGTCTTTTTGACAGTGTTTGATTGTGTGTGTGTGTGTGTGAGTGCTACGTGTAAGTACATACACACAGACCTGTGTGAGTCCCTGGCTATTTCTTTAGGTAAAATCCTGTCATGTCAGCATTGTAAATTTGTTCAGACTCTAGACCTTCCTTTTTCATTAAACTAAACAATCGATGCCTAAGATATCAATGGATTTTGCAGCAGCTGACATGCCTTCAGTAGCAGTTCAGAAGCAGGAGTTGCTCAGATCTCTGTCAGAGCATAAATTGAATCAGTGGTCTTCTCTACTAATAACTACCTCACTTTTTAACTGAAGATAAAAGCATCATTTCAATTAATGATATATAGTTTTATAGACACACATATAAAAATATATACCTGAAATAATTTGGGGTATAATTATTTAGAAATAATACATATACACATTTGCTATAGTATTTTTCAAACCAATGATACTAGATTTTTTTTTCCACATCTTAGAATTAAAGTTCATATAAAATTCTTATAAAATACAGATTATTTATAAAAATAAATAATCATAATAATAAATAATCAATAAAGAATAAATATAAGAAATATTTATAAATAAATAATAAATATAATATTTTATAAAATAAGGATTATTATTATCTCATTCTTATAAAATAAAGATTATATCAATGTTTAGTTTAAAACAATGGCAATTGATAAAGTGTGGTATGTTTTAAGAATGAGAGGATTTTCCTTATTTTTAGATTCTGTACTCTGGAATTAGCTCCCCAATCTACTCTTTCCATGGCCCATGATTTCACCCTCTGGGAAGTTCCTCCTTTCCCATAATATTCCTTAGCCACATCTTAAAGTGGGTATTTCTTGAAAATATGCTGTTGAATTGAATTGTGTGAAAAATGATATGTTGAAGTTCTAACCCCAAGTACTGGTGAATGTGACCTTGTTAACATGATACCGTAGGAGTAGAGTGAGTCCTAATTCAATAAAAATTGTATCTTCATAAGAAGACACACTGAGACAGGTGCAAAATAAAGATGGACATGTCAGTAGGTGAAGATAGAAGCAGAGATGGGGTTATAATGTAGCTGTGAGTCATAGAACACCTGGAGCTGCCAGAAGCTGGGAGAGACATAAAATTATATTCCCCTAAAGTCTTCAGTTGCAGCAGTATATAGACAGAGAACTTCCAGAAATGCAAGGTGGATTCAGAAGAGGATGTACAACAAGTGATATCATTGCCAATGTCAGACGGACCTTGGCTGAAAGCAAAGAATACCAGAAAGATGTTTACTTGTGTTTTATTGACTATACAAAGGCATTCAACTGTGTGGATCATAACAAATTATGGATAACACTGAAAAGAAGGGTAATTCCAGAACACTTAATTGTGCTTGTGAGGAACATGTACATAGAAAAAGAAGCTGTTGTTAGAACAAACAAGGGGATACTTCATGGTTTAAAATCAGGAAGGAAGTGTGTCAGGGCTGTATCCTTTCATCATACTTATTCAACCTGTATTCTTTTTTGTTTTTTCTTCACATTTGGTGCATTCCCCTTCTATTCACCCAAACCAATACTTATCTCTACCTATCTTACAGTGTTCCCTCCCCTCCCTTCCCACCCCTGATAACCAACAAAGAAAATTTCCTTCCCTAGATTTCCTTCCACAATCCTTTTGTGATTGACTTATTTCACTCTACATAATGTCCTCCAAGTTCATCCACATTATGCGGTGTTTTGCAGATCCTACATTATTCTTTAGCGTTGCATAGTATTCCACTGTGTGTGTGTACCATAGTTTGGTTATCCATTCCTCAGTTGATGGGCACCTAGGTTGTTTCTATGTTTTGGCTATTGTAAATAGTGCTGCAATGAACATGGGTGTGCATATATCTGTTCTTGTCATGGCTCTCATTTCCTTAGGGTATATACCTAATAATGGAATGGCTGGGTCAAATGGCATTTCTAATTCCAACTTTTGAAGGAAACACTATACTGCTTTCTACAATGGTTGTACCATTTTACAGTCCCACCAGCAGTATATGTAAGTCCCAATGTCTCCACACCCTCACCAGAATTTGTTATTTTCTGTCTTGTTGAACTTTGCTACTAGTGCTGGAGCAAGATGGTCTCTCATTGTTGTTTTGATTTGCATCTCTCTAATAGCTAATGATCATGTGCATCTTTTCATATGTTTGTTGGCCACTTGAATATTGTTCCTGGTGAAGTGTCTATTCATGTCTTCTGCCCATGTTTTAATTGGATTATTTGTCTTTTTGTTATTGAGGTGATGGAATTTTCTATAAATTCTAGAGATAAGTCCCTTGTCAGATATGTCATTGCCAAATATTTTTCTTCTCAATCTGTAGGTTCTTTTCTGAGTCTTTTGGAGAAGTCTATGGAAGCACATAAAATTTAATTTTTAGAAGGTCCCAGTCATCTGATCTCTCTTCTGCTATTTGTCCATTTTGAGTTATACTTGATTGTCTATTTATGTCTATATTTGTTGTTATTGTTATGTGCTGTTAAGTCAGAACTGACTCATAGCGACCCCTCTTTGGGTTTCCAAAGCACTATCACTATGGAAGTAGATTGCCCAACCTTCCTTCCAAGGAGCGGCTAGTGAGTTTGAACTGCCAGCCTTCTGGTTAGCAGTTGAGTGCCTAAGGCACTATGCTACCAGAGCTCCTATGCCATATACCATATATTGTTGTTGTTGTTGTTGTCATGTGCCGTCGAGTCAAACCCGACTCATAGCGACCCCTCCTTGGGTTTCCGAGGCAGTATCACTACGGAAGTAGGATTGCCCAACCTTCCTTCCGAGGAGTGGCTGGTGGGTTTGAACCGCCAGCCATCTGGTTAGCAGGCAAGTGTCTTAGCTACTATGCTAAGTGGCTGGTGGGTTTGAACCACCAGCCTTCTGGTTAACAGTCAAATGCCTTAGGCACTACACCACCAGAACTCCCATGCCATATATTAGGGTTCCTAAATTTGCCCCTAGTTTTTCCTTGAGCAACTCTATAGCTTTAGGTTTCACATTTAAGTCTTTGGTCCATCTGGAGTTAGTTTTTGTGTATGGTGTGAGGTACAGATCTTGTTTCATTTTTCTGCAAATGAATATCCAATTTTGCCAGCACCATTTATTAAACAAGCATTCTCTTCCCCATTTAATAGATTTTGGCCCTTTGTCAAACATCAGCTGACCATAGGCCAATGGATCTATTTCTGGGTTCTCAATTCCATTCCATTGGTCTATGTGCCTGGCATTAAACCAATATCAGGCAGTTTTGACTACTGTTGTTGTATAATAGGTTTTGAGATCCAGCAGTGTGAGACCTCCTACTTTGTTCTTCTTCTTCAATAGTGTTTTGCTTATCCAAGGTCTCTTTACTTTCCATATAAAGTTAGTGATTGGTTTTTCCATATCCCTAAAGAATGTTGATGAGATCTGGATTGGGATTGCGTTGAATGTATAGATTGGTTTGGGTAGAATTGACATTTTCACAATGTTCAATCTTCCTATCCACAAGCATGGGATGTTCATCCATTTAGGTAGATGGTTATCTCTTA
This sequence comes from Orycteropus afer afer, assembly GCF_000298275.1. Taxonomy (NCBI): domain Eukaryota; kingdom Metazoa; phylum Chordata; class Mammalia; order Tubulidentata; family Orycteropodidae; genus Orycteropus; species Orycteropus afer. Next base: position 471,535 of record NW_006921999.1, read on the forward strand.
TGGTTTCTTGAAATAGTTTTTTATAGTTGTTCTGTACAGGTCTTTTGCGTCCCTCATAAAATTTAGTCTCAGTATTTTATATTTTTGGTAGCTATTGTAAATGGTATTGATTTCCTTATTTCTCTTTCAGCAATCTCTTTGCTGGTGTAGAGGAATCCAACTGATTTTTGGATGTTGATCTTATATCCTGCCACAATGCTAAATCTCTCAATTAATTCCAGTAGATTTTTGACTGAGTCTCTTGGGTTTTCTAGGTATAGGATCATATCATCAGCAAATAGGGATAGTTTGACTTTTTCCTTGCCAATTTTGATTCCTTTTATTTCCCTTTCTTGCTTTATAGCCCTGCCTAGGACTTCCAGTGCAGTGTTGAATAGAAGTGGTGATAGCAGGCATCCTTGTCTGGTTCCTGTTCTCAAGAGGAATGGTTTCAGTCTCTCTCCATTGAGAATAATGTTGGCTGTTGGTTTTGCATAGATGCCCTTTATTATGTTGAGGAATGTCCCTTCTATTCCTATATTGCTGAGAGTTTTGATCAGGAATGGGTGTTGGATTTTATCAAATGCCTTTTCTGCATCAATTGATATGATCATGTGGTTCTTCTCCATTGTTTTATTTGTGTGGTGGATGACGTTGATTGTTTTTCTAATGTTGAACCAAAGAGTTCCAGTAAGATGACGGACTAGGCAGAAAGACTGCACAAACCCTCTTCAACAACCATAAGGAAAACCAATTAACACAGACACAGAATATAATCCTGGACCCCTGAGCCTTGAAGGGAAGAATATAGAAGTGGACTAAACCCCAAATAGCAGGAAGAATTTGCATGAAAATACCAAAAAAGGAGACATATGGAGCTGCAGTCTGGCAGCGATCCTAAGCGATCCTGACAGCAAAAACAGCTTGGAGAGTGCAGAGTGGTGGTAGGACCTAAGAATAAACCTAAAAATCAGCCCTGATAGCCAGGGACTGCATGGAGGACTGCTCTGGTGGCTGGGGAATAAATGGAGAAGGCAAAGAGAAAGGCGGGCTGAGCTGTGGACTTTCACCTGTCTGGAGGATGCTGACATTTTGAATGTTTACAAGCAGCTTGACCAGTATGGATATTTAAAGAGACAGTGCTCTCCCAGATTCTAGGGGCTTAAGAATAGGTTCTGGTTTGATGGCCCAATAGAGCCTGGTGGAACCACTGAGTCTGTGGCCCCTAGCTGCCTTCAGGTATGAAATTGAATCCACACCTGTGGCTTCCAGACAAACAATAGACAGGCATATGAGTTGAACATTTACCTGAGGTAGATACACTCCTTGGAGATAACAAGCATGGGAGAAAGAAGGGCTGCTTATGCACAGGGAGACAGCTCAGGGGGCAGGAGTGCATGGAGGTATGGACACAGGGAACAGGTAAGTATCAGGAGGAAGTAGGAGGGGAGATGTTGCATTGTGGTAAATTGTGGTCAATGTCATGAGACAGAGTGTATGTGAGCTGTTTTATGGAAAGTATATTTGCTCTGTAAATTTTCACTCAAATCACAATAAAAAGAAAAAAAAAAAAGAACAAGTTCTGCTTTCCAGCAACCCCAAGAACACTCAGGACCTGCATGACCGAAAAGGTTCAAAATTCCTCTGGTCACTCTTATACCCCACAACCGCTTGGTGAATGGAAATGTGGCCATCCCCAACTCGCACCCACCTTCTGGGCTCACAAGAACTCCATCCCAGTCTGTGTGCTCAGATGGAGCCTGGGTGCCCTCCCTTTTCCTCCACTGATTTTTTTCTCTTTTTTTTTATTTTTACTTTTACCTTTATTTCTTTTTTGCTTTCTTTTTACTGGTGTTTATTTTGCTTTTGTTTATCTGTTTTAAAACTACTATTATTAATAATACTTTTATCCTTTTTACTATTATCCTTTATTCTACCTCTCCCAGGTCCTAGATTTCATCTTTTTTTCTTTTCCCTATTACTAGTTGAAAATTTTTTTTCTTTTAATTTATCTCTTTTTCTTTCCCCCTTTTTCATGGTTAACCCTGTTCCTTGTTTTGTTTTTGCATTTTTCCCATTTTTTTCTTCATTATTCTCCTTGTCTACCATTTTTCTCTTAGTGCCCTACACCCAGATATTGCAGGTTTTCTTGTTTTCTTCTTCTTTTTCCCTTTTTTGTTTATTTTGTTACTGTTCCTGTGTGATTACATGGTCTGTTTTTTGTCCATATGCTTTTAGTTTTTTGATCATTATTCAATTGTAATTTTTGCCTAACTGAGTGGGAGACAGCAACAGTCCACATAAGACACAAATACACCCACACCACCTACAACTTCACTTACTGAGCGAGAGCCACTACCTCCTTCTCCACCAATGGGTCAATGATTAAAAAAAACCACCAAGAAGAGCCTGAATCATGCTTGGCTACTCTCCACAAACACTTAACCAAGATCTAAATACAACAATACCATGATATCACAGAGACAATGAACCATCACAGTCCACACAAAGAAGCAGTATTAAGTGGTAAAAACAAGGGATCAGGATACAGACCCAGAACACATCCCTGAGGAAGAAGCTGCATTGGAACTCTCTGATAAGAATTCAAAAGAATTATATTTAGGTATCTTCAAAGGATTGAGAGACAGACCAAAGAAAACACAGAAAAAACC
>NW_006921999.1:475369-478108 GCF_000298275.1 Orycteropus afer afer
AAATATAATGAGCTCAGCACAGAAAATAATATGGAACAAAGAAACCAGGGACACCATGGAAAAACACATAACAAAATGACAGCAAAAAATTCATATGTGTCAATAATTACACTGAATGTTAATGGATTAAATGTACCACTCAAGAGACAGAGAGCTGCAGATTGGTAAGAAAACAAAACACATCAATATGCTGCCTACAAGAGACACACCTTAGAGATAAAGACAAAAATAGACTAAAAATTGAAGGTTTGAAAAAGATATATCAAGCAAATGGCAACAGTAAGAAAGCAGGAGTGGCAATATTAATTTCTGATCATACTGACTTTAACACAAAAACCACCATACAAGACAAGGAAGGACATTATATAATGATGAAAATATCAATTGAACATGAAGATGTAACCATAATAAATATCTATGGACCCAATGAAAGAGCCCCAAAATATATAAATCAGACTTTAAAAGAGTTAAAAAACAAAATAGATGACTCCACAGTCAATGTGGGAGACTTTAATACACCACTTATATTGAAAGATAGAACAACTGGAAAGAAACTCAACAAAGATGCAGAAAAGCTAAACAATACAATCCACCAACTTGACCTTATGGACATCTACAGAGCATTTCACCCAAGAGCAACACAATATACATTCTTCTCCAGTGCACATGGAACTTTTTCCATGATAGGCCGTATGTTAGGCCATAAAGCAAACCTTAATAAATTTTAAAACATTGAAATACTGCAAAGAATCTCCTCAGATCATAATGCTATCAAATTGGAAATCAACAATAGGAAGATCAACAGAAAAAGAGTAAACACATGGAAACTGAACAACACCCTCCTCGAGAAAGACTGGGTAAGAGAAGAAATAAAAATTGAAATTCAAAAATTCCTTGAATCAAAAAAAGAATGAAACACAACATAATAAAATCTTTGGACATAGCAAAAGCACTGATCAGAGGCCAATTTATAGCAATAAGTGCACACATCAAAAAAGAAGAAAGAGCCAAAATCAACACTTTAAACCAACATCTCCAACAATTAGAAAAAAGAACAGCAAGAAAAGCCTACAGTTACCAGAATAAAGGAAATAGTCAAGATTCAAACAGAAATCAATGAAACAGAAAATAGAAGGGCAATAGAAAAAATCAACAAGACCAGAATTTGTTTTTTCAAAAAGATAAATAAAATAGACAAAGCACTGGAAAGTTTGACAAAGCAAAAGAGGGAGAGAATGCAGATAACACAGAGAAGAAATGAAATGGGTGATATCACAACAGAACCAACTGAAATAATTAGGATAATATCAGGATACTCTGAAGAACTGTACTCAAACAGATTTCAAAATCTGGAAGAAATGGACAGATTTCTAGAAACACACCACTTACCTAAACTAACACACAAACTGATGTGGAAAAGTTGAACAGGCCCATCACAAAAGAAGAAATTTAAAAGGTCATCAAAAAATTACCAACAAAAAATTCCTGGCCCAGAGGGTATCACCGGAGAATTCTACAAAACATTCAGAGAAGAACTGATGCCACTCCTACTCAAACTATTCCAAAAGTTTAGAAAAAGATGGAATCCTCCCTAACTCATTTTATGAAGCAAGCATAACCTTGATACCAAAACCAGACAAAGACATCACTGAAAAGGAAAACTACAGACCAGTATCTCTCATGAATATAGATGCAAAATTCTTCAACAAAACCCTAGCCAATACACTGCAACAACATATCAAAAAAATCATTCATCATGACCAAGTGGGATTCATATCAGGTACACAGGATGGTTCAACATTAGAAAAACAATCAACATCATCCACCACATAAATAAAACAAAGGAGAAGAACTACATGATCATATCAATTGATGCAGAAAAGGCATTTAATAAAGTCCAACACCCATTCCTAATCAAAACTCTCAGCAAAATAGGAATAGAGGGGACATTCCTTAACATAATAAAGGGCATTTATGCAAAACTAACAGCCAACATTATTCTCAATGGAGAGAGACTGAAACCACTCCTCTTGAGAACAGGAACCAGGCAAGGATGCCCACTATCACCATTTCTGTTCAACATTGTACTGAAAGTCCTAGCCAGAGCCATAAGGCAAGAAAGGGAAATCAAAGGCATCCAAATTGGCAATGAAGAAGTCAAACTATCCCTATTTGCTGATGATATGATCCTATACCTTGAAAACCCAAGAGACTCAGTCAAAAATCTACTGCAACTAATTGAGAGATTTAGCATCCTGGCAGGATATAAGATCAAAAAATCAGTTGGATTCCTCTACACCAGCAAAGAGATTGCTGAAAAAGAAATAAGGAAATCAATACCATTTTCAATAGCTACCAAAAAAAAAAAAAAAAAAATACTTGAGACTAAATTTTATGAAGGACACAAAAGACCTGTACAGAGAAAACTATAAAAAACTACTTCAAGAAACCATAAGAGATCTACATAAATGGAAGAACATCCCATGCTCATGGATAGGAAGATTGAACACTTGTGAAAATGTCAATTCTACCCAGAGCAATCTATACAGTGATCTGGATCCCAATCCAGATCTCATCAACATTCTTTAGGGATATAGAAAAACCAATCACTAACTTTATGTGGAAAGGAAAGAGACCTCGGATAAGCAAAGCACTATTGAAGAAGAAAAACAAAGTAGGAGGTCTCACACTGCCAGATCTCCAAACCTACTATACAGCCACAGTAGCCAAAATTTCCTG
>NW_006921999.1:478488-480926 GCF_000298275.1 Orycteropus afer afer
TTAAATTTTTATGTGCTTCCAAAGACTTCTCCAAAAGAGTCAAAAGAGAGCCTACAGATTGGGAAAAAAATATTTGGTAATGACATATGTGACAAGGGACTTTATAGAATACTCCAACACCTCAATAACAAAAAGACAGTCAATCCAATAAAACATGGGCAGAAGACATGAATAGACACTTCACCAAGGACAATATTCAAGTGGCCAACAAACATATGAAAAAATTCTCACGATCATTAGCTATTGTTGTTGTTGTTGTTGTTTGCCGTTGAGTCGACCCCGACTCATAGCGACCCCTCCATGGGTTTCCAAGGCATTATCACTACGGAAGTAGGATTGCCCAACCTTCCTTCTGAGGAGTGGCTGGTGGGTTTGAACCGCCAGCCTTCTGGTGAGCTGAAGAGATGTGCAAATCAAAACAACAATGAGGGATCATCTTGCTCCAGCACTAGTAGCAAAGTTCAACAAAACATAAAATAAATGCTGGCAAGGGTGTGAAGAGATTGGGACTCTCATACATTGCTGGTGGAGCTGTAAAATGGTACAACCATTGTGGAAAGCAGTATGGCGATTCCTTCAAAAGTTGAAATTAGAAATACCATTTGACCCAGCCATTCTAATACTAGGTATATACCCTAAAGAAGTGACAAGAACAGATGTATGCCCACCCATGTTCATCGCAGCACTATTTACAATAGCCAAAAGATGGAAACAACTTAGGTGTTCATCAACTAAGGAAGGGTTAACCAAACAATGCTAAAGAATAATGTAGAATCTGAAAAACACTGTATAACATGGATGAACTTGGAGGACATTATGCTGAGTGAAATACATCAATCAGAAAAGGACAAATATTGTATTAGTCCGTTATTGTAAAAGTTAAGGAAAGGTTTATCTATGGAAGGAAATTTTCTTTGTTGGTTACAAGGGGTGGGAGGGGAGTAGAGGGAACACTGTTAGATAGATAGAGATGAGTATTGATTTGGATGATTTGGATGGTGGCATTGAGGAAGAGAAAGACATGGAGAGGTACATGGGAGGTACAGACAACAAATGTGAACCCTTTTGCATATAAAGTACTGCGTTGTCAGTGAAGGCAAACGTGGATATACGGGTAGATAGATTGGTGGACAGGCTGAACTGTTAGGTATATCTATGAAGTGGAGACTCTATCCAAGAACTTGTATAGGGTTGGCAGACAATGGTCCTATAAGTTTATGTGAATGGTCAGAATTCCCAGGCGACTCGACAGCACATAACAACAACAACAACATAGTAGAGCTGCAGCCATTTTGAATGTTTACAAGCAGCGGCCTTTTTGGATATTTAAAGTGACCAAGGGTGCAGCCATTCTGAATGTTTAGAAGTGGTGGCCATTTTGGATATTTAAAGGATGGGGGATGCAGCCATTTTGAATGTTTACAAGTGGCAACCATTTTTTATTTTAAAGTGATAGCATTCTCACTTGGATTCCAGGGATATAAGAACAGGCAGCAATGCGGGGAAGCAGGGAGAAGACAAAAGAAGGCAAAGGGGACTGGAACAGATTGAGGAGTCAGCCACAGGGACCCAGGTGAAGAGAGAGAACCCAGGCCATGCCCCACAAGGAGTGAGCCGGGAACACAGGGAGAGGACAGAAAAGGTAAAGGGGATAGGAACAGATTGAAGATTCAACGGCAGAGAGCCAGGTGAGGAGAGGGAACTCAGGCCACCCCCCACAAGCAGCAAGGAAAGAAGCAGGGAGAGGACAGAAAAGGCAAAGGGGACAGGAAAAGATTGGGGATTTAGCTGCAGAGATCCAGGTAAGGGTGATTGGGGGGGTTTCCAACAGCTAAGGGAGACAAACTTGTCTGTCGGTTTGTCCTACTATGGTGACGTGTCACTGTGAGTCTTGAGGCAGTGCCACTGGTGTTTCAAACCCAGTGGGGTGCACATGGTGCAGAGGTATCAGCCTAGCTGCAGACTGAGACAGACTAGGAAGAAGGAAGATGTCATCCACTTCTCAAAGAATTAGCCAAGGAAAACCTTATGAATAGCAGAAAAACACTGTCTGATACATTACTGCACAACTTTATGAATAGTCCAGAAACATTTTCCAATACAGAGGAAGAAGATGAGTCACTTAGCTTAGAAAGCTCTCAAAGTAGGACTGGGAAAGAGTTGCATTATCAGAGTAAAACCAACCTTACTCATATGGATAAGGTAAAGCTTTTGAGACCTCCACTTGCAGATGTGGCACCACTCAAATTGAGAAACTGCTGTAAACACCAATTAATTAATACTAGGAATATGGAATGTATGAAGTATGAATCTAGGAAAATTGGAAGTTGTCAAAAATGAAGAGGAATGCATAAAGATTGATATCCTAAGCATTAGTGAGCTGAAATGGACTGGTTTTGGCCATTTTGAATCAGACAACCATATGATCTACTATGCCA
>NW_006921999.1:481862-483404 GCF_000298275.1 Orycteropus afer afer
TTAAGCCTCAAGTTGCAATATTGAAAGATTCTAAGGGCAAAACACTGAATGATGCAGGGAACATCAAAAGAATATGGAAGGAATACACAGAGTCACTGTATCAGAAAAAACTGGTGGATCTTCATCCATTTCTTGAGGGGGCATATGATCTAGAACCAATGGTACTGAAGGAGGAAGTCGAAGCTCCAATGAAAGAATTGGTGAAGAACAAGGCTCCGGGAATTAACGGAATACCAATTTAGATATTTCAACAAATGGATGCCACACTGGAGGCACTCACTTGGTTATGCCAAGAGATTTAGAAGACAGCTACCTGGCCAACTGACTGCCAGAGATCCACATTTGTACCCATTCCAAAGAAAAGTGAACCCACAGAATGTGGAAATTATTCAACAATATCATTAATATCGTACGCAAGTAAGATCTTACTGAAAATAATTCAAAAACAGTTGCAGCAGTATATTGACAGAGACCTTCCAGAGGTGCAAGCTGGATTCAGAAGAAGACGTGGAACAAGGATATCATAGTTGCTGTCAGATGGATCTTGGCTCAAGGCAAAGAATACCAAAAAGATGTTGATTTGTGCTTTATTGACTATGCAAAGGCATTTGATTGTATGGATCATGACAAATTATGGATAACATTGAGAAGAATGTGAATTCCTGAACACTTGATTGTACTCATGAGGAATGCGTACCTTGACCAGGAGGTTGTCATTCGAATGAAACAAGGGGACACTGCATGGTTTAAAATCAGGAAGGGAGTGCATCAAGGTTGTATCCTTTCCCCATACTTATTCAATCTATTTGCTGAGCAAATAATCTGAGAATTTGGACTATATGAAGAAAAACGTGGCATCAGGATTGGAGGAAGAATCATTAACAATCTGAGATATGCTGATGATACAACTTTGCTTGCTGAAAGTGAGGATGACTTGAGGCACTTACTGATGGAGACTGAGAAACACAGTCTACAGTATGGATTACATCTCAATATAAAGAAGACAAAAATCCTCACAACTGGACCCATAAGCAGCATCACAATAAATGGAGAAAAGTTTGAAGTTGTCAAAGAATTCAACATTGCTTGTTTCTACACTGCTGCCAATGGAAGCAGCAGTCAGGACATTAGACCACATGTGGTACTGGATAGGTCAGCTGCGAAGGAACTCTTTCAAGTGCTGAGGAGCAAGAATGTCTCCTTGAGGACTAAGGTGCACCTGACACAGGCCATGATAATTGCCTCGTATGCATGTGAGAGCTGGACAATGAATAAGGAATACCGAAGAAGAATTCATGGTTTGAGTTGTGGTGCTGGCGAAGAATGCTGAAGGTACCATGGACTGCTAAAAGTACTAACATATCTGTCCTGGAACAAGTGCAGCTGAGATGCTCCTTGGAAGCAAGGATGGCCAGACTTTGTCTCACCTACTTTGGTCATGTTGTCAGAGGGGACCATTCCCTGGAGAAGGATGTCATGCTTGGTAAGGTGGAGGGTCAAGGAAAGAGGGAAAGGCTTTCGACGAGATGGATTGACACGGTG
>NW_006921999.1:484222-488642 GCF_000298275.1 Orycteropus afer afer
GCTGCTTATGCACAGGGAGACAGCTCAGGGGGCAGGAGTGGATGGAGGGATGGACAGAGGGAAGAGGTAACTATGGGGAGGAAGTGGGAAGGGAGCTGTTGCATTGCAGTAAATTGTGGTCAATGTCATGAGACAAAGTGTATGGGAACTGCTTTTTGGAAACTGAATTTGCTCTGTAAATTTTCACCAAAATCACAATTAAAAAAAAAAAATGTTAAACCATCCCTGCATACCTGATATGAACCTCACTTGATCATAATGAATGATTTTCTTGATATGTTGTTGCAGTCTATTGACTAGGATTTTGTTGAAGATTTTTGCATGTATATTCATGAAGGATATTGGTTTGTAGTTTTCCTTTTGAGTGATGTCTTTGCCTGGTTTTGGTATCAAGGTTATGCTTGCTTCATAAAACGAGTTAGGGAGGATTCCATCCTTTTCAATGTTTTGGAATAGTTTGAGTAGGAGTGGTATCAGTTCTTCTCTGAATGTTTGCTAGAATTCTTTGGTGAAACCCTCTGGGCCAGGACTTTTCTTAGTTCGTAATTTTTTGATGACCTGTTCAATTTCTTTTTTTGTGATGGACCTGTTCAACTTTTCCACTTCAATCTATGTTAGTTCAGGTAAGTGGTGTGTTTCTAGAAATCTGTCCATTTCTGCCAGATTTTCAAAATTGTTGGAGTACAATTCTTCATAGTATCCTGATGTTATCCTTTTTATTTCAGTTTGTTCTGTTGTGATGTCACCCATTTCATTTCTTCTTTGTGTTATCTGTATTTTCTCCTTCTTTCCTTTGTTAAATTTGCCATTGGTTTGTCAATTTTATTGATTTTTCCAGAAAACCAACTCCCGGTCTTGTTGATTTTTTTCTATTGCCCTTCTGTTTTCAGTTTCATTGATTTCTGCTCGAATTTTTATTGTTTCCTTTTTTCTGGTGATATAGGCTTTTCTTGCTGTTCTTTTTCTAATTTTTGGAGATGTTGGTTTGAAATGTTGATTTGGGCTCTTTCTTCTTTTTTGATGTGTGTAGTTATTGCTATAAATTTGCCTCTGATCACTGCTTTTACTGTGTCCCAAAGATTGTGGTATGTTGTGTTTTCATTCGCAATTGATTCAAAGAATTTTTGAATTTCAATATTTATTTCCTCTCTTACCCAGTCTTTCTCAAGGAGGGTGTTGTTCAGTTTCCATGTGTTTACTCTTTTTCTGTGGAAGGTTGGGCAATCCTACTTCCGTAGTGATAACTGCCTCGGAAACCCAAGGAGGGGTCGCTAGGAGTCGGGGCCGACTCTACGGCAAACAACAACAACAACTCTTTTTCTGTTGATCTTCCTATTGTTGATTTCCAATTTGATAGCATTATGATCTGAGAAAATATTTTACAGTATTTCAATATTTTTAAATTTATGAATGCTTGCTTTATGATCTAACATATGGTCTGTCATGGAAAATGTTCCATGTGCACTGGAAAATAATGTATATTGTGCTATTGTTGGTGAAGTGCTCTGTAGATGTTTATAAGATCAAGTTAGTGGATTGTACTGTTTAGTTCTTCTGCATCTTTGTTGAGTGCCTTTCCAGTTGTTCTAACTCCCATTGAAAGTGGTATAGTCTCCTACTATGACTGTGGAGTCATCTATTTGACTTTTCAACTCTTTTAAAGTCTTATTTTTGTATTTTGGAGCTCTTTCATTGGGTTCATAGATATTTATTATGGTTATATCTTCATGTTCAATTGATCATTTAATCATTATATAATATCCTTTCTTGTCTCATATGGTGGTTTTTGTCTTAAAATCAATTTGATCAGAAATTAATATTGCCATTCCTGCTCCTTTCCCATTGTCATTTGCTTGATATATTTGTTTTCCAACCTTTGATTTTTAGTATATTTTTGTTTTTGTCTCTAAGGTGTGTCTCTTGTAGACAGCATGTTGATGGATTTTGGTTTTTTATCCAAGTGAAGTTGCAGGAAGTGTGGGTGTAATTGCTGTCTCCCACTCAGTTAGACAAAAATTATAATTGAATAACCATCAAAAATGTAAAAGCACATGGACAGAAAATACACCATGTAATTACACAGGAATAGTAACCAAAAAGAAAAAAGGGAAAAAGGAGAAGAAAAAAAAAACAAGAAAACCTGCAATATCTGGAGATAGGGCAATAAGAGAAAAAAAGAGAAGGAAAATAATGAAGAAAAAATAAGAAAAATGCAAAAAGAAAAACAAGGAATGGGGTTAACCACGTGAAAATGAAAGAAAAAAAAAAGAGGAGAAAAAAAATTATAACAGTAACTGGGAAAAAGAAGAAAGGACCTGGGAGGAGAAGAATAAAGGGTAGTAGTATAAAGGACAAAAGTAGTAATAACAATAATAGTTTTATATCAGACAAAAACAAGCTAACTAAAAAACAGAAAAAAGAAAAAAAAAAAAAAACTGGGGGAGGGCAGTGCAGGGCACCCAGGCTCTATCAGAGCACACAGACTGGGATGGAGTTCCTGTGGGCCCAGAAGGTGAGTGGGAGTGGGGGATGGCCACATCTCCATTCACCAAGTGGGTGTGGGGTATAAGAGTAACAAGGAGGATGTCTCATCTTTCCAGTCGTCCAGGTCCAGAATGTCCTTGGGATTACTGGCAAGTGGAACCTGTTCTTAAGCCCCTGGAATGGGGGAGAATGCTGTCACTTTAAATATCCAAAATGGTAAAGCCGCTTGTAAACATTCAATATGGCTGTGCCCTCTGGACAGACAAAAGTCCACAACTCAGCCTGTCTTCCTCTTTGCTGCCACCTTACCTTTAATTCCCCAGTCACCAGAGCAGTCCTCTTTGCAGTCCCTAGGAAGCAGTGCTCATTTTTAGGTTAATTCTTAGGTCCTACCACCACTTGGCAATCTCCAAGCTGTCTGTGCCATCAGGATCTCTCAGGATTGCTGCCAGACTGTAGCTCCATATGTCTCATTTTTTGGTATTTTCATGCAAATTCTTCTGCTAGTTGGAGTTTAGTCCACTTCTATATCCTTCCCTTCAAGGCTCAGGGATCCAGGATTATCTTCTGTGTCTGTGATAATTGGTTCCCCTTTTCTTTGTTGAAGAGGGTCTGTGCAGTCTTTCTGCCTATTCCACCATCTTACCAGAACTCTCAACCTGTATTCTGAGCAAATAATCCAAGAAGCTGGATTATATGAAGAAAAATTCAGCATCAAGATTGGAAGAAGAGTCATTAACAACCTGTGATATGCAGACTAAACAACATTGCTTGCTGAAAGTAAAGATGATTTGAAGCACTTACTTATGAAGATTAAAGACTACAGTCTGCGATATGGATTACACCTTAACAAAAAGAAAATGAAAATCCTCACAACTGGACCAATTAGCAGCTTCATGATAAATCAAGAGAAGACTGAAGTTGTCAAAAATTTCATATTGCTTCTTCCACAATCAACACCGATGGAAGCAGCGGTCAAGAAATCAGATGATCTATTGCACTAGGCAAATCTGCTTCAAATGACCTCTTTAAAGTGCTGAAGAGTAAAGATGTCATTTTGAAGAGTAATGTGCACCTAACTCAATCCATGCTGTTTTCAATTGCCTCATATGCATGCAAAAGCTGGTCAATGAATAAAGAAGATTAAGGAAGAGCTGATGTTTTTGAGTTGTAGTGTTGATGAAGAAAACTGAAAGTACCATGGACTGCCAGAAGAACAAATCTGTCCTCGCAGAAGTACAGCTGGAATGCTCCTTGGAATGAGAATGTCTCACTTACTTGGTTGTGTTGTAAGAAGGGACCATTCCCTAGAGAAGGATGTCATGTTTGGTAAAGTGGAGTGTCAGTGAAAAAGAGGAAGGTCCTCAACGAGATGGATTGACATGGTGGCTGCAACAGTGGCTCAGGCATACCAAGGATTGTGAGGCTGGCTCAGTACTGGGCAGCATTTCATTTGGTTGTACATAGGGTCACTATGAGTCAGAGCCAATTTGATGGCACCTAACTACTAACAGCGAGCTCTGGTATCCTGGTGCCTAAGACACTTGACTGCTAACCAGAAGGCTAGCAGTTCAAACCTACCAGCCACTCCTCAGAAGGAAGGTTGGGCAATCTACATCCATACTGATTGGTTGTTGTTGTTAAGTGCCGTAGATTCGTTTCCAACTCATAGCGACCCCATGCACAGCAGAACGAAACACTGCCCAATCCTGCGCCAGCCCCACAATCCCTGCTATACTTCAGCCCATTATCGCAGCCACCGTGTCAATCCATCTCGTTGAAGGCCTCCCCATCCTTCGTCAACCTTCCACCCTACCAAGCAAGACATCCTTCTCCAAGGAATGGTCCCTTCTGACAACATGACCAAAATAGGTGAGACAAAGTCTGGCCAGTCTTGCTTCCAAGGAGCATTCTGGCTGCACTTCCTCCAGGACAG
>NW_006921999.1:491158-492893 GCF_000298275.1 Orycteropus afer afer
TCCCTGAGTTGTCTCTCCTCACCTGTATCCCTGGGGCTGACTGCTCTTCTGTCCGGGTTCCTGGCTTTTATCCCCTTTCTCCTGCTTTCCCATCCTGCTACTTTGGGCGGGCCTGAGTGTCCTCTCCTCACATAATCCCTTCGGCTGATTGCTCTTCTCTCTGGCTTCCTGGATTTTAATCCCCTTTCTCCTGCTTTCCCGTCCTGCTGCTTTGGGCATCCCTGAGTTGTCTCTCCTTACTTGTAACCCTGGGGCTGACTGCTCTTCTGTCCGGGTTCCTGGCTTTTATTCCCTTCTCCTGCTCTTCCGGCCTGCTGATACTGCCTCAGAAACCCAAGGAGGAGTCGCTATGAGTTGGGTCCGACTCAACGGCCCATAACAACAACAACTATTAACAACAACAAACTCTATAGTGAGGGCATGGCCTTGCTGATACCTGAAATTCTGACTTCTAGCCTCCAAAACTGAGAAAGAGCAAATTTCTGTCATTTTGAACAACCCACTTTGAAGAACATTGTCATGACAGCCCAGGAAGCTAATTCATATGCCTAGCTCAAGAGCTAAGTAGTCCTTTTCAGACTTCTCCCTACCTACGGAATTTTGGGGACCAAAAGTTGCTTTTAAATTTTTAGCACTTCTCATCCAGACTGGTAACTTTAATGGCTTTATGCTCTAGAACCAAACCAAATGAATTGCCATCAAGTGGATCCTGGCTCATGGTGTGATGCAGAGTAGAAATGTACGCCATAGAATTTTCAAGGCTATGCACTTTTGGAAGCAGTTTCCCAGGGCTTTCTTCTGAAGTGCCACTGAGTGGTGTGAACCACCAATCTTTCAGTTAGTAATTGAGCACTTAACCATTTGTACCACTCAGGGACTCTGTCAGTAAACTCATAACTCTAAAAAAATTTAATTGTCTTCTTATCTATTCATCTCCATTTGATTCCATGTGCCATTATCCAAACTTACAATTCTTCCTGAAATGTGCTTCTCTTTCTAAACTTATTTGCCAGTATCTTGTGCATACCAAGCTTCTTGAAATAGCTACAATTTTAATTTTCCTTGAGCTTTTTTTGTCGTTGTTGTTCTGCCCAAATGTTTTGTAAGGATTTTCTGAGTAATGGTCTATTCCTTTAGTTTTGCTACTCAAAATATGCATTAACGGATGTAAATGAGAAACAGGTGATTCTTTCAACCCCTGACATGAAATTTTGGGTGTCTCTCAGTTCAGTTTCATTCCTTCTTGCAAAATAGCCAAAAAGATTTTAAGCTAATCTCTCATGTGACTTTGTCACGTATAACCAATAGCATCCAAGATACACTAGTAACAGTCTGTTTCCCAACCTTTTCATCTGTAACCACAAGCTACTTTGTTGCATTTCCAACTTAATACATGTTTCCCCACTGTAGAAAATGAATTGTCATCTTTCCAGCCTTTAAAACCTATTTTCTTCCGTAGCCCAAGTCAATTACATAATTTATGTTTTGTTTGTTTGTTATACAAAGAATATATTTTTATGTTTATAATAGGCCATCTTACCTTATGTAACTTATAGTGTGATAACAAATTGTCCCAAATTACCCTTTTAGAAAGAAATAAACATGGCAAATTGTCATAATGGCAAAATATTTCCATGTTACATGTGGTTGATGAATACATAGGTGTTAACTTAGTCCAGATGTTTTAAATATTTCTTAATAAAAATATTGAGAATAAGTCATATAATTAATATTT
>NW_006921999.1:493093-543252 GCF_000298275.1 Orycteropus afer afer
AACCTTCCTTCCGAGGAGTGGCTGGTGGGTTTGAACCACCAGCCTTCTGGTTAGCAGTCAAGTGCTTTAGCCACTATGCATTAAAAATAATCTGCAGGAATATAATTAAAAATAGCTGATGATGAAAAATATATTAGAATTTGGAAAGGAGGCCAGAGTAACATTTCTTTTAATTATATTGTCTTTTTTTTAACATGTTATTTCCATTCATTACTTTTTCCAATTAAAATTTTAAAAAAATATTAATATGTAAAAGCTCAGCAATGGTAGTACTTTTCTACCACCATGATATCAATATTTTTAATGCATGTAGATCTGCTGAAAATTTCATGGGGTATTCTTCAAAGAGTTTAGGGTTTCACACTGAAGCAAAGTTGCCTTCAAGGTTGGTAACAGTGTGTATTAGGCAGAGGAGACCCTGATTACACCTGAATAGAAACAGCAGAAACCTTGATAATTTACCAAGCCATGGATACTTTGGAGAATCAGTGAGTAGGTCAAAAGGGAATGTATATGAAGGTTGAGGGAATCTGAATATCCATTTTGTGTAAGCAAAACTCACAGTCATTAAGTTGGATCCGACTCATAGCAGCCCCTCCTTGGGTTTCTGAGGTGATATCACTATGGAAGTAGATTACCCAATCTTCCTTCTGAGGAGTGGCTGGTGAGTTTGAACCACCAGCCTTCTGGTTAGCAATCAAATGTCTTAGGCACTAAGCAGGAATATTACAATTCTGAGAACAGTATACAGCAACCAAACATATACCTGTAGGTGTAGCAGATGCTATGATACCCACCCATATCTTTCACTCTTACCATTGCAGAGTTTACTGACCCATCTTCCAACTTTCTGTATGGTTTTCCTGACAACACCTTTTTGTCTGCATGAAAATGTCCTCTCTTGGCTGGAGTCTAATTTGTGGGGAATTGATTATGCTCCAGGTGCAGCCAATAATGTTGACTGGTGAGAATTGGTGTATAAAAACTCCAGCATACTCACTTCTTATGTGGGTTAACTCTAAGATGTTTGCTCTACTACTCACATAGTTTTCCCAGCAGGATTAAGGTCCTTATCTGCAGCTTTCATTCCTTGGTTTGATTAACAACCCCCAATTACACACACACACACACACACACACACACACCTTCCACCAACCTCCTAAGGTCCTCTTTATCTTTCAAATAAACAACTTATTCCAGATTCTTATTTCAGAATCAGCTATATGAGGAACTCTAATTAAGATAACACTATAGCTTCCTCTGGGAGCTCTGGTAGCGTAGTGCCTAATGCACTTGACTGCTAACCAGAAGGCTGGCGGTTGAAACCCACCAGCCACTCCTCAGAAGGAAGGTTGGGCAATCTACTTCCATAGTGATATCACCTCAGAAACCCAAAGAGGGGTCACTATGAGTCGGGTCCAACTTGATGGCACATAACGACAACAACAACATAGCCTCCTCTATTCCAAGTCAGCTTCTTGGAATAGTTTGAAGAGGATTTGATTGTAGGTCAAAGTGAGAAAAGGGAACATTTCAGTTAAAAGCCATCTTCAAGGTAACCTAGTGTCTGAAACAGTACTGGAGCTGTGATGATCCATACAACAAAATCTATCTATGACTGTTTAATCTGCCTGGTGCTATCATTTATATCTGGCATACTTTGATTCTGGATTTAGATTTATTCTCATCTACATGCTGTTTCAACTTTCCGCCTGTGAATTGTAGCCTAAATATACATCACCTCCTTCCCCAACTCCATTTCTGCCAAGTCTGCACATAATATAACATAAATAGAACACTAAACTGCTCAGCAGTATTGTGAAGGTACCTAATGGAATAAGATGAGACTAGTAAGTGCTTTGCTTTGGTCGTTTTCATTCCTGAGATTTTCATTTGGCCAAAGAAACTAAAAGCAAAGTTTACACAGAGGAAAATATAGGATGTTTTTAAAAAATAGAAGGGAGATTCTCTCTTACTATTTCTTTCCTATGTTCACTGGTATTCTTAAAAAACAAAAATAAATAAATAACCTACTTATAAAGAAAAGTCTCTAAAGCAAAGATTTAACATTGAAAGTTCCAGTGTCTTGATAATCATTAAATTTCTGTATGACTTAAATCAAAATTAGGGAAACGAAATTATTTCACTGACTTGTAAGTTGATATTTGTGTATATGTAATTTCCTTGCACTTGTGTAATGCCTGTGATTCTGATGATCTAGTATTTGTTCAATCTTCTCTCACTGCTCTCTCTCCTCAGTTGATCAAATAAGTACAGTGCTCTTATTTCCTGAATGAATTTGCTTTATTGCAGGTGATTAGAGTGCACTGGGCAAGCAAAATGTGAGACAAGTAGAAAGTTAGAGAGAGAGGAGAGGGTTCTCACCAATCCTCTTTCACCTTAGCCTGTGGCAAGCATCTCCTCTGATGTGAAACCTGTGATGAGCCACCTCTGCAATCTATGGCTGCCTTTTCATAGAGTAGATCATGGGGGAGGGAAGTAGACAAGGCAATTATCTGGGAATTATTTTTCTTAATTTACTTCAAACATATAAGGAACAGACCTACAGAAATACACATCATGTCAAAGTGCTTCTCAACACTAGCTGTATGTTATGATAACTTAGGGAGCACTGGGAGCACTGGGAACCCCTCCTTCAGAGATTCTGATTTAATTGTCCTGGGATGTGACAAAGGAAAATGAAGTTTGCAGAGTTACTCAGATGATTGTAATCTGCACATGTGACTGAGAATCACCAGCTAAAGAAGATGGTGTGGTCTCATGGATATTGATATTATAAGGGCAATCTGAGTTCTAGTCCTGGCTTTGCCACAGTGGGCAGTCTAAACCTCTATGGAATTATAGCAGTCCTTAACATAAAATAAGGTTATTGGTGCAATTGAGCTCTCAAATTCTTTCTGATCTTAGACTCTATGATCCTAATTATTTCTTTGGGAAGAGAAAGTAATGTATAATTCCATATATTGATATATACTATAATGTAAGAAATAGAAATATGAATCTGATATTATCTCTAACTTCAAAGAATCTTTAGCTAGTGTGGGTGACTGGGGAAGGCCACAAGTTACAGAGCCTGATTGATAAGAAATATATCATGGAGAAAAATTACAGTAAACAATTTCCCCCTAAATTCAAATTTTATAGAGATAATACTCATTTGATATCAATGTAAAAGAGCATTGCATTTTACATTTTGAGGAATATTTTCCAAATGCCCTCCAAGTTCCTGGCTGGGTCAGTTTTTCAGAGAGGTTATAACTGCCCTAACCAAGAAGGAAACCTAGTGTGAAAGCTGAATCCATAAGGTCATAACCATCACACCATACTGCTTCAGGGTCCCCATCTACATTATAAAGAAAAAAAAAATCCCTCCTACTTTATAAATTTACTGTGATCAATTGAATGAGACAATGCATGTATGATGCCTCTCTACCTGCCTGGTACATGTTAAGGCCTCAATTTCTCTCCCATGGTGCTTTCAAATTGGCAGCTTCTGTGCCTGTGTTCCCTTCAGCAATACAAGCATACAGACTCAGCATTTTTACCTGTACTGCTTCATTAGACAGTGATTGACAGGCTCCATTACCCAGATTCTTAGTGTAATCTCTCAGTCCTCTCACTGAGTTTAATTAAAGCTTACCAGTGCTCAGTAGAGCACATACCAAATCCTATGGTAGGTGCACAATAATACAGAGATGAATGTCATATATTCTGTCCTCCAGGAGCCTCCAATCCAATCATGAATATATATGTATGTATCTATCTATATACGCACACACACACACATATATACACACATATATACATATATGTACACACATATATACATATATATAAAAGCTCTGGTGGCATAGCACTTAAGGCATTTGACTGCTAACCAGAAGGCTGGCAGTTCAAACCCACCAGCCTCTCCTCAGAAGGAAGATAGGGCAATCTACTTCCATAAAGATACCACCTGAGAAACCCAAGGAGGCATCACTAGGAGTTGGATCCAACTCTATGGCAGTGAATTTTGTTTATATACACACACAAACACACACACACACACACACACATATATATATATATTTATACACACACACACATACATCATACATATATATATTTATCAATGTCTAATACAAGGCCAATGTGGACACAGCTTTTGTTGCCTACTGCAGGTAGAGAAGAGCAGATGTGAAAATTTGATAATTGTGTGCTGTTTATTTTTTTTTAATTAGATCTAAATATGATTGCTGGTGTAAGTTGGAAACATTTGACAAAAGCATAAGGTACTTTGGTTCAGAAATTATGCATGAATTATAAACAAACTACCTCTTAGGAAATACAGAAAAACATATAGTATTTTGTGATTTTTATCTATATTTCAATAACCATGTGTTTTGGTTGTCTGGTGCTGTTATAACATGCATGGCTTTAACAAACAGAGATTTATTCTCTTACACTGATGCAAGAAGTCTGAGTTCACAGTCCCTGCTCTAGGGGCTGGGTGAAGGCCCTCAACCTTGGCCTTCAGCTCTGCCTCTTGCTCCCAACCCACTGAAGCCAGAGGCTTCTCTTAACTCAGGCAGCTGCTGGCTGCTGAGAGTGACAAACCCAAGGTCAACAAGTAAAATGGCACAGTCCCAAAATTATCAAGCAACATGGCAGGCCACTAGTTCAAGTCCAGAAACAGTCTCAAGATTGGCAGACAACATAGCAGTGCACAGAGATGAAGACTCAGCCAAATGCAGGATCCAGATGTGCCAAAAAGCTCAAGATGTTTCTAAAAGTGTCTTCCTACATACTGGAAGCAGACCATATCCCTAAGGCAGCTACTCAGCTGCTCACAGTAGATTCCACCATGGGGTTGATTATCAGCCTTGTCATGGGGAATAACTACAATGAGCTGCCCAACCACACAAAACCAGGCCCAGCCAAATTGACACATAACCTTGTGCTAGCACCATGCAAAGCAAAAGCTAATTTATCAGTTGGAAAGTGTGTTGCATTTCAAACAAGAATTTATCCAGAATATCAAAATATATATTCTAGAATTCAGAAATGAAAATATTGTTTCCTCCAATAAATTATTAAGCACTGATAGTTGTCAGTTTCTATAAAGTCTCTTAACTCACTGAAGTAGTTAACTCATTAAACATATCTATAAATATGAAAGCACTAAAAAAAATTCTTGAAGGAGTCTTTTAATTAGTATTGTTTCTGTTTATTTCTTCAATTATAAATACTGTGTTAAAGATTTGGGTTCCTTTTCAAAGTAATAGTCACTATTGGGAAATTGAAAGTTGCTTGAAGCCTAAAATCTATTAAATTTTTTACAAAAAGTTGAATTCTTACTTGGGGCACTCTTATAATCCATAGGCATTTATAGAAGTAATCTAATTCACATTAGCTTATCTCTTAGATAAAATGAAATTTACAGACATCTTGCTATTATTTATTATTTTAAAAAGTCAACATGTCTACATAATACTATAATTTGATTAGGAAATACACTTGAAAGAAAATTATATAAAGCAAATATTAGGTCCTATTTTCATCATTTAATAACCTTTCAAATTAAATGAGCAGAATTATGTCATTTTTTGTATAACACTGACTCCAAAACCAAAAAACTAAACTCATTGCTGTCAAGTAGATTTTTGACTCATAGTGACCCCCATTGGGTTTCTGAGATGGTAAATCATTGTGGAAGTAGATTGCCCCATCTTCCTTCTATGGAACAGCTGGTGGGTTTGAACCACCTGTTTTCATCTTCCATTCCACTGTACTGCCTCAGTGTTCTCATCTGTAATGCTATAATACATATTATGTAAAGCTAACTCTGGTTTCCAATCTTAATTAAGAAAGTGCTGTTATATGCAGCAACACATAGACCTCACATTTCCCAATGCTCAGTGAAGACATAAATTCCTCATCGCCTGAGTTAATACTGGCACACAGGCACATAAGGACCAGAATCTTCATCACTACCTCATAATTTTTGATTGCTCATCGTTGGCAAGTTACTCTAACTAGGCACTCTAATACCCATTACACACATAACCAAACATGCTGATGATGAAGCTTTTACATCTGTGGGTTCCACACTGGCAAAAGAAGCCTTAAGGAGTTGACAGAGTAATGGAGAGAATGGTATTTTATGAAGTGAGGAAAATTACTGAAAGGCTAGAGACATAAATGGATATTGTCCCTCAGATAGAACTCTTATATATGTTCTTCATGCAAGAAACTCCTTTATGATACTCAAAAAATAAGAATGCTTTCTGTGAGCAAATGATCTTACGTATAGTAGAGAAAAGAGGGAACTGCTGAAATTGATTGATAGCACTCTGAGGCAATTTGAAGTCCAAGCTCTAGTAGGGCAGCCTGAGGATATCTTGGTAAAAGAATTAAGGAATATGCCCTCTCCAGTGAATCGTAATAACAGTTTACTGATAATTGAGCTAGAATATATTTGAACCTTCCATGACCATAAGAGACATACATTAACTCATTCAACAAATACTTATTGAGAAAACTCCTATTGCCAAATACTTTTCTAGGCACCAGGGGAAATTAATAAATAGAAAGGATGTTTCCTGCTCTCAGGAATAGAAATAAAAACTGAACTATTAAGTGAACAAAATAAATTCCAATTGTAATAATATCATACAAAAAACATGAACATATCATGAGATATGGACTGACTGGTTATAGTGTGAATCCTAAAGTACAAATATCTTTAGTGAATTCCAAAAGATGCAAGAAGGACAGTGTGACTAGAGCCAAAAAAAGGAGGAAAGGAAGGGTTGGAGAGGTAAATAGGGGTCAGTTCTTATAGAACTATGCTTTGGTCATGAAAGGAGTTTGGATTTTGTTCAAATATAATGCTAGCAGTTGGACTTGTTATGTAGTAGACTAAAAGTAATTTACTTTAGAATCTCTGACCCTAAAGGCTGATTTACAATTGTCAAAGCTATATTCTAAGGCAGTGGGAACAAAAGTGGAAGAAGACAACTAGTAAGGAGGTGTGAAAATTTAGGCAAGAGATGAAGGTAATGTGGAATTAAGTGTTAGCAATGGAGATGGAGATAAATGGACAGATATAACATCTATTCTGGAGATGGAGCCACAGGAATCGATAAGGAATTGCCTGCTGCAGGCAAAGTTGGGAGACCATATGTAAAAATGGCTTACTCTACTGCATAACAAGTCCATGCGTATCATATTTTGTATATTATTACAATTGGAATTTATTTTATTCAGTTATTAGGTTACTTTTTATTTCTATTCTTGAGAGCAGGAAACATCCTTTCTATTTATTTATAAATAAAATATTATTTATTTCTATCTTGGCTTATCCCCCCTTCCTAACTTATGGAAAGGGGAATAACATTAGCAGCCCAAGGCTTATTCCTATAGGTAAAGGTCAGACATGCCTCCACCCTCCAGTCTTTTTACCAATACTGACACCAACTGTCCCTCCCACAACACTCTCTATTTCTCTGCTAGGTCTGATAATTCATTACAATAGCCACACCAAACTCAGAGACAATATTCTTAACTATGTGGTTTATTAGGAGCTCTGGTAGCATAGTGCCTAAGGCACTTGACTGCTCACCAGAAGGCTGGAGGTTCAAACCCACCAGCCACTCCTCTGAAGGAAGGTTGGGCAATCCTACTTCCGTAGTGATACTGCCTCGGAAACCCAAGGAGGGGTCGCTGTGAGTCGGGGCCGACTCGATGGCAAACAACAACAACAACATGTGGTTTATTAGAGAAGTAACAGGTTAGATTTAGGATCAGAAACAACTCAGGATACAGTTCTTCCATCCGGACAGCCTCTTCTCAGCAGTGCCTACAGGCATGCCTCTCTGACCCTGGCCCACAGTTCCACAGCCCCATGCTCTGTTCAGGTAATTGTTGTAAAGCTCTTTGAGCTCTGCTTACAGATACCCTACTGGGTTAGTAAGGAGCTCTGGTACCGTAGTGCCTAAGGCACTTGACTGCTAACCAGAAGGCTGGTGGTTTAAACCCATCAGCCACTCTTTGGAAGGAAGATTGGGCAATCTACTTCTGTAGTGATACTGCCTCAGAAACCCAAGGAGGAGTCCCTACAAGTCAATGGCACATAACAGCAACAAAAACAACAACTGGGTTAGTAAACCTTGGCTTGAAGGCACTCAGCTCTAGTTTTAAAGAACAATATAAATCTAAAGATAGTTCTAAATTTTTACATATGTTTTAATGAAAAATGTAAATCTAAAGATCATTCTAAAACATATCCAAAAATGATATCTCCCCTTCTTTATGTCTTCATGAAGATCATCTATTATAAACCACGCTAGTCAACTAACTTTAAAGATTAGTAGGAAAAACAGATGATGTTTTGCACTGGGCAAATCTGCTGCAAAAGACCTCTTTCAAGTGCTAAAGAGCAAAGATGTCCCTTTGAAGACTAAGGTGCGGCTAACCTAAGACATAGTATTTTCAGTCACCTCATATGTATGTGAGAGCTGCATGATGAACAAGGAAGACAGAAGAATAGTTGATGCTTTTGAGTTGTGGTATTGGTGAAGAATACTGAAAGTACCATGGACCGCCAAAAGAACAAGTGAATCTGTCCTGGAAGAAGAGCAGCCAGAATGCTCCTTGGAAGTGAGAATGGCCAGACTTTGTCTCACTTATTTTGGTCATGTTGTCAGAAGGGACATTCCTTGGAGAAGAATATCATGCTTGGAGGGCCAAAGTGGAGGGTCCTTGAAAGAATGGAAGGCCCTCAACGAGATGGATTGACACTGGCTGCAATGATGGGCTCAGGTCTAGCAAGGATTGTTGGGCTGGCACAGGACCAGGCAGTGTTTCATTCTGTTGTACACAGGGTCACTATGAGTCAGAGTAGACTCGATGGCACCTAACAATAGCAAACTTTTTCAATAAACAACAAAAATATTTTTAAATTAGGAAACAGTCTATAATGAGAACAGTCTAGAATAGTCTAATGAACGTCATCCATATGAAAGGAAATACTGTCTAGAAAAACTATGAAATATTTGCCTTATATATTGACATACTCAAAGATCTTTACCTGATTAGATAAAATAATGTATAAGGGAAACATTATATACCACTTATTATGTGCCAGGTATGAAGTGCTTTAGATATATTCATTCAATTTATTCTTAAGATACCTGTATGAGATAAGTGCTATTTTTACATTCATTTTATGATGAGAAAGTGAGATACAGAATTTAACTAACTTGTCTAATATTCAGAATTTAGTAAGTAGCCTGAGAAGGTTTGAATCTGAGTTATCTGGTTGTAGACTCTCCCCCTAACTGCTACATTAGATGATCTGAAGTCAATATAGAAAATATAGTGTTCTTTCTATGAGAATTTAGCCTCTCTCTCAAATTCTGAATTTTTCTGATTTTTATTCTCCATAATTATGATGAAGATAACAAAGACACTAAAATCCAATAGAAAGGAATTATGGAGACATAAAAAGAATGTGTGTGTGTGTATATATATGTGTGTGTGTGTGTGTATAGCTTTCAATGCACTCAGCAGAGAAGATTTGAATAAACTGAGCGTTCAATGTGTTTATTGAATGAATTCACATTACACTGTTTCAAGGAAAGTCCCTAAATGGTCCAGATGATTAATACACTGGCTTCTAACCAAAAGTCTGGTGGTTCATATCTACCCAGAGGTGCCTCAGAAAAAGGTCTGGCAACCTATTGCCAAAAATATCAGCCACTGAAAACTGTGGAACACAATTCTGCTCTGGCCCACATGAGGCAGCCATGAATTTGAATTGACTTTATGACAACTGGTACTAGTACTAGTTGCCTTCAAGTGGATTTACTTAAAATAAGCAGATGTTTTCCCTACTGATCTTCAGAGTCAGTTGACTAGTAGTTTAGAAGAGATGATCTTCATGAAGAAGAGAGAAGAAGGGGAGAAATCTTTTTGGGATATGTTTTACAATCATCTTTAGATTTATATTTTTCATTAAAACATGAAAATTTAGATCTATCTTTAGATTTATATTATTCATTAAAACAGATGTAAAAAAATCTTTGACTTATTTCAACCAGCCTATTAGCAAAATTAAATTCACTTGTCTCAAACAAGGTGCTTTGGTGGCACCACCACCCTTATTTGTGTTGTTAGTTGCCACCTAGTACATTTCAACTCCTAGGGACTCTATGTGACAGAACAGAACTTCCCTATAGGGTCTTCTGGGCTGTAATCTTTATTAGAACTAATTGCCAGGTCTTTCTTCCACAGAGCTGCTGAGTATATTCAGACTGCCAACTTTTCAGTTAGCAGCCTAGCTCTGAACCAACGTGCCACCTAGGTTTTCCTTCAACACACTGATTTAGTTGTTACTAAATCAGTTTTTTGTCTAGATCTCTGCTTTTGTTTCCCACATGGTCTCTTCACTTCTTGTCTTAAACCTCTTCAATATATTTGGTACATGGCCAGAAGAATCTACTTTAAATTTAATCTGTGCTCCCTTGTTCAAAAATATTGAACATCCTTTAGAATATTTATATTCTATAAAATATTAATAATTTATATTTAGAATAAATATAAAGTTCTTTAGAGTTTATGTAAGACTCTTAATAACCTTGCCTCATTAACTGCTTTGTGTGTCCCTTTTCCCACTGTCAACTCTTTGCTTTATCTAACCTAGTTTCCTCACTGTATATGGGAATATGTAATAATAATAGCCATTCACACGTCTTTTTTCTTATTGTTCTTCCCATTCTACCTTTCTGTAGAATAGAGGTCCACTTAAAGTACCACAACTCTAGGCTAAAATGTTGACTTCAGCTACTCTACCCCTTACTACTGTGACCTTTCTTGAAACTCCAGGCATTTATTGTCTATGCCATTCAAGAGTTATTTCATCATGTAGTATATTTTCATATAACTCAGTTTATGTTCATTACCTCTTCATTAAATAGATGTTATATAACCTGTACCCACACACACACACAAAAAAAAAAAAAACCACACACATTTCATTATTATATGCTTAATGAATAACAACTATGGTCACTTAGCATTTACCAACGTTACTCCACTTGAGAATAATCAAAGGTGATTGTACTTGAAAATGCAGTCTCAGCTAAATGGTGATTGAAATAGACCCATTATTGTTATATAAATTCTCTATTTTGTAGAGGTACCAAAAAAAAAAAAAAAAGAAAAGAAAAAGAAAGAAAGAAAATCATATATGCATTCAAATTAAAATATGCAGTCCAGGGTAGAAGCTGAATATGTTCATCAAAAAGGTAATTAGAGACAAAAGTTCTAAAATTAAAGGCTTCAAAATGAAAGTGTGTTTTAATAATTTAGAAACAGCTTTCTACATAGTAAATACTTGCATATTGTGTTTCATTGATAATGGATATAATAAAATGTTATGTTATTCCAGTTGTTTTACAAGTCTTTTTGCCACCTTAACAAAACTGTATCAGGATAGTTATAATTTAGTAAAATTTATGGAATATCCATTAATTCTTTTAGTTTTTCATTTGGCAATGATTTATTGAGTGGTTAATATGTGCCAAGTGTCTATATTAGAGAATCAGAATTTAAAACCAAACATAGTTCCTTCCTCCTTACCAGTGTTCACACTTCGGTGGTGAGATAGTTACAGAATCAAAGTACTGTAAAACAGTCAAATACCTGATAATGGAGGCATGTCTAATGTGCAACTGGAACAGAGCAGAGAGACAGACAATTTGGTGTGTGTATTGAAAATGCAATTGTTTTAGTCCAATAGCTTATTTTACCTAAATGTTTAAAGTATTTACCAATTTAAAGAACTCTGGTGTGTGTGTGTGCATGCGCATGTGTGTGTGTGTGTGTATATATCTATGTACACACACACACACATATATATACACATATGCTTGTATGAATATACAAATGTATAAATAGATTAGAGGGTTTGCAATTTTAAACATCTGCTAAGATATTCAAATATGTAAACATTCATGAACAAAAATTATGCAAAATTCATATATATACAGCTTCTGTCTGATTAATAGGATATATAGCTCTATAATAGAAAACTACCTCCGTGAGTCCACATTTTCTAACAGAAAATCTTATAAGCTTCAGTAATGCTATAAGTGCTTTTATATAAGAGCTTCTGCTTGCTATAAAAATTGGATTGTCCAAGAAAGAATTTAACAGATAATCTGACTGGGTGTAAAATAGTCAATGGGAAAGTAAGGCTCAGGCCAACAGCATTAATATAGCAGATGGTTTTACACATGTGAAACTGATGTGAGCCAAATTAAGTGACTGTGTTCTGATCAGGTGAATCACTTCTGCAAAACCTGCCCTTCATAGTTTCTGTTGATGACACAGCTATAGAGAACCATTAGCAGTAATCCATTGGAAGCTCAGAATCTTAAGTATTAGTTGTTGCTACATAAGCATTTCACCCTTGAATGTGCCCTTGCAATCCATGAGAATCAGTCATGTGCAAACATGCTGTATCAGTAAAGGCACTATACTTGCATTGGATAGAAGACACTGTTCCAATTCATTTCAATTCAATACGTTCAGAACATTCAGTGAGATGGGAAACCAAGGTTTTGGTAAGTTAATTAAAATAATAATATAAAATGATAAACTAACTGCCTTATTAGCATCATTATTTGGCATTCAACATGAAAACACAAATTGCAATAAGGAATACAAAGTAAAACTCAAAACATCATCATGACATCCCAGCACTACAATTTACTGTAAAAAATAGAAAGGTACTTATGGTGGAGATATTAGAAACCTCTGTTTACACCTCAAGCAGTAATGCAAGTAATTGTTTTAAGTTTTCATGGCAGTTAGGAACAAATATTATGAGAATACTCATTGAATGCTGATCAGATTTTAAAAATTAGAAATATTAACAGTAACATATATTCTCTTTTAACAAAATCAGATGGTAACTATTTTTCATTTTTTCCTAGAAATTATTATTCTATTATTCTAGAATATTCTCAAGCAGTTTTATGACTAGTAATTATATGTATGGCTTAAGTAACCATACCATACACCTTATTTTCAAACCTCTGCCATTTCTGCAGTAATGTCCTACTGTGAACGCCATATATAGGAGCCCTACTATTAAGTACCCACAACCATGTATCAGTTTGTCATACTTTGGTGACTTGTGTGTTGCTATGATCCTGGAAGCATTGCCACATGCTAACAGTATTTAAAATACCAGTAGTGTCATCCATGATGGGCAAGTTTTAGAAAACTCCCATGCTGAAAGGTATGATTATCTACTTCCAAAAATAGCCAGTGAAAACCCTGTGGATTACAAAAGATTGTTGTCCAATATGGTGCTGGAAGATGAGTTGCCAGGGTTGGAAGGCACTCAAAATACACAGTGACCAAAACAATGGACTCGTGTGTACAGTGATTGGGAAGATGGCACAGGACTAACTGGGCAGTGTTTTCTTCTGTTGTACGTGGGGTCACTGTGAGTCAAAGCCAACCTGAAGGCTACTAGTAATAATCACTGTTATATAATTTACAATGTAGTTGAGAAGACACACATTTTTATATGAATTAAGGAAAAAGCATTTGTCAAAATATAGAATCTAAATGATAATTGCGATAGTAGGAGGTAGAGGTAAATGTGGATAAATACTACCAGAAATGTCTTCATATATTATACAAATATATGTGTGTGTGAGTGTGTATCAATACATGTTTGTATATTTGTTTATGTACACATATATTAGTATGATGACAGGGTGTTGATGTGTACAAAGTTTGGGCTAAAGAATCAGAAGACCTGGCTTCAAATCCAGGTTTGGTCATATATTATCTCTGTGACGTTTGGCAACTATTAGAGCCTCTGCCACTAATTTTCAAATGAAGATAATGGTACCTACATCACTGGGTTTTTCTAAGACTTAAATAAAATAATGTATATAAAATAGCAATTTGTAGTAGACAACACATTGTAATAATTATATTAATTATCAGTATGTTTAACAACTTTCTAAATAAAGTATTTTCTTGCTCACTGAAAGTTCTAGTTTATTATTCATTAATTTTACACTAGTTTCTGTACTGTCCAGTCACAGAAATGCCACAAATATATGACAGCAGGACATTCACAATTGTCAGATTGAAGAATGAATTGTAAGTTTGTTGCTAAGCCAGCAGAAGTTATGGTTGTCAAACTGTACTGAAGTGTTAGAGTATGTAAGACATTGAGCAGTGAAGAGTGAGTTTGGTCAAAATCATGCATCCAAACCATTTTATGATTAATCAGTCCTTCAATTCTAGATTGAAAGATAAAGTATCTTACTTACTTTTCCCAAAGAATGAGGTAACCATGTATTTTTTTTTTTTATGAAAGAAATGTTTCAGAATGATTTGATTTCTAATGGTTTGAATAAAGCAATATTATATTATATGATTTAAAAAAGAAAAATAGCTAAGAAAATACATAACCATTATTTAAAATTTAACTGTCAGTTAAGTACTACAGCAGGAGAATGATTTTATTATTATTATTGTAACAGTTATTTGTAATCCAAATATAATTTCCAATTGTCCTTTAAAAATTTTGATTCACTCCATTGCTTATTTAAGTTACAAAATAAGCATATTTTCACATTCAATAGCGTGGTCTAGTAAATTACATAGTGTGGATTTTCTAGCCATAAGTCTTTGTAAACTCTGTGGTGGAATTTGCCATAAGCAACTGAGTAGCTCCTGATTGCTAAAGTTATCCACCTGGGGTATTTCTGTTGGGAGCAGCACAAAGTAACTTTCTGGGAAGTTCGCTCTCTCTCAGGTGTATAGAATTCTGATGTTGGGATTAGTTAGTTTGGCCATCTGCCAGACTCAAAAGGAGCCCTCCTAGAGGCAGAAGGAATCTCTCTCACTGCTGGCTGAGAGACACAAGAGACACGCATTGCTAAGAGAGATGGAAGAGACATGTGCTGCTGAGAGAGACACTGAGAGACACACACTGCTGGGAGAGAGACTGAGAGAGACTGTCGGCTGAGAGACAGCAGGCTGAAACTGAGCACGTTCCTGAACTTCAATTGTAGCCTATTGTTTCCCTAATAGACTTCATAATCTGTGAGTTCTCTGTGGCCATTGCAATGAATTATTGAACCCAACAGAGAGGTGCTGTGGAAGGAATTTTTGGTGTCAGGGTTGGTGAAAGGGCTGGAGGGAGGTGGCATGTCTGGCCTCTTAGCGATAGGCCTTGGGTTACTGATAGTGATTCTGTTTTCCTCTTGTGGGGTTAGAGGAGGTCAGAAGATGTGGCCTTGCCCCTTTGGCAAATAGATAATCAATATACTCTATGGTGAGTGTTAAGATTAGGGATTAGCATGGACCTAGGCATTAATTTTTGGCTCTAATACCATATGACCTTGAGCAAATATTCCATTTACCCAATGCTTCACAAGAAACCACCCCCCAAAAATTGTGACTTTAAAAAAAATCATTTTGATTTTAAATCTGTATTTTTGTCAGAGTTTGTCAGAGATTTAGCAGCTCATTTCTATACCATGCAGCATCATCTGGTGCTGATCAACTGGGGGTGGAAGCATCTACATGCAAGACAGCTCACTGACATATCTGGTTTGCTGGCTATTGGCTGGAAGCTCAGTCAGAGCTATGTACCAAAGGCCCAAGTTCTTCTCCACATGACTGCACCACAAAAGAAAAAGGCAGTTCTATCATTTTTTTCTGAACTAGCCTAGCAAATCACATAGTCACAACGTGTCACTTCTACTATAGTTACACACATTCCCTGGTACATAGACCTCAACTTTTGATGGAAACAGTGTTCCTGAGATACTGTAAGAAGAGGATATGGTGTAGGAGGTATTGTTGAGGCCAATTTTAGAAACACAATATGCCTAAGTAAGTTACTTAAAACTCACCTAGACTTTGTTTCTTCATTTAAATATTAATTTGTTAGGCATTTTTCTGATCACTTTGTTATTGTTATTGTTAATTGCTGTTGAGTCAGCTCCAACTAATGAACAACAGAACAAAAATATTGTCCTGATATGAGATACTATTTAGATTTTTATCCCCTAATCAGAGATTTTTATTCTTATTTCAGTTTTTACAACAGAACAAAATATTAGGGATTAGCATGGACCTAGGCATTAATTTTTGGCTCTAATACCATATGACCTTGAGCAAATATTCCATTTACATCAGAACAAAATATTGCCCAGTCCTGTGCCATCATCACAATCATTCATATGTTTCAGTCCATTGTTATGGCCACTGTGATTTTCATTCCTTTCCAATTTAGACAGCTTATTTTCAGCACTGTCTTGGACAGAATTCTATTGTAATTCATAGGGTTTTCATTGGTTAATTTTTAGAAGATCCAAGGCTTTCTTCCTAGTCTGTCTCAGTCTAGAAAACCAAAAAACCAGCTCTGCTAAAATCTGTCCACTGTGGGTGACCCTACTGGTATTTGAAACATTGTTGGCATAGCTTCCAGCATCCTAGCAACACACAAGCCACCACATGACAAACTGATGGACAAGTTTTGGCCGATCACTATAAATAAAATGGTTCATAAATCTTTACAACAACCCCATGAGTTGGAAACTTTTATGTTTCCCATTTTACAGATGAGAAAACTGAGTCTCAAAAAATTTATTTGCCCAAAGACTGCATTCTTACTTATTATGATCTGTTGCTAATTTTCATAAGAATAAGCAAAAAGCATAATAAAAAATGTATACAGTGTATAAAGACAGAATCTGGTTCATTCTGAATGCTCAGTAATTGTAAGTAATTTTTTGTAGTTATTATTAATACGTCTTATAGTGATTCACTGGTTGTTTTCTCTTTGGAAATATTTTTATTCATAGAAATAAATTCAGGCTGGTTTAAGGAACATGAAAAAAATCTCTGTAAGAAAATGTTATTATTGCATATCTAGGAAAAACAGTGAAATAAGAATAAGAATCTCTGATTAGGGGATAAAAATCTAAATAGTATCTCATATCAGGACAATTGGAAATATGGTGATAGATTCTACAAGCACATTTTTAACAAACAGTACTAAATATGAAGGAAGTAATACTAATGTGGGCTTGAAGATGGTTGTCTAAAATATACCTGGGAACACCTTCTGAAATAAAGATCAAATAAGACAAATATTGGAACACTTAAAAGGTGATCTGTATTTATAGAAAAATATATGATTACCTTTGAATGTTGTACTAGTATTATCATATTATAAATATAAATTAAAAATATAAGTAAAATGGTTTACTAAATTACAGTGAATTTATTCTTCTAAGATATTTGCTACTTTTTTAAGTAGGTTCTTGCCAATGGAAAATCATGAAATCTTTTCATAACTATTTTGCAAATGATGTATATTTTTATTATCTGCAACTAAATACACTTACTGCAATTATGTGTTTAGAAATTCAATAAGGTGGTAACTTTCTGTTAAACATAGTAAAGTGAACACATTAGTTTACCTCCATTCTTTGAGGACACTTCACTGATATGTATAAGGGGAGCTGTGGTAGTATAGTGCCTAAGGCACTTGACTGCTAAGCAGAAGGCTTGCAGTTCACACCTACCAGCCACTCCCTGGAAGGAAGACTAGGCAATCTACTTCCTAGTGATACTGCCTTGGAAACTCAAGGAGGGGTCGCTATGAGTCGGGTGCATCTTGAGGGCACATAACAACAACAACAACAAGCCAATATGAACAAAAATGATGGGATAAAGGGAAAAAATAAGATAGCAGGTGAGAGAAGAAAACATGTCATCAAAATTTCAACACATGAAAATCAAATGGAGAAGTGATAGCTCATTTAACAGTGGAGCAAGGATTTATTTCTGCAGAGATAGAAGCCATTTTGTCCTTTTCTGTTGTGTGGAATTATTATGTCAGACAGTAGGCCTGT
Organism: Orycteropus afer afer; assembly: GCF_000298275.1. Taxonomy (NCBI): domain Eukaryota; kingdom Metazoa; phylum Chordata; class Mammalia; order Tubulidentata; family Orycteropodidae; genus Orycteropus; species Orycteropus afer. The sequence goes on from NW_006921999.1 coordinate 511,060, forward strand.
GTTAACCCAGAATAGAGACTGCCAGACAATTGTCCAAAATGACGGCACCAATTTCAATTCCTCTAGCAGAGTATGAGAGCTGGAGTTGCTCCATATCCGCATTAACAATTGGTACTATGTGCTTATTTCACCTTAGCCATTATAGTGAATGTATAGTGCTATAATTGCACTCTACTTTGTAACAAGTTTTTTTAAATTGTTGATAAAATACAAAGAACACAACCTTTGCCAATTCAGTATTTTTCATGTGTTCAATTTAATAAATCCAATTATATCATTATATTGAACAATCATAACCAGTTTGTTATCTAATTTTCTCTACTCATAAACAAAAAGGAAATGCTTTTTCTCTTGCCCCACCCCTCCTACTAAATCTAATCTCTATATATTTGCCTATTCTAGGTACTTCATATAATTGAAATTATACAATATTTGTCCTTTTGTGATTACTAATTTCACTCAACATATTTTATAGGTCCATTTATATTGTAGCATGTGTCAGGACTTCATTTCTCTTTATGGAAGAGTAATATCCCATTGTATGTATATACCACATTTTGATTATTCATTTCTTGATAGATGTTTGAGTTGTTTCCACCTTTCAACTATTGTGAATAGTGCTACAATGAACACTGGTATACATGTGTCTGTTCACATCCCTGCTTTTAAGTCTCTTGTGTATATACCTAGGAGTGGAATTACTAGTTCATATAGCACCTCTATGTTTAACTTTTTGAAAAAGCACCAAACTGTTTTCCATAGTGTCTGTATCATTAGGCATTCCCTCCAGCAATAGATGAGAGTTCTGATTTCCCCATATCTTTGCCAACATTTGTTATGCTCTGGTGTTTTGCTTTTTTCAAAAAAATCTTAGACTTCCTTTTGAGAGTGAATATCTCATGGTGTGGTTCAGCCACTCCTGGGAAGGAAGATGGGGCAACCTACTTCCGTAGTGATACTGCCTCAGAAACCCAAGGAGGGGTCGTTATGAGTCGAATCCTACTCGAAGGCACATAACAACAACAACAACAAATTGCTAATAGTAGGAGCTCTGGAGGCATAGTGCCTAAAGCATTTGACTGCTAAGCAGAAGGCTGTCGGTTCAACCCCACCAGTCATTCCTCGGAAGGAAGGTTGGGCAATCTACTTCCATAGTGATACCACCTTGGAAACCCAAGGAGGGGTCGCTATGAGTCAAAATCGACTCAACAGCAGTGAGAGTTGAATTGCTAATATTACCCCTGATGGTGCAGTGGTTACAGCTGTTGGCTCTTAACTGAAAGGTTGGCAGCTTGAACCTAGCAGCTACTCCATGGAAGAAAGATATGTCAGTCTCCTTCCATAAAGAGTAAAGCCTTGAAAACCCTATGGAACAGTTCTACTGTTCAGAATCCACTCAACTGCAATGAGTTTTTATGGCTAATGAGATTGAGCATCTTTTCATATGCTTGTGGGCCATTTGCATATCCTCTTTGGTGACATGTATGTTCAGGTCTTTTGCCAATTTTTTTTTGTTGTTGTTGTGTTATTTGTTTTTCTCTTATTAAATTGTAGCAATTCTTTATATATTAAGAATGTTAAACCCTTATCTGATATGTGGTTCCCAAATTTTTTCCCAGTTTGTAGTTTGAACCTCATTTTGTTGATAAAATCCTTTACTGTACAGCAGTTTTTCATTTTGCTGAGACCTCATTTATCTATTTTTGCCTTTTGTTGCTTGGGCTTTTGATGTCATAGTTAAGAATATGTTGTTAAGGAGTAAGTCCTGAGGTATTATCCCAATATTTTCTTCTAAGATTTTTATGGCTTTAGGTCATATATTTAGGTCTTTGATCCATTTTTGAGTTAGTTTTTTTTTTAATATCATATTAGGTATGGGTCTAACTTCAATCTTTAGCATGTGGAAATCTAGTTGTCCTGGTACCTTTTATTCAAAAGGCTATTCTTTCCCCTTTTGATGAGTTTAGCACCTTAAGAAAGATGAATTGACCATAGATATGTACAATTAACTCTGGGATATCGATTTCATTTTAATTATTTCTCTGAGAAACTGTTGTTCTTGTTGTTATGTGCCCTCGAGTCAGACCCGACTCATAGTGACCCCTCCTTGATTTTCTGAGGCAGTATCACTACAGAAGTAGATTGCCCAACCTTCCTTCCAAGGAATGACTGGTGGGTTTGAACCACCAGCCTTCTGCTTAGCAGTCAAATGCCTTAGGCACTATGCTACCAGAGCTCCCTCTGAGAAACTAGGTATATTATATATTGGTTGTGGTTATAATTATATCTATGTACAAACTTATCAAAGTGTACTTTAAATATGTTCAGTTTTTTGTTGTCAAGTATACCTCAATAAAGCTGTTTAAAAATAGTATATTATGTGTAGGGCGTAGCAAGAAGTCTAATATTTCTGAATCAATGAAAGTTGAGTTAGGAAAAATAGGTGTAACCCCAACTGTGGAGAAATTTAAATGATAGAGTTTGGACTTTATTCTGTAGACTAGGGGTTGGCATTTTTTCTTTTTCCTATAATTATCTAGATAGTAAATATGTTAGATATTTTTTTGGCCAAAAGAGAAAATTGATGATAGCATTCACTTACATAACCACTTAAAAATGGAAACACTGTTCAGAGCTCAAAGGCCATGCCAAAAGAGGCAGTAGGCCCCAAGGTCAAAACTCATAGTTCACTGTCTTCATCTATAGATAGTAGAGAGTAGCATTATCAGAAATTTATACACCCTATAAACAGTGAAATAAGAACTGGTAGAGAAGAAAGTAATTAAAAGAAAGTAATTAAAAGTTCTCAAGACACAGGTGCTGATATCCCATTTTGCACAGAAACATTAACAAACATCTGAAAACACTGACAGAGTAGATTCCGTCATACAGGATTTTCTCTTGGAAAATTTATGGAGAGATACTCAGGTTTATCATGCATAAACTTACATTTAGTTTTTTGCAAGGTAGTCATGGAAAAGTATGTCAGAATGAATGAGAATTGAAAATTACAATTACAATGTTAATAGTAGTTAGGGTCCAAATCTTTAGATTTAAGGTATTTGTTTTTTATGAGTGGTCTCAGGGGGAAGGCTTGACCACAGCTCAAATTCAGTGGAGGTCCTTCATAGTTAGGTTCTAACATCAGAGATGGAGGGTAGAATCTCAGCAGGCTCTTGTGTTCATTAAGAGACTAGAGAAGGATACTTTTGTCTCTGCTTTCTCTTACTGAGTAAGCACAAATTTAGGGTTTATATATGACAGCATAGTGGCTAAGACACTTGCCTGCTAACCAGATGGCTGGCGGTTCAAATCCACCAGCCACTCCTCGGAAGGAAGGTTGGGCAATCCTACTTCCGTAGTGATACTGCCTTGGAAACCCAAGGAGGGGTCGCTATGAGTCAGGGCTGACTCGACGGCATATAACAACAACAACAACAACATATGAAATTCTCAAATTGGACTCACAAAATAAAGATCAGTGTAACATCAAAGACTGCTATGTTATAACTTTCCTGCAGTGTTAAAGGTGATCCAAATGATGCATTTTCTTTTCAAGGTTAGAAGTCAGGGAGTTTGTTTGTTTGTTTGTTTATCTCAATACTAGTTTATAAAAATTCACTGTTATGTCTCCTTATCATACCATGCCAGGTTAAAATCAACTTAACTTAAAGATTGTTTACAGTCTTTACATAACTCACATGCTTCTATGTTTGTATGTCTAAGTTCTGAAATTTTCTAAATAACTTTCTGGGTTTATTTGAATATTTTATTGTGGTTGGGTGAAATTTTACATAGCAAATTAGTGTTCCATTAAACAATTTATATACCATTTGTCTCGTGACATTAGTTGCAATCCCGTCACTATAACAGCACTCTTCCCACTTCCTCCCTGAGCTTCCTTTTCTATTTGTCCTTTTTTTCCTACCCCATTGTGCCTACTGAATTTTGTTTTGGGGCAAATGCCACACTTTTGGTTTGTACAGTTGACTGTTCTGAGGAGCATATTCCTGATAAGTGTTTACTTTTCATTTTATAGGCCTGTCTGTTCTTTGACTAAGAGGTGATCCTCAGGGGTGGGTTCAGTTTCAGGTTTGAAGGAAGTCTACAGGCCATAGTCTTGTGGGAATCCACCAGTCCCTATCAGACCAGTATGTCTGGTCTTTTGTTTTATGATTTTGAATTTTTTTCTACATTTTTCTCAAACTTTGTCCAGGACCTTCTATTGTGATCCTGATCAAAGCAATTGGTAGTTGTAGGGTTTATGTATGAAATTCTCATGTAATTCTGGTTCCAGGCTAGTGGAGGCTTTGGTTCATTTGGTTTATTAGCCCTTTGGACTAATTGTTTCCTTGAGTATTTGATTGTCTTCACTTTTCTTTGCTCCTAAGGGGGAGAGACCAATAGTTGTATCTTAGATAGCCACTCACAAGATTTTAAGGTCCCAGTCACTACTCACTATAGTAGAATGTAGAACATGTTATTCCAATTGACTTCAAAAACCAAACTAAATGCACCATCATCAAGTCAATTCTGACTCATAGAAACCTTTCAGGACAGAGTAGAACTACACCATAGGATTTCCAGAGTTTTAAATCTTTACCAAAGCAGCTACCTACTCTTTCTCCCATAGGTTTGAACTACCAACCTCTTGGTTATCAGTCAAATGCTTTAACTACTATGCAACCAGAGCTCATTTCAATTGATTTATATGTCCCTAAATAATTTTCTAGTGACTTACAGTTTTCTAATGACTTATAGTTAATGTTAGAGACCCTGCAATGTATACACAGTTCTATTTCTAACTTTATATTATGAGTGCTTATATATATGTATTTTAAAACATGAAGCTCCTTATACCTACAGGATTTGAGATCATTATAGAAAGATAGAGACTAGATATATAGGATGTTAATTCCATTCATGAAGATCTAGTTATCTCATACTATACATTAGTAAATTGATCATTTATTCATTTATTTGTTCACTGATTTGTCAAGAATTTATAAAAACCAAATATGTACTTGTAATGGAAATTTTGAATTGTGAATGTCTATTAGGCATAGGGAATCCAAAACTTACAAGGCAGTTACATATAGTTGAGGGGTCAGATGTGATAAAATAGTTATATTACACGAGCTAAAAGAGAGGTATATGCCTTATATTCTTAATGTCATATATAAAGAGAATGTGACTATCTACAACAATGGTTTTCTTACATTTTTCACAAAAGAATTCTTAATATTAAGAGAAATATTATAGTAAACCTCAATATGAAAGATACAGAGTGATATTTTAGTAATCAAAATGTATTCGTTTTCTAAGGCTGCTATAATAAAAATACCACAAGTGGGTGTCTGTAACAAACAGAAATTTATTCCCTCACAGTTTTGGAAGCTAGACATCCAAATACATATTGCCAGCTCTAGTGGAAGGCTTTCTCTCTCAGTTAACTCTGTCTCCTTTCAATATCTGTGGGTCTGGCATTCCTTGGAGATCACCATATGTCTTCTATCAGTCTTCCCCTGGCTCTAGAATGTGCCCAGTGCAGGGACCCCAGGTCTAAAGATGTACTTCACTCACAGCTCTTTTTTTTTTTTTTTTAATGGTAGTAGGTACCTCCTTCTCTGCTTCTTTTTCTTTACCTTTATCTCTTGTAAGATCAAAAGTGATGCAGGGCACACCTCAGGGAAACTCCTCTTACATCAAATCAGGGATATGACATGAGTAAGGGTGCTGCATCCCACCCTAATCCCCTTACGACTGATTGACTGCTCACATAAAATGAGAGTTCAACTGATTTTTTTTAAAGAAAGTATTGCACAGCAGATGTTGATAATAAGGTCTTTGGAGATAAGGAAAAATAGAGAAAGGTAATATGAAATACTGGGTTGGGGTGTGGAAGGGATTAAAATTTTTAAAAGAGAGTGAGAGAAGAAGTCATTGGTATGGTGAGATTTGAAAAAAAAAAAGATCTAACGTAAGGGTGGAAGGAAACCTTTCAGATAACTGGGCAAGAGCAAGTATGAAGGCTCTGTGGCAGAAGCATCTTTGGGTGTCTCAGATTCAGAAGAAGGCTAGTAAGAGTGGAGTAGAATATCTGAAGGAAAGAGAAGAGATGAAATCAGAAAAATAACAGATGAAAAGGAGTGAGTAGGGAACAAAATGTGTGCAATGGCTGATAGGGAATTTTGAGTACCTTGATTTTTATTCTAGAAGAAATGAAAAACCAGGAGAGGTTGTTGAGCTCAATAGTAACATAGCCTGTTGTATTAGTTTTAATGAGATCACTGGCTTCTGGATTGAAAACAGACCATAACAATGCAAAGTCTTCAGCAAGGTGGTGGGGGAAGGGAATATCCTCATCTGAGTGTGTGTAGAAATGTTTTTGTTGTTATTAGGTGCCATCGAGTTGACTCCAACTCATAGCAAGCCTGTGTACAACAGAACAAAACAATGTCCAGTCCTGTGACAGCCTCACAATCCTTGCTATACCTGAGCCCCTCATTGCAGCCGCTGTGTCAGTTCTTCTCATTGAGGGCCTTCCCCTTTCTCTCTGACCCTCCATTTTACCAAGCATGATATCCTTCTCCAAGGAATGGCCCCTTCTGACAATTCAAATCATGGGCAATCTTGGATTCTAAGATAAATATTTTGAACTTTGTCTTAAAAACAGGGGAAGTCATCAAAGATTTTTAAGCAGTGGAATGCTATGAACAGATTTCTGTGCTTAAAACTACAATATCAGATATAGTAGCCCCAAGCCACAGGAGGTTATTGGGCACCTGAAATGTGGCTACTTGGAACTGAGATGTACTTTAAAGGTATAATATATATTTCTAGGACAGCATATTAAAAAAAAAAAAAAATCTAAGATTTTCAATATCTTGATTTTATGATATATGGGATGAAATGAAATCCATTTTTTAAATTAACTGCACTTTTATTATTATTATTATTTTAGATTTACAATGTCTTGTTGTTAGGTATCTTCAAGTCAACTCTGATCATAACAACCCTATGTACAACAAAACAAAACACTGCCCAGTGCTGAGCAATCCTCACGACCCTTGCTCTGCTGTGTCAATACATCTTGTTGAGGGTCTTGTCCTTTTTCATTGACCCTCAACTTCATAAAGCATGATAATAACCTTCTCCAGTGAACGGTCCTTTATGACAACATGACCAAAGTAGGAGAGATAAAGTCAGGTCATTCTCACTTCTAAGGAGCTTTCCAGCTGCATTTCTTCCAGGACAGATTTGGTCATTTTTATGTGGTCAATGGTATTTTCAGTCTTCTTCACCAACAGTGCAGTTCAAAGGCATCAACTCTTCTTCAATATTCCTTATTTATTGTCCATCTTTCACATATATATGAGGCCATTGAAAATAGCATGGCTTGGGTTAGGCACACCTGGGTACTAAAAGTGAAATCTTTGTTCCCTATCAATTTAAAGAGGTATTTTGCAGATTTGCCCAGAGCAATACCGTGTCTCATTTTGTACCTGCTGCTTCCATGGATATTGATTGTGGATGCAAGTAAAAGGAAATCCCTGACAACTTCAATCTTTTCTCCATTTATTGCGATGTTGCTGATCGGTCCAGTTGTGAGGATTTTTGTTTTCTTTATGTTGAGATGTAATACATACTGAAGGCTGCAGTCTTTGATTTTCATTGTTGTTGTTGTTATGTGACCCTGTTGGTCCGATAATAGGGACCCCTCCTTTGGTTGCCAAGGCAGTATCACTACGGAACTAGATTGCCCAACCTTCTTTCCAAGGAATGGCTGGTGCATTTGAACCTCCAGCCTTCTGGTTAGCAGTCAAGTGCCTTAGGCACTATGCTACCAGAGCTCCTTGATTTTCATTAGTAAGGGCTTAAAGTTATCTTCACTTTCAGCATGCAAGGTTGTGTCATCTGCACATAACAGGTTGTTAATTAGTCTTCCTCTAGTCCTGATGCTGAGTTCTTCCTCGTATAGTCCAGCTTCTCAGATTATTTGCTCAGCATACAGATTGAATAAATATTGTGAGAGGATCCAACCCTGATGCACATCCTTCCTTATTTTAAACCATGAAGTATCACCTTGTTCTGTTCAAATGGCAGTCTTTTGGTCCTTGTACAGGTTCTTCTTGAGGACAATTAAGTGTTCTGGAAGTCTTATTCTTCACAATGTTATCTGTAATTTGTTATGATCCACACAGCTGAATCCCTTTGAATAATCAGTAAAAAATAGGTAAACATCTTTCTGGTATTCTTTTCTCTCATCCAGGATCCATCTGACATAAGTGATGTTGTCCCTCATTCCACTCCCTTTTCTGAATCCAGCTTGAAATTCTAGAAGTTCACTGTCAACAAACTGCTGCAACCAATTAAAAATATAATTACTAGAAAATTTAAAATTTTATATATTTCAATACCTTTATGTTTTTATTGGACAGAGCAAGATTAGAATATCACTGTGTGCAGAATGGATGAAAGTGTTCAGAAATTAATGCTGAAAGACTAGCTAGCAGGCTGTTCCCTAGAACAGTTTGAATACCACTGCTAAAGGGGCAGAGAGGCAACATCTTCTGGCCTCCTCTGACTACTCAAGAGGAGGGCAGAATCACCATCAGCAGCCCAAAGCCTGTTCCTATGAGGCCAGATATGCCACCACCTTCCAACTTCCTCACCAACCTTGACAGCAGCCATCCTTCTTGTGGCACCAACCACCTCTCTGCTGCATTCAATAATTTACGGCAGTGGCCACACAGAACTCACAGATAGTGGGGTTTATTAGGGAAGCAACAGGCTACAATTCAAATTCAGGAACACGCTCAGTCTCTCTCACCCAGCAGTCTCTCTCAATGTCTCTCTCAACAGTGTGTCTCTCTCAGCAGTACGTCTCCCTCAGCCAGCACTAAGAGAGATTTTTTTCTGCCTTTGGAGAGCTCATTTTAAGCCTGGCAGAGTGGCAAACTAACCAATTCCAACATCAGAATTCTACACACCTGAGAGAGAGCAAACTTCCCAAAAGATTTCTTCATGCTGCTTCAACAGAAATACTCCAGGTGAATGACTTTAACAATCAGGAGTTTAAATTTCATGGTCTCACCCAGTAATTTGACGGGAGTTACAAAGACTATAGCTACTGACTCATAGCAAATGCTCCTTGAGTTTCCAAGGCAGTATCACTATAGAAGTAGATTATCCAATCTTCTTTCTGAGGAGAGGTTGGTGGGTTTGAACCACCAGCCTTCTGTTTAGCAGTCAAATGCCTTGGGCATTACACCACCAGAGCTTCTTAGAAAAGCCATACCATGTAGTTTACTATGCCACAACCACTAAGCTGTTCAAAAGGAGCTCTGATGGCATAATGAGTAAGACATTTGGCTGTTAACCAGAAGGTCAGGAGTTCAGATCCACCAGCCCCCTCACAGAAGGAAGATAAGGCAATCTACTTCTGTAAAGATTAGGGTCACTATGAGTCGGGATCAACTCCCAACTAAACAGTGAGTTTAGTTTGGTTTGAAGCTGTTCTAAGTATTTTAGGAGATGATACAGGTATTTTAAGATGATTCTAAAAGAAGGTAACAAATAGTAAATACATTTTGAATAGTGTAATCTGGTTATTTCATACTGTATCTCAGAACCACATAAATCATGTCCTTTACTGCCAGTTGTGGGCATCCTTACACTTTGAAAAGCACCATTAATGTGTGTGTTTGTATATGTGTGTTTGTGTATTTTTTCTTTTATACTTTTATTGTAGTAAAAATATACTCAACAAGACTTTCACCAACATAATTTCCATATTTACATCTTAGGGTCATTAGTTACATTTTTCATGTTGTGCCATCATTGTTGCTGTCCTTTTCCAGAATACTCTACCACCTATTCACATAAACTCAGTGCCCCCCAAATAAAAACTTCCCCTTTCCCCCTCCCTCCTCCTACCCCCAGTAACCACTAATAATCTCTAATATATATATTACATTTTTTTTCAACCTATCTAGATAATTTCCCTCCCATCCTGTTCCTGGTAACCAACAGAGAAAGTTTCCTTCTATCTATCAACCTTTGCTTGATTTTTTTATAATAGTGGGCTAATACAATGTTTGTCCTTCTTTTATTGACTTATTTAACTCAGCATAATGTCCTCCAAGTTCATCCACATTATGCAATGTTTTGCAGATTCTACATTATTCTTTAGGGTTGCATAGTATTCCATTGTGTGTATGTACCCCAGTTTTGTTATCCATTCCTTAGTTGATTGGCACTTAGGTTGTTTCTATCCCTTTGCTATTGTGAATAGTGCTGTGATGAACATGGAGTGTACATATATTTACTCATGTCTGACCTGTCAGTTCTTTAGGATATGTACCTAGTAATGGGATTGCTAGGTGTTCTGGTTACCTAGTGTCCCTCTGACAAGAAATATACCATAAATGGGATGGCCTTAACAAACAGGAGTTTATTCTTACAATTTTGAGGCTTTAAGTCGAAGTTCAAAGTGCCAGGCTCTAGGGGCTGGGTGAAAGCCCCTCAACCTTGGGGTCCAGCTCTGCCTCCTGCTCCCGGTACATTGGAGCTAGAGGCATTTCTTCACTCAGACGGCTGCTGGCTGCTGAGGCTGAGAAGCCCCAAGGTTGACAAGTTGACAAGTCCCAATGTTACCAAACCACATGGCAGGCCATTAACTTAAGTCCATTGTAAGTCTCAAGGTCAGCAGAGCATAGCAGGCTGCTGAGCAACAACACACCTACATGCAGGATCCAAGCGTGCCATAGGTTAGAGACCATTCCCAAGGCTTCTTCTTAAATACAAGAAGCAGACCACATCTCAAAGGCAACTACTCAGCTGCTTGTGGTAGATCCCACCATGGAGTTGATTGCCAGTCTCATCATAGGGAATAACTGTCACCAGCTGCCTAGCCACTCAACCAGGCCCAGCCAAATTGACACAAGCATAACTACCACAATTCCACCCCTTGTCAACTAGGCATCCATACAGATCTTCTTTGGGTGCTATCTGTAAAGATCACCTCCACTGGGTGGCTCCAGTCCCCTAGTTCCTGAGTGACAACATCACCCCCTTAACCTGGCAGGCCCCATTCCTCTCCCTCTTGGGCATGGCAGCCCCATGCCCTCTCTCTTGGGCAGCGACTATGGCTCTGTCCCACTGGCTCACATGAACGAGCAGTCCCACACTCCAGAACTAAGTTGGTGAAGGCCTGGCTCGTTGAAACCTAGGGGGCTGTGATAGTTCCACCCCCAAAGGCCATGGTCCTACCTTTAAGGCTGAGGCAGCTCTGCTTCCATATCCTTGGTCTCTCCGCTTCTGCTGATTAATGCCCGATGGCAACCCACTCCGTCAGAAATCTTTGTGCCCAAAGACACTTGGCTTTCTTGCTCCATGGGCTGGCCAACCTGCTACTCCATTTTATGCCCATCTTCTCTACTAGTTAATGCCTGAAGGCAACCCACTCCACCAGGAAGCCGTCTATGCAGTGGCACATGGCTTTCTCCTCCGTGGGCTGGTAAGGCTGTTGCTGTCTCATGCCACTTCTCTTGGTTCTGCTCCTGCTGTCTCTCATGCCAGTCTCTTGCCGTCTGTCCTGCCATCTGTCATGCCGTATGCCAGGGTCTCTCTGCCAGTGTGTCAGGTCAAGGACGCACTCCACTCCTGTTTCCACATTTTAGGTATCTGTCAGAGCAGCACCCTACTCTCACAGTACCAAATTTGGACTTGGACTTAAAGCCTCCAAATTGTAAGAATAAATTCCTGTTTGTTAAGGCCATACTATTTATGGTATATTTCTTGTCAAAGGGGCACTAGGTAACCAGAACACTGGGTGAAATGGTATTTCTGTTTTCAACTTTTTAGGAAATGACCAAACCAATTTCCACAGTGATTGTATCATTTTACAGTCCCACCAGCAGTGTATGAGAGTCCCAATCCCTCCATATCCTCACCAGCATTTATTTTCTGTCTTGTTGAATTTTGCTATTAATTCTGGGGTAAAATGCTATCTCTTGGTTGTTTTTATTTGCATCTCTCTAATGGCTAATGATCAGGAATATTTCTTCATGTGTTTGTTGGCTGTCTGAATATCTTCTTTGGTGAAGTGTCTCTTCATGTCTTCCACCCATTTTTTTAATTGGATTGTTTGTCTATTGATTTTGAGGTGATGGAATTTTCTATAAATTTTAGAGATAAGTCTTTTGTCCCATATGTCATTGCTGAATATTTTTTCCCATCCTGTAGTTTCTCTTTTTACTCATTTGGGTAAGTCTTTTGATGAACATAAGAATTTAAGTTTTAGAAGGTCCCAATGATGTGGTTTATCTTCTGCTGTTTGTGCATCTTGGGTTATGCTTGATAGTCTATATATGCCATAAATTAGGGCCTCTGAGTTTGCCCCCCCCTTTTTTTTTTTTTTTCAATAAGCTTTACAGTTTAAGGTTTCATATATAAGTTTTTAGGAACTCTGGTAGCAGAGTGCTTAAGGCACTTAACTGCTAACCAGAAGGCTGGCGGTTCAAATCCATCAGCCACTCCTCAGAAGGAAGGTTGGGCAATCTACTTCTGTAGTGATACCACCTCAGTGATGCAGGAGGGGTCGCTATGAGTCAGATCTGACTCCACGGCAGTGGGTTTGGTTTTTTTTTATATAAATTTTTGATCCATCTGAAATTGATTTTTGTGTATGGTTTGAGGTATAGCTCTGATTCATTTTCCTGTAAATAGACACTCAGTTTTGCCAGCACCATTTGTGAAAGAGACTATCTTTTCCCCCATTTAATGGATTTTGGACCTTTGTCAAAGATCAACTGACCATAGGTCAATGGATCAATCTCTGGGTTCTCAGTTCAGTTCCACTGGTCAGTGTGTCTGTTGTTGTACCAGTAACAGGCTGTTTGGACAACAGTGGCTATATAGCAGGTTTTTAGATCTGGGAGTGTGAGACCTCCAACTTTGTTCTTCCTCTTCAGTAAGGCTTTGCTTATCCGAGATATCTTTCCTTTCCATATAAAATTGGTGTTGTTGTTGTTATGTGCCATTGAGTCAGCCCTGACTCATAGCGACCCCTCCTTGGGTTTCCAAGGCAGTATCACTGCGAAAGTAGATTGCCCAGTCTTCCTTCCGAGAAGTGGCTGGTGGGTTTGAACCGCCAGCCTTCTGGTTAGCAGTGACTGGTTTTCCAAGTCTTTAAAGAAGGTTGATGGAACCTGTATCAAGATTGCATTGAATGTATAGATTGCTTTGGGTAGTATTGACATTTTCATATGCTCATTCTTCCTATCCATGAGCACACTATGTTCTTCCATTTATGCAGATCTCTTATAGTTACTTGAAGTAGTGTTTTGTAGTTTTCTCTGTATAGGTCTTTTGTGTTCCTGGTAAAATTTATGCCCAATTATCTTATCTTTTTGATAGTGATTGTATATGGTATTGATTTCCTTATTTCCTTTTCAGAGAGCTCTTTGCTGGTGTAGAATGCAACTGATTTTTGTCTGTTGATCTTGTATCCTGCCCCTATACTAAATCTTTCAATAAGTTCTGGTAATTTTCTTGCTGAGTCTCTTGGGTTCTCTATGTGAAGGATCATCTCATCTGCAAATAAGGATAACTTTATTTCTTCTTTACCAATTTGGATGTCTTTTACTTCTCTTTCTTGCCTATTGCCCTGGTTAGGACTTCCAATAAAATATTGAACAGAAGTGGTTACAGAAGGCATCCTTGTGTCATTCCTGTTCACAGAGGGAATGGTTTCAGTCTCCCTCCATAAAAAATAAAGTTGGCTATTGGCTTTGCACATATGCCTTTTATTTTTTTAAGGAATATCCCTGTATTCCTATTTTTCTGAGAGGTTTTTGTTTGTTTGTTTGTTTGTTTTAATCAGGAATGAGGGTTGGAGTTCATCAGGTATCTTTTCTACATCTATTGATATGATCATGTGATTCTTTTCTTTTCTTTTACTTATATGATGGATGATGTTGATGTTTTTTCTAATGTTGAACCATCCTTGCATACCTGGTATGAATCCCACTTGGTCATAATGGATTATTTTTTTGATATGTTGGTGGAATCTGTTGGCTTGCATTTTGTTGGAGATTTTTGCATATATATTCATGAGGGTTTTTGTTATGCAGTTTGCCTTTCTAGTGATGTCTTTGCCTAGTTTTGGTATCAGGGTTATGCTTGCTTCATAAAATGAATTTGGAATGATTCCATCCTTTTGTATGTTCTGGAATAGTTGAGTAGTTTCTCTTCTCTCTATGATTAGTAGAATTTTCCAGTGAAACCATCTGGGCCAGGACTTTTTTTTGTTGGTAATTTTTATGACGTGGTTAATTTCTTCTTTTTTATTTGTCTGTTCACATTTTCCATCTCAGTGTGTGTTAGTTTAGTTAAATAGTGTGTTTGCAGAAATCTGTCCATTTCCTCTAGGTTTTCCCCTAGAACTGGACTACAGTTCTTCATAGTATCCTGCTATTATTCTTTTTCTTTCAATTGGTTCTGTTGTGACATAATCACTTTCATTTCTTATTTGTGCTATTTGCCTCTTCTCCTTCTTTTCCTCAGTTAAGTTTGCCAAAAGTTTGTCTATTTTATTAATCTTTTCAAAGACCCAAATTCTAATCTTGATTTTTTCTGTTGCCTATCTCTTTTCTGTTTCATTTATTTATGCTTGAATCTTTATTATTTCTCTTCTTCTGGCGACTGTAGGCATTTTTTGCTCCTCTTTTTCTAATTGTTGGAGATGTTGGGTTAAGGTGTTAGTTTTGGCTCTTTTTTTTCTTTTTTGATGTGTGCATTTATTGCTATAACCTGTCCTCTGATCACTGCTTTTGCTGTGTCCCAAAGATTTTGATGGGAGCTCTGGTAGCACAGTGCTTAAGGCACTTGACTGCTAACCAGAAGGCTGGTGGTTCAAACCCACCGGCCACTCCTCCGAAGGAAGATGGGCAATCTACTTCCGTAGTGATACTGCCTCAGAAACCCAAGGAGGGGTTGCGATGAGTCGGGTCCGACTCAATAGCACATAACAACAAACAAAACAACAAAAATTTTGATATGTTATATTTTCATTCTCATTTGATTCAAGGAATTTTTTAATTTCACTTTTTATTTCCTCTATTACCTGCTCCTTTTTAAGGAGAGTGTTATATAATTTCCACATGTTTGTTCTTTTTCTGTTGGTCTTTTTAGTGTTGATTGCTAATTTTATAACACTGTGATCATACAAGATGCTTTGCAGTATTTCAGTGTTTCAATATTTATTAAGGCTTGCTTTGTTACCTAACATATAGTCTATCCTGGAGAATATTCCATATGTGCTAGAAAGGAATGTATATTGTGCTGCTGTTGGGTGAAATGCTCTGTAGATGTCTATAAGGTCAAATTAGTTGACCATGTTTAGTTCTTCTGCATTTTTGTTGAGTTTCTTTCCAGTTGTTTTATCTCTTATTGAAAGTAGTGCATTAAAGCCTTCTATTATTACTGTGAGTCTTCTGTTTGTCTTTTCAATCCTGTTAAAGTCTCCTTTATGTATTTTTGGTCTCTTTCACTGGGTGCATAGATGTTTATTAAGTGTATACTCTCTTGTCCAATTGATCCTTTAATCATTACATAAAGTCCTTCCTTGTCTCTTATGGTGGTTTTTGTCTTAAAGTCAGTTTGATCGGAAATTAATATTCCCACTTCCTGCCCTTTTCAGTTGCCATTATCTTGGTATATCTTTTTCCAACCTAAAAATTTGTTAGAAGACAATTTCCATAATATTATGAAAGGTGAGAATATAGCCATTCAAGAAGTTCAACAAACATCATAAAGGACAGACTCTAAAAGAAAATCACCAAGACATATAATCAAGCTCACCAAAACAAAACACAAAGAAAGACTCTTGAAAGCAGGATGGGAAAAACAAAAAGTTACTTATAAAGGGCAACCAATAAGACTGAGCTCTGACTTCTCAGCAGAAACTGTACAGGCAAGAAGGCAATGAGATGATATATATAAAACCCTGAAAGACAAAAGTCTCTTATAATGAATTTTATATGCAGCCACTATGTCCCTCAAATATGAAGGTGAAATTAGGAGATTTCCTGATAACCAGAAATTAAAGGAATTTGTTAAAACCAGACCAAGCTTACAAGAGAGTTTTGGTCTATTTTTGCCATGTGTCTAAGTTGAGTCTCTTGTAGATAGAATACTGATGGGTCATGTTTTCTTATCCAGTCTGCAACTCTCCATCTTTTGAGTGGTACATTTAATCCATTGACATTCAGTGTAATTATTGATGGGTATGAGTTTTTTTATGTCATTTTGTTTTGTGTTTTTTGTGATGTTGCTGATTTCTTTTTTCCATAAAACTTTCTGTGCTGATCCCTTTTTTTTTTTTTTTTATGAATTGTGTGATCATCTCTTTCATTTATACTGTTTTAGTATTTGGTAAATATTTGTGCTTTTCCTCTTTTTTTATTTTGATGCAAATGTTTATTATTTTTCCATGAAGTTACCCTGTGATTTATTATTTTCTTCTCATGTTTAAAACTGTTTGATGTCACAATAGTCTTGAAATCCTCACCATTTAGAAGTTCTATAACTATACTATTTATTCTCTCTGTTTGTTTTGTAGTTGTCCTCATTTACCAATTGATGTCACTGGTTCCCTGTTTAGAGTCTTGTGAGCTTATTTTATTTGGGATACTTCTATACCTTGATTGATGTCATTATGTGTGTTAATCATCAGTTTGTTTACTGTTGTTGATTCTCTATCAGAAGGACTATCTTTAACATCGCTTGTAAGCTTGGTCTGGTTTTACCAAATTCCTTTAATTTCTGGCTATCAGGAAATCTCCTAATTTCACCTTCATATTTGAGGGACAGATTTGCTGCATATAAAATTCATTATTAGAGACTTTTGTCTTTCAGGGTTTTATGTATATCATCCCATTGTCTTCTTGCCTGTATTGTTTCTACTGAGAAGTCAGAGCTCAGTCTTACTGGTTGCCCTTTATAGGTAACTTTTTGTTTTCCTCATCCTCCTTTCAGGAGTCTTTGTCTTTTATTTTGGTGAGCTTGATTATATGTCTTGGTGGTTTTCTTTTAGGGTCTGTCCTTTATGGGGTTCATTGAACTTCTTGAATGGCTATATTCTCACCTTTCATAATATTATGAAAATTGTCTTCTAACAAATTTTCAACAATTTTCTCTGTGGTTCTATTTGTTTCTTCCTGTTTTGGAATCCCCACTGCACATAGGTTATTCCTCTGGATGATACCCCCATGAATCTTAGGCCTTCTACATTTTCTTTTGATCTTTTGTCTGATTGATCCCTTAACAAAGTTGTATTAAGGTATTTGTCTTCAATCTCATTAATTTTGTCTTCCATTGATTCCATTCTATTCCTTTGCCCCTTCAATGTGTTACCTATTTCTGAAACTTCTGGATTTCTATTTATTGTTTTATATCATTTCTAATTTTTTGCTTATTTTGTCAATTTGTTTTTGTATCATTTACCTAAATTTTTCCAGAGTTGTGTCTGGGTTTTTCTTAATTTGGTCAGTGTTTTCCTTGATCTTGTCAGTATTTTCCTTGATCTGTGTTTCAGTCTATTGAAGATACCCAAATATAATTATTTTGAATTCCTTATCAAGGAGTTCCAAAGCTGCTTCTTCCTCAAGGATCTTTTCTGGATTTTCATGCTGGTCCCTTTTTTCTACTTCTTTATCTTATTTCTTTGTGTGGACTGTGATGGTCTGTTGTCACCAAGACATTGTGTTGGTGTTGTATTTATGCTTGATGTGTGAAAAAGAATGAAAGTGTGTGCACAGCTCTCTAATAGATGCTGGTACTGAGCAGTTGAGGATGAGTTGAGCTTGTATTGGCCAAAGTCTATTGTTTCTCAGTTGGTGCAAAAGCAAGTGGTGGCCTTCACTCAGTTGGTGGGGCTGCAAGAGGTGCAGGTATGGTTGGGTTGGGTTGAAAGAGTCACTGTCTTCCACTCATTTAAACAAAAAAATTAAAAATACACCAAAAAATAAAAGCAAGAGAACAAAAACTCAAACCACATAAACAAACAGGGACAATTGCAAAAGAAAAAAGATAAAAATAATGCAATAAATGAGAAGAAAAGTTTTCAGAGTATGTTAAAACAGGATGAAAAAGAGATAATGAGGAAAAGGGGTGGGGGCACAATATCTGGGAAGGAGGAATGAGAGAAAACATCAAAAGAATAATAAAGAAAAAAATGGGCAAAGTGTAAATAGCAAAACAAGGGATGAGAAGAACCAAGAGAAAGAAAAATAAAAAAGGAACCAGAAAGAGGAAAGAGAGGAAAAAAAAAGAACCAGGGATGGGAAAGAGATGTATAAAATTAATTAATTAAAAGTAGGGGGAGGAGAGCAGAAGAAGATTAAAAGAATAATTTTAAAACAAAAGTATGCAGGGGTGGGGGGGCACGACATGGCACTTAGGTTCTCTCAGGATACAGACCAGGATGGAATTCCTTGCTGGTCAGAAGGTGCATGGAGATGGGGGTCAGAAGGTGGATGGAGTTGGGGGATTGCCACACCTCTGTTCACCAAGAGGGGGAGGAGTATAAGAGTAATAAGGGAAATATCATAACTTTCCAGTTGTCAGCCTCCAGTGTAACTGCCCATGCTGTCCTCGGAAAACAGAGCCCACTGCTCTGTGGGTGTTGAGATAAGAATGCCACTTGCATATATTCAAAAGGGTCAAGCTTGCCACTTGCGAATATTCAGAATAGCTGTTCCCTCAAGACAGCAGCTTGCAGTCCACAGGTTGCTTTGTCTCCTTCACTGTTTTCCTTTCTGGTTATCAGACACCAAAGCAATCCTTACCTATGCAGTCTTTGGAGAGCAGAGCCTGATTCTTGGGTTGCTGCTGGGATATAATCAAAATGGCTTTGCCCTCAGGCAACCAGCAGTCCACACCTTCATCTGTCCCCTTACTGTTCCATTCATGTTATCCTGCTTTGTTTGTTTGTTGTTTTTATGTGCCGTGGAGTCAGACTGACTCATAGCGAGGAATCACTCCTTGTGTTTCAGAGGCAGTATCACTACAGAAGTAGATTGCCTCATCTTCCTTCCAAGGAGTGGCTGGTGGATTTGAACCACCAGCCTTCTGGTTAGCAGTCAAGTGCCTTTGGCACTATGCTACCAGAGTATTTAATACACTTCTTTATCCTTGCCTTCAAAGCTCAGGGTTCCAGGATCCTCTTCGGTATCGGTTTCAATTAGTTTATCATTGCTTTGTTGCAGAGAGTCTGTGTAGTTTGTCTGCCTATTCCACCATTTTGCCAGAACCCCCAAAGTTTACTTTTTTTCAAATTAGCAAGTTCAGCAAAAAAAATGTGCTGTCATAGTTATATTACTAACTTTTAACAACTTGTTTCATTCTTTAATATTAACATTATTGACTTTTCTGTGTATGTGTGACACTGATCTCTGAGATCCAAAGTGTGTATATAAATTAAAATATGTTGTCCAAGTACAGATGAAAGGACTCTAGTAGTCATAATCCAAATAAGTAAAAATAAAAGTAATTTTTTTTTTTTGTTTATATTTTTCAGCTTGCCGACCAGGATTCTATAAAGCATTTGCTGGCAACATAAAATGTTCTAAATGCCCTCCACATAGTCTAACCTACGTGGAAGCAACTTCTGTCTGTCAGTGTGAAAAAGGTTACTTCCGAGCTGAAAAAGATCCACCTTCTATGGCATGTACCAGTAAGTCTATCCATTTTGCATTTGGGATTCTTATTTTCAGCCTTTTTGATCTCTTTATTCTAAATTTTAAAAAAATAAATAAAAAGAAATTCTCAAAATCCTGCACCATCAATATGATTTGTCTTTGACAACATTCAAGGAAAAGCCTCTCTTTCTTCACAGCAAAGTTGCTTTTCATTGGCTTTCAAAGAATGTATTTACTTCTCAAAATTCACATTGATCCTGGATGATCAAATACTACTACTGATTAAAGTCCCCTGTAAACTTTCCCTAATCCTGAACTATCCTTATGAAACTAAAGCAGTTTCAATTCATGAACAAAACTTCTGCTCTTTGTGTCAATACTTGACCATTTTAAGGCAGTAGGAGCAAATTTTCCTGTATGTGGGTGCATCTGGATGAAATTAATAGTCACGTTATGCAGAAAAGTTAAGTTCCCTTGACATTTGTCTTTAAATGAAGGTGTTTTCTAATTTTTCTACATTTCATCTCTCACTCTCTCTACATTTTAGAGGTTGGAACTAATAGAATACTAAAGCTCAACATGAGGATCATTTTAATACATGTATGAAGAATTTGAAATCATTTGCATTCTTTTCTGATTAAAGTATTATGTATATTTTAACTAAAAATATATATAGTAGTGCATTGGTAAACTATGAAAAAATACAATATCACCATTACTTAGTTGAGGAAATCTTGTTAAATATATACATAAGATATTATAGTGAAAATCCACCCTTCTTGGTGATAAATTGTCATGAAAATATTACTTAACCTATATAATTCCAAAGAGGCAAAACTACACTGTGAATAATATACAGTCATTAGAGACAATAATGGAAATGTCCAGATTTTTAAACTTATCTGATGCAGTTTATAGATTGGTCTTCACTGGTATGAAATTTTAATATAAAATATTTTATACAATGCTTTTAATAAAATATAGTACATTAATTAGTATTTTTGCTTTCTGATTGTAAATGTTGAGTGACTAGTTTCTTCAGAACATTATAGTTTGGGAAATTATTATTTATGTTTTTGCTTCTAGGAATATAATTTTAATTCATAAATAAGAAAAGGAGAATTCTGATGATAACTTCACATTTAATTGTGGGGATTGTTTTTTTAAAAAATCTTGCTATTGTTATACTTATGTAAACCTTCTTGAATGGTTACTCTAAATTATTTTATTGTGGATAGTGCATTCCAGTTTAAGTAGACAATAGTGTTTCAAATGGCAAGTGTCCTTTAGGCAAGTATCAAAACCTTTGTCAGAAAGCAAACACAGTTTCCCAAGTGAGTAATAGGTGAAAATCCTCATTCTTTTAAATTTTATTAGTTTCTCATTAAGAGATAATTGATAAATTGAAAGAATGAAATGATTCTCCTCACTGTAACCCTTTAGTAAGGTAAAAGAGTAGGTAATTAGGAAGGTTTGCAGTTCTTTAGACTGAGACTAGTGAAGGAAATTTAATATGGGATGCATCAAGACTTATATGCCTGGTATCATTATTGAGTCAGATATTTGTATTTATCAATCCCCAAATTCCATGCCATCAAGTTGAATCTGACTTAGAGTGACACTATAGGATAAAATAGAACTACCCGCTAGGATTTCCAAGCTTTAAATCTTTACTGCAGCCAACTGCCTCTTCTTTCTCCCACAGAGGGGTTGGTGGGTTCAAACTCCCAACCTTTTGGTTGACAGCCAAAAGTTTTAACCACTGAACAACCAGACTGCCTGTGTAGATATCAGCTTACTTTTTAATGTTACCTCTTATTTTATTTTTATTTTTTGAGTTGTTCTTGTTTTATTCCCCTTCATTTTATTCTTGGTACCATAAATTATGTTTTTAAAATGCTAGCCTACATTAGCTGTGCTAAATAGAATTAGAGAATGGTTTAATTCTAGTTATCATTGAGCAGAGCTTCAGATAGGGAACAGCATGTCTTACTGCATCAGGAGTCAAAAAAAAAAAAAAAAAGAACCCATAAGGAAAGGTAAAACTCAGAGCTATAGTCAGGTCTTCTGAGGCCAGCCACAGGAAGATCCCCTCTCAAGGCTTCTCTCTGCTATTCCATGAGGGCCTTTTTGCCTTCTTTTAGCAAAATGTTGCTAGATTATCTAGGTGTGGATCTTGGTTTTGATGCTTGCTAGCTGTGTACCATAGGCAAATTGGTTTACCTCTTTTTACCTCATTATGCCTTCTGTAGTGATAGTAACAGTACATACCTCACAGTGTTGGCATGATGGTAAACAAGTTAATATTGGAAAAGTGATAAGAACTACCCAACATATAATAGGTGCTACATAATTGTTAAATACATAATAAGTTTGTTCATATTTAATTTTGAAATAGTTCCTATTAAGTTAGTATTAAAACTATCAAATACTATGTTGATACTGTTATACTGGGCTCTCAGCTTCCATCATCTATATATTACTGCAGACTGGAAAAAAAAATGTATTGAATTTTTTTTTTCTAAATTATATTTATTTTGTTATTGTTGAGAATGTATACAGCAAAACATACACTGATTCAACAGATTCTACATGTACAATTTACTGACATTGATTACATTCTTCAGGTTGTGTTTCTCTCTTATTAACATAAACTCACTGCCCTCTAACCTTCCTGCCTAATCCTTTGAGTTGTTCTTGTCAATTTGATTCCACATATATATTTCTTAAAACAGCAGAATTTTCAAGGCAGACTTTTTTTTTTTTTTTAACTAGCTAAGCTAAACTATTGTTTGGTTTAAAAATGACTCAGGGGATATATTATTTTTTTAATTTAAGGTTTGATGATTATCTTAGGGTAATATTTTCAGAGGTTCATCTACTCATCATTGCTTTACAAAGTCTAGAGTCCCTGAGAATTTTAAATTCTGTTCTCCTTTTTCCTCCTTTGAATCAATATTAATCTATAGATTTTTAATCAAAATGCTCAATAACGGTAGCTGGACACCATCTAGTTCTCTGGTCTCATGGCAAAGGAGGCAGTTGTTCATAGAGGCAATAAGCCACACATTGCATGTCTTCCTCATATTCCTAAGATACTGAATTTTTTAAGACCTCTTTTTTAGATGTCTGGTAAGATGGTAGAATAGGCAGACAAGCTACACAGACCGTCTTCAACAAAGAAGAGAGAAAGCTATTGGCATAGACATAGATAATAATTCTGGAGCCCTGAGCTTTGAAAGGAAGGATACAGAAGTGGATTAAACACTAACTACTAGAAGAACCTGAACAAAAACAGTAAATAAGGAGACAAATGGAGTTGCAGAGTATCAGCTATACTGATAGCACGGACAGTTTGAATATTTCCAAGTGGTGTAAGGACCTGAGAATTAACCTAAAAATTGGTCCTGCTCACCAACAGCTGCATGGATGACTGCATTGGTGACTGATAAGTAAAGAGGAAAACAGCAAATAAGCAGACAAACTGAGTTGTGGACTTTTGGCTTTCCAAAATGCACAGCCATTTTGATTGTTTACAAGCAGTGGTCATTTTGCATATTTAAAGTGACAGCATTCTCATTCAGATTCCAGGGACCTAAGAACAGGCTCTGCTTGACAAGGACAGCACAGACATACTGGAGGCTGACAAATGGAAAAGTTCTAATTTTGTGCTTTTTTTTTTTCTCTTTCCTTTTCCTGATTCCCATTTTTATTTTCCTTTTCTGTGGGTTCTTCCCTTTCCTTGTTTTTCTTATTCCATTTTTCTCATTTTTCTGCCTCATTATTCTCCTACTCAAGCTCTTTTTTTTTTATGCCCTCTGTCCAGATATTGCCCCCCCTTTTCTATTTCTATTTCTTTTTTTTTTTTTAAGTATTTCTTTAAATATTTTCTCTCATTTATTGTCTTTCCTCTTTTTTTCCCCCTTTCTTTCTCTTTTTGGTGCTTGTTCTTGTGTGTGTATGTGGTGTGTATTTTTTGTCCTTGTTTTTACTTTTTTGGTATTTTTTGGGGTTTTTTATTGTTGGTTTTGTATAACTGAGTGGGATACTGCAGCAGTAACCATATGACCCAACCATACCCACACCTCTTGCAGCCCTGACTACTGAGGGAGGGTCACCACTTGCTTCTGCACCAATTGGCCAATGACACATGATAGCCACTACAAGCCCGACTCATCCATGACTACTCTTCACAAACAGCAAAAGAGATCTGTGCACCCTCTCTCATTCTCTACCACACCCACCAGCAGATAGGTGGTGAGTGCAAAAGTGCTACCAATGAGCCAATAGAGGAGCACAATACCCTGTTTACTCAGATACATGCAAAGAAAAGAAAGAAAAAAAAATTGGGGTGAATCACTCTAACATACAATCACTAATTAAATATAAATACAACAGCATCACAATGCCTCTGAGACTATAGACCATCATAGTCCACACAAAGAAGCAAGATAAAGCAGTAGAAACATGGGAACAGGATACAAACCCAGAAAATATCCCTGAGAAAGAAGCAGCATCAGAACTGCCTGATAAGGAATTCAAAAGAATTATATTTAGTTACCTTCAACAGATTGAAAGACAGATTAAGGAAAACACTGACAAAATTAAGAAAAACACAGACAAAATCCTAGAATAGTTTTGGAAGACAATAAAAGAATGAGATGACAAAATAAGTGAAAAATTAGAAATGGTACAAAATCTACAAATAGAAATCTAGAAGATTAATGCTAAATTTTGAGAAATAGATAACATATTGAATAGGCAAAGGAGCAGAATTGAATCAATGGAAGACAGAATTAGTGAGATTGAAGACAAATATCTCAATACTAGTTTGTTAAAGGATCAATCAGACAATTGATCAAAACTAAATGAACAAAACCTAAGATTCATGTGGGATACCACCAAGAGGAATAACGTACATGTAATCAGAACTCTAGAACAGAAAGAGACAAATAAAACCACAGAGAAAATAGTTGAAGATTTGTTGGAAGATTATTTGCCTGATATGATGAAAGACAATAATATAGTGATTCAAGAAGTCCAATGAACCCCAAACAGGATAGACCCCAAAAGAATATCACCAAGACATATCATCATCAAACTCACCAAAACCAAAGACAAAGAAAGAATCCTGAAAGCAGCACAGGAAAAATAAAAAGTTACCTAAAAGAAGCAACCAATAAGACTAAGTTCTGATTTCTTGGCAGAAACTGTGCAGGTGAGAAGGCAATGAGATATGTATAAAACCCTGAAAGAAAAAAAAAATTCAACTAAGAATTATATACGCAGAAAAATGGTCCCTCAGATATGATGTGATATTAGGAGATTTCCAGATAAGCAGAAATTAAGGGAATTTGGTAAAACCAGACCAACATTACAAGAGATGCTAAAGGGAGTCCTTTGGACAGAGAACCGACAATGGCAAACAAAAATCAACCATTAACTCACATGATGACATAAGCCAAATACAGTTGTGGAAGCATCCAAAGTAAAATAAGTAATTGTAAACAGGGATCCAGAGACATCAATTGGAAATGAGGACAACCACAAACCAAAAAGAGGGAAAAAATCATGTAGCTATAGAACTTCTAAATGGTGAGGAAGTCAAAACAATTGCAAGATAGAACAAACTGTTCTAAACTTGGGAAGGAAATTATAAATCATAGGGTAACCTACAAGAAAAATGATGAAACTTCACATCAAAATAAGAAGGAAGACAAGCAAAAATATTTAGTAAATACTAAAACAATAGCATAAAGGAAATGATAATACAATTCACAAACAAAATGAGCTCAGCACAGAAAATTATATGTAATAAAAAAATCAACAACAGCACAAAAATACACATAACTAAATGACAGCAACAAATTCATATTGTTGTTTTTGCTGTTAGGTGCCATTGAGTCACCTCCAACTCACAGTGACCCTGTACATGACAGAACAAAACACTGCCCTGTCCTGTGCCAACCTCACCATCTTTGCATACCTGAGCTCATCGTTGCAGCCACTGTGTCAATCCACCTCATTGAGGGCCTTACCCTTTTTCAACATCCCTCCACTTTACCAAGAATGATATCCTTCTCCAGGGAATGGTATGGTCCCTTCTGACAACCAAGGTTGGTGAGATGAAGTCTGGCCATTCTCGCCTCCAAGGAGCATTACAGCTACATTTCTTCCAGGACAGATATGTTAGTTCTTTTGGCAGTCCATGGTACTTTCAGTATTCTTCACCAACAACACAACTCAGAAGAATGAACTCTTCTTTGGTCTTCCTTATCCTTTGTCCAGCTCTCACATGCTTATGAGGCAATTAAAAATACCATGGCTTGAGTTTGCTGCACCTTAGTCTTCAAGGAGACATCTTGGCTCTTCAGCACTTGAAAGAGGTCTTTTACAAGATATGCCCAATGCAATACATCCTCTGATGTCTTGAGTGCTGATTCCATTGCTTTATTGTGATGCTGCTTATTGGTCAAGTTATGAGGAAATATATGTATATATATATATATATATAGAGAGAGAGAGAGAGAGAGAGAGAGGTGTAATCCATACTGCATACTGTAGTCTTAAATCTTCCTCAGTAAGTGCTTCAAGCCATCCTCACTTTCAGCAAGCAAAGTTGTGTCATCTGTGTATCATAAGTTGTTAATGAGTCTTCTTCTAATCTTGATGCCATGTTCTTCTTCATATAGTCCAGGTTCTCAGATTATTTTCTCAGCATACAGATACAACCAGTACTGTAAAAATATACAACTTTGACACACTCCCTTCCTGAGTTTAAACCATGCAGTATCCCCCTGTCTGTTCAAATGGCAGTCTCCTGGTCTATGTAGAGATTATTCATGAGCACAATTAAGTGTTCTGGAATTCCCATTCTTCTCAATGTTATCCATAATTTCTTATGATCCACACAATTGAATGCTTTTGCATAGTCAATAAAACACAAGTAAACATTTTTCTGGTATTCTTTGGTTTCAGCCAGGATCTATCTGACATCCACAATGATAGCCCTCATTCCTTGTCTTCTTCTGAATCCAGCTTGCATTTCTGGAAGTTCTCTGTGAATATACTGCTGCAACAGTTTTTGTATTATCTTCAGTAAGATTTTACTTGTGTGTGATATTAATGATATTGTTTGATAATTTTCACATTCTGTGGGATCACCTTTCTCTGGAATGGGTACAAATATGAGTCTCTTGCAGTCAGTTGGCCAAGTAGCTGTCTTCCAAATCTCTTGGCATAGCTAAGTGAGTGCCTCCAGCACAGCATCTATTTGTTGAAACATCTCACTTATTTATTGCAAATTTTTTCAGTGCTGTTTTGATTTCTTCCTTTAATACCATTGATTCTTGGTCATATGCCACTTCCTGAAATGGATTAACATCAACCAGTTCTTTTTGATATGGTGACTCTGTGTATTCCTTCCATCTTCTTTTGATTTATCCTGCATCATTACATATATTGCCCATAGAATCTTTCAATATTGCAAATCCAGGCTTAAATTTTTTCTTCAGTTCTTTCAGCTTGAGAAATGGCAAGTGTGTTCTTGCCTTTTGGTTTTCTAACTCCAGGTCTTTGCACATTTCATTATAATAATTGGCTTTGTCTTCTTGAGATGCTCTTTGAAATTTTCTGTTCAGATCTTTTATCTTGTCATTTCTTCCTTTTGTTTTAGCAATTCTCCATTCTAGGACAAGTTTCAAAATCTCTCTTGACATCCATTTTGGTCTTGTCTTCCTTTCCTGTCATGGAACATCATCCTTGATGTTCTTGATGTCATCCTATAATTCTCTGGATTTGGTAATTGGCGTTCGATGCATCAAAACTGTTCTTTAGACAGTCTCTAAATTCAGGAAGGTTGTAATCAAGGTCATATTTTGGCTCTCATGAAATTCTTTTAATTGCTTTCAGTTTCAAGTTGAACTTGCATATGAGCAGTGCAGTGAATTGCTTGATGTAGCTCTTCTAGCCATTGTCCTCCATTCTGTGATGTTTTGTAAATCTCATTATCCATGCCTGTTTGGGGTGGTGTGGTAGTTAAGATCAGGTATCAACTTGGCTGAGCAGCTGGTAGTAGTCATTTACTATAATGATTGGCTATCAACTCTATGATCAGATTTAGGTTATTTCTGTTTGGGCAACACAGGTGGAATGTATCCTTAGTCCTGCCTTGCTGGAGGGTATAATTCAAATCATCACCCTTAGCTTCCTTGAGGGTATACCTACAAATCTCCTGGGAAGATTCACCCTCCTCTTGCTCTGGTTTTGTGTCTTGGCTCATCCTCATCTCATCCCTGGATTTGGGACAGCAGCCATCATCTGATCTGCTGATCGAGGTTCACCAAACCCCTAGAATTGAGAGGATCCTCTAGACCTACTCATGGACCTGGGACTCACCAGCCTGCCAGCCTCCACCACTACTATGGAAGACAAACCCTTGGGTGTCTGTGAGTTCTGTGAGGCGTTACAGCAAAATACAGAACCCTAAGACTGGGTAAATTACTGGGAGCAGGAGGAGGAGGAGGAGGAGTTAATGTCTGAAATGATGGAGTGGTACGGTAGTTTGAACATTTGGCACTTCTTTAACCTTCACCTCATGGGGACCGGCCTTGTGCTGATCTTTCTAAGAGAAATTGTTCAAGCAAGCAATTAACCTTGTTTTGGCTAAAGATATTGAGCGTCTCCATTACCTCTTGCCACAGATTCCTGTGTACTCCATCTGGTGGAGTCCATGTGTATAACCACAGTTTGTGTTCTTGCATAAAGGTATTTGCAATGAATAAGTCATTGGTCTTACAAAATTCTATAATGAGATCTCTAGTGTTATTTCTATCACCAAAGCCATATTTTCCAACTACCAGTGATTCTTCTTTGTTTCCAATCACCAGAATGATCAATATATCTTGATTGCATGTTTGCTCAATTTCAGACTGCAGAAGTTGGTGCAGATCTTCAATTTCTTCATCTTTGGTTTTTGGTGGTTGGTGTTTAAGTTTGAATAATAGTAGTATTAATTGGTCTTCCTTGTAGGCATATGGATATTATCCTATCACAGATAGCATTCTACTTCAGGATAGAGCTTAGAACATTCTTTGTTATGATGAATGCCATGCCGTTCCTCTTCAATTTTCCATTCTTGGCATAGTAGATCATATGGTTGTCTGATTCAAAATGGCTGAAACCAGTCCATTTCAGCTCAGTGATGGCTAAGATATCAATCTTTATGCATTACATGTCATTTTTGACAGTTCCAATTTTCCTATCCATACTCCATACATACCATGTTCCAATTATTAATGGATGTTTTCAGCTGTTTTTCCTCATTTTGAGTTGTGCCACATCAGCAAATAGAGGTCCCAAAAGCATTACTCTATTCACTTCATTAAGGTCAGTTCTACCCTGAGATACCCAGGTCATATCTTGAGTGTCCTCCGAGCTGAGGGGCTCATCTTCTGACACTATATTGGAAATGTTACAGGGCTATTCATAAGATTTTCCAGTAAAATATCAAGACAGTGTTTCACTGCTATTCATAGGTTTTCATTGGCTGATTATTTGAGAAGTGGATGACCTCTTCCTTCTTCCAAGTCTGTCTTAGTCTGGAGACCCTGCTGAAACCTGTCCAGCATGGATAACCCTGATGGCATTTGAAACATCAGTGGCATAGCCTCCAGCCTCATAGCAATACACAGCCACCACAAGATGACAAACTGACAGACAAGTTTGCTTCCCTTAGTTGTTCTAAACCACTCTGCTCACTTCCTGGCCTCCTTTAAAGCTGCCTCCAAACAACCTCACATCCAGCTTACTTTTCCAGGGTCTCCCCTAAAAAGCTGCCTTCCTAATACCCCTACCTACTTGTCAATAATTACTTGTCAATCATTACACTGAATGTAAATGGATTAAATGCACCACTCAAGAGATGGAGAGTTGCAGACTAGATAAGAAAACAACCTATCAATATGCTGTATACAAGAGACACACTTTAGAGACAAAGACAAAAACAGGCTAAAACTTAAAGGTTGGAAAAAGATATATCAACCAAATGGCAACCAAAAAAAGAGCAGTAGTGACAATATTAATTTCTGATAAAATTGACTTTAAGACAAAAGCCATCATAAGAGACAAGAAAGGATATTTCATAATGAATAAAGGATCAGTTGAATAAGAAGACATAACCATAATAAATATCTATCCACTCAATGAAAGAGCCCCCAAATACATAGAGCAGACTTTAACAGGATTGTAAAGGCAAATAGATGAATCCATGGTCATAGCAGGAGACTTTAATACACCACTTTCAATGAAAGATAGAACAACTGGAATGAAACTCAACAAAGATACAGAAAAACTAAACAACTCAATCAACTAACTTAACCTTATAGACATCTAAGGGCACTTCACCCAACAGCAGCAAAATTTACATTCTTTTCTAGTGCACATGGAACATTCTCCAAGATATACCATATATTAGGCCACAAGCAAGCCTTAATAAATTTAAAAGCAATGAAATACTACAAAGCATCTTTCAGATCACAGTGCTATAAAATTAGAAATCAACTATAGGAAGATCAATGGAAAAAGAGCCAACACATGGAAACTAAAACTGAATAACACTCTCCTTAAAAATGACTGGGTAATAAAATAAATGAAAAAAACAAAACAAACAATAAAAAAAAAAAAAAAAAAAAACTCCATAAATGAAAACATAACATACAAAAATATTTTCGGGGGGACACAGAAAAGCAATCATCAAAGGCCAATTATCGCAAGAAATGCACACATCCTAAAAGAAGGAAGAGCCAAAATCAACACTTTAATTCAACATCTCCAACAATTAGAAAAAGAGCCACAAAAAAGCCTACAGTCACCAGAAGAAAAGGAATAATAAAGATTTGAGCAGAAATAAATAAAACAGAAAATAGAAAGACAACAGAAAAAAATCAACAATACTAGAAGTTAGTATTTTTTAATGCATTTTATTAAAATATAATTTATGTACAGTGAAATACACAAACCTAAAGTGACGTGGGTCAATGCATTTTGTTTTCTTTTTCAGTGCTCCCTCCCCTCCCCTCCCCTCCCACCACTGGCAACCAACAAAGAAAGATTCCCTCATAAATAAATCTTTCCTTGACTCTCCACAAAAATGAACTAATACTATATTTGTCCTTCTATGACTGAGTTATTTCACTCAGCATAATGTCCTCCAAATTCAACTATATTATGTGGAGTTTTGCAGACTCTACATTATTGTTTTGCAGACTCTACATTATTGTCAGCCACAGGTATCCAGGTGAGAAGAGGAACTCAGGCACGCCCAAAGCAGCAGGGTGGGAGAGCAGGAAAAGGAGATTAAAAGCCAGGAACCTGGACACAGGAGCAGTCAGCCACAGGGATCCAGGTGAGGAGAGGAACTCAGGCACACCCAAAACAGCAGTGAGGGAGAGCAGGAAAAAGGAGATTAAAAACCAGGAACCCGGACAGAGAAGCAGTCAGTTGCAGGGATCCAGGTGAGGAGAGGGAAATCAGGCAAGCCCAAAGCGGCAGGGTGGGAGAGTGGGAGAAAGGGGATAAAAGAAGCCAGGAACCTGGACAGAGGAGCAGTTAGCTGCAGGGATCCAGGTGAGGAGAGGAACTCAGGCACACACAAAGCAGCAATGCGGGAGAGCAGGAAAAAGGGGATTAAAACCAGGAACTCAGACAGAGGAGCAGTCAGCTGCAGGGATGGGAACCAGGTGAGGAGAGGAACTCAGGCACGCCACAGCACCAGGTTGGAGAGCAGGAGAAAAGGGATTAAAAGGCCTAGAAATCTGGACAGAGGAGAAGTCAGCCGCAGGGACCCAGGTAAGGGTGGTACAAGGGGTTTCCAACAGGGAGATAAACATGTCTGTCGTTTTGTCCTACCATGGTGATGTGTTGATGTGAGTTTTGAGGTGGAGCCACTGGTGTTTCTAACCCAGTGGGATGCACATGGTGCACAGGTATCAGCACAGTTTACAGACTGAGACAGAGTAGGAAGAGGGAGGCCATCCACTTCTCAAACAATTGGCCAGGGAAAACCTTATGAATAGCAAAGAAACACTGTTTGATACATTACCAAGCAAATTTTTGAATAGTCCGGGTAGGTTAGAAGGCTCTCAGAATAGGACTGGGAAAGAGCTGCATCATCTGAGTAAACCCAGCCTTACTCCTATGGATAAGGTAAAGCTTTTGAGAACTCCATTAACTGATGTGGCACCAATCAAATTGAAGAGAAACAGCTGCAGACATCCATTAATCATCGGAACATAAAATGTACGAAATATGAATCTAGGAAAATTGGAAGTTGTCAAAAATGAAATGGAATGCATAAAAATTGATATCCTCAGCATTAGTGAGCTGAAATGGACTGATTTTGGTCATTTTGAATCAGACAACCATGTGATCTACTATGCCAGGAATGACAGTTTGAAGAGCAATGGCATGACATTGATCATCACAAAGG
>NW_006921999.1:544067-544533 GCF_000298275.1 Orycteropus afer afer
AAGAATTGAAGAAAAAATTTAAGCCTCGATTTGCAATATTGAGAGATTCTATGGGCAAAATATTGAATGATGCAGGAAACATCAAGAGAAGATGGTAGGAATACACAGAGTCACTGTACAAAAAGACAGTGGTTGATCTTCATCCATTTCAAGAAGTGGCATATGATCTAGAACCAGTGGTACTGAAGGAGGAAGTCAAAGCTGCAATGAAAGAATTGGCGAAGAACAAGGCCCTGGGAATTGATGGAATACCCACTGAGATATTTCAACAAATGGATACCCCATTGGAGGCACTCAATCAGTTATGCCAAGAGATTTGGAAGATAGCTACCTGGCTGACTGACTGGAAGAGATCCATACTTGTACCCATTCCAAAGAAAGGGGATCCCACACAATGTGGAAATTATAGAACTATATCATTAATATCTCATGCAAGTAAGATCTTACTGAAGATAATTCAAAAACG
>NW_006921999.1:546295-553230 GCF_000298275.1 Orycteropus afer afer
ATAGTGCTGCAATGAACATGAGTGTTCATATATCTGTTCCTGTCCTGGCTCTCACCTCTCTAGGATATATACCTAGTAATGGGACTGCTGGGTCAAATGGTATCTCCAATTCCAGCTTTCTAAAGAATCGCTATACTGCTTTCCACAGTGGTTGTATCACTTCACAGTCCCACCGGCAGTGTTTGAGAGTCCCAATCTCTCTACATCTCCACCAGCATTTTTTATTTTCTGTCTCATTGAATCTTGCCATCAGTGCTGGGGTGAGAAGTATCTCACTGTTGTTTTGATTTGCATCTCTCTGATGGCCAATGATCATGAGCAACTCTTCATGTATTAGGGGGCCACCTGAATATCCTTCTTGGTGAAGTGTCTATTAATGTCTTCTCCCCATTTTTCAATTGGATTGTTAATTCCTTTGGTGTTGAGGCACTGGAGTTTTATATAAATCTTAGAGATAAGTCCCTTGCCAGATATATAATTATTAGCAAGTATGAATTTGTTGCTGTCATTTTTGTTATGTGCTTTTTTGTGGTATCAATTTCTTTGTTCCATATAAGTTTGTGTGTTGAACTCGTTTTGTTTATGAATTGTGTTATCACTTCCTTCATTGCTACAGTTTTATTATTTGCTAAATATTTGTGCTGGTCCTCTTTTTTATTTTGATGTGAAGGTTTATCATTTTTCTTTGAGATTACCTTGTGATTATAGTTTTCTTCCCAAGGTTAGAACAGTCTGTTCTATCTTGTCATTGTCTTGGCTTCCCTAACATCTAGAAGTTCTGTAACAACACAGGTTTTTCCCTTTTTTTGGCTTATAGTTGTCCTCATTTGTCAATTGATGTCTCTGGTTCCCTCTTTACAATCTTGTGTTCTTCTTTACTTTGGATACTTCCACAGGTGGGTTGTTTTCTGGGTTATGACATCATGTGTGTTAATGGTCAGTTGTTATTTGCTGTTGTTGCTTCTCTGTCCAAAGGGCTCCCTTTAGCATCTCTTGTGTGGTTGGTCTGGTTTTAACAAATTCCCTTAATTTCTGCTTATCTGGAAATGTCTTAATTTCACCATCTTATTTGAGGGACAATTTTGCTGGGTATATAGTTCTTTCTTGGAAATTATTCCCTGTCAGGGTTTTATATATACCATCCCATTGTCTTCTCTCCTGCATGGGTTCTGGTGAGAAATCTGAGCTTAGTCTTATTGGTTGCCTCTAGTAGGTAACTTTTCGTTTTTCCTGTGTTGCTTTCAGGATTCTGTCTTTGTCTTTGGTTTTGATGAGTTTGATGATGATATGTCTTGAGGATTTTCTTTTGGGGTCTATTGTGTTTGGGGTTCGTTGGACTTCCTGAATGGATATAATCTCATCTTTCATCATACCAGGACAATTCTCTTCCATTAAATCTTTGGCAATTTTTTCTGTGGTTTTATTTGTCTCTTCCTGTTCTGGAATTCCGATTACATGTAGGTTATTCCTTTTGATGGTATCCCACATGAACCTTAGGCTTTCTTCATTTTGTTTTGATCTTTTTTCTGATTGATCCCTTTCCAAAGAAGTATTGAGGTATTTGCCTTCAATCTCACTAATTCTGTCTTCCATTGATTCCATTCTACTCCTTTACCTGTTCACTGTGTTATTTATTTCTGAAAATTTAGGATTAGTTTTCTGGATTTCTGTGTGTAGATTTTGTATCATTTCTAATTTTTCCTTTATTTTGTCATTTTGTTCTTGTATTTCTTTTGAAATTCTTGTATGGTTTTCTCTGTGTTTTCCTCAAATTTGTCTGTGTTTTCCTTGATCTGCCTCTCAATTCATTGAAGATATCTAAATATAATTCTTTTGAATTCCTTATCAGAAAGTTCCAGTGCTGTGTCTTCCTCAGGGATGTGTTTTGGGTCTGTATCCTGGTCCCTTGTTTCTACTGCTTTATCTTACTTCTTTGAGTGGAGTGTGATGCTCTGTTGTATCTGAGGCATTGTGATGTTTTTGTATTTATATTTAATAGGTGATTGTATGTTGGAGTGACTTGCCCACAATTTTTGTTTTCTTTGTATGTTATCTATGTAAGCAGAGTATGCTCCTGTGCTCCTCTATTTGCTAGTTTGTGGCACTTATACACTTACCACCTGTCTCCTTTCCTGTTGTCAGCCTCTCATATGTCCCTGTTGATCTTGACAAACAGAGCCTATTCTTAGGTCCCTGGAATCTGAATGAGAATGCTATCACTTTAAAATCTAAAATGGCTGCCACTTGTAAACATTCAAAATTGCTGCACCTTCAGTCATTTAAAATATCCAAAATGGCCACCACTTTTAAGCATTCAAAATGGCTGCACCTTTGGCTACCTTGTGCGTGTGTATGTGCACTGCTGTTGAGTCAGATCTGACTCATAGTGACCCCTCCTTGGGTTTCTGAGGCAGTATCACTATGGAAGTAGATTGTCCAACCCTCCTGCTGAGAACTTGCTGGTGAGTTTGAAATGCTAGCCTTCTGGTTAGCAGTTAAATGTCTTAGGCACTATGCCACCAGAGCTGCCACTTGTAAGCAATCAAAATGGCTGTGCCCTCTGGACAGAGGAAAGTCCATAGCTGAAGTTGTCTCCCTCCTTGCTGTTTCCCTTCCTAGTCATAAGCCACCAGTGCAGTCATCCCTGCAGCCCTTCTTGACCAGGGCTGATTTTTAGGTCAAGTCTCAGGTTCCAACACCACTTGGAAATATTCAGGCTGTTGGTCCCATCAGAGTAGCTGACAGTCTGCAGCTCCAACCATCTCTGCACTCACTCTTTTCATTCAGAGTTTTCCACTAATTGGTGCCTAATCCACTTTTGTATAGTTCCTTTCAAAGTTCAGGGATCCAGGATTATCTTCGGTATCTCTGTCAATTGGTTTCTTTTTTCTTTTTGAAGAGGTTCTGTGTCACTTATCTGCCCAATCCTTCATCTTAGAAGTTGGTATTTTTAAAAGATTAATAAAATTGACAAACCATTGGCAAATTTAATAAAGGAAAAGAGGGAGAGAATACAAATAACATGAATAAGAAAAAATTGGGTGCTATCACTATACAATCAACTGAAATAAAAAGGATAATATCAGGATACTATGAAGAACTGTACTCAAACAAACTTGAAAATCTAGAAGAAATGGACAGATTTCTAGAAACATACTACTTACCTAAACTAACATAAACTGAGGTGAAAAATTTGAACAGACCTATAATGAAGGAAGAAATTGAACAAGCCATAAAAAAATTACTAAAAAAAAAAGGCCTGGCCCAGATGATTTCATTGGAGAATTCTACAAAATGTTCAGAGAAGAACTGACACCAATCATACTCAAACTATTCTAGAATATAGAAAATGATGGAATGCTCCCAAATTCATTTTATGAAGCAAGCACAACCTTGATACCCAAACCAGGCAAAGACATCACTGTAAAGGAAAACTACAGAGCAATGTCCCTCATGAATATAAGTGCAAAAATCCTCAACAAAATCCTAGCCAATAGACTCCAGCAGTATATAATAATAATAATAATAATAATAACCACATGGGGTTCATATCAGGTATGCAAGGATGATTCAACATTAGAAAAACAATCAATGTCATCCATCACATAAATAAAACAAAGGAAAAAACACATGATGATCTCAGTTGATGAGGAAAAGGCATTTGATAAAATCCAGCACCCATTCCTGATAAAAACTCTCAGCAAAATAGGAATAGAAGAGACATTCCTCAACATAATAAAGGGCATATATGCAAAACCAAAAGCCAACATTATTCTCAATGGAGAGAGACTGAAACCATTACCCTTGTGAACAGGAAGCAGACAAGGATACCCTCTATCACCACTTCTGTTCAACATTTATTAGAAGTCCTAGCAAGGACAATAAGGCAAGAAAGGAGAATCAAAGGCATCCAAATTGGTAAGGAAGAAGTAAAACTATCCCTAGTTGCTGATGATATGATCCTATACCACTTGTCTGTCACTTTATTGTACTGTGGTGGTTTGTGTGTTGCTGGATTCTATGCCACTGGTGTTTCAAATGCCAGCAGGTTTACCCATGGTGGACAAGTTTAATCAGAGCTTCCAGACTAAGACAGACTTGGAAGAAGGAAGAGGCCATCCATTTGTAAAAAAATTGACCAATGAAAACCTTATGAGTAACAGTGAAACACTGTCTGATATTGCAGTGTAGTAAATTACCTGGTATGGGTTTTCTAGCTATTATCTTTTTAACTCTCACTTTACCATGAGCATCTAAGGAGCTGATTTTTAAAGTTATCCACCTGGTGTATTTCTGTTGAACCAGCACAAAACAATCTTCTTGAAATGTGCTCTCTCTCAGGTGTATAGAATTCTGATGTTGAGATTTGTTAGTTTGGCCATCGCCAGGCTTAAAAGGAGCCCTGTTAGAGGCAAAAGGAGTCTCTCTGACTGCCAGCTGAGAAAGCCATGCTGCTTAGAGAAATGTGTTGCTGAGAGAGAGATCTGAGAGATGTGCACTGCTGAGAGATCTGAGAGAGACATGTTACTGAAAGAGAGAGATGCAAGAGACATGCACTGCTGAGAGAGAGCAGTGATACTGAGAGAGATTAAGAGAGACTTCTGGCTGAGAGAGGGCTAGCTGAGAGAGACTGAGCATGTTCCTGACCTTGAATTGTAGGCTGTTGCTCACCTAATAAACCCCATAATCTTTGAGTTCTGTTTGGCCACTGCAGCGAATTATTGAACTCAGCAGAGAGGGAGTGGGTACCATGGAAGGAACAGTTGGTGTCAAGGTTAGTAAGAAGGGTGGAGGGTGGTGGCATGTCTTGCCTCATAGGAGCAGGCATTGGCTTGGTGATGGTGATTTTGTCCTCCTCTTGTGGGGTTAGAAGAGGTCAGAAGATGCAGCCTCCTTGCCCATTTAGCAGATATATTACTGGAAAACTTAATTAATAGTCCTGAAACATTGTACACAGTGGCTGCAATGATAGGCTCAAGTATAGCAAGTATTATGAGGTTGGCACAGGACTAGGTGGTGTTTCTTTCTGTTGTACAGGGCATCTCTATGAGTCAGCAACAGCACCTAAGAACAACAACAACATGATTTTATACATAGAAAACTCAAGACACTCAGCAAAAAAACTACTACTAATAATAATAATACTGGAACTAATTGAGAGATTTAGCATAACGGCAGGATACAAGATCAATATACAAAAATCAGTTGGATTCCTCTATACCAGCAAAGACATTGCCAAAAAGGAAATAAAGAAATCAATACCATTTATAATTGCTACCAAAAAGATAAGATACTTGGGAATATATCTTACCAGGGACACAAAAGGTCAGTTCAAAGAAAACTACACAACTGTACTTCAGGAAACTGTAAGAGATCTACATAAATGGAAGAATATACAATGTTCATGGATAGGGAGATTTAACATTGTGAAAAGGTCAATGGTATCCAAAGCAATCTATATATTCAATGCAGTACCAATCCAGATCCCATCAACATTCTTTAAGGGTATGGAATAAACAAACACTAATTTTATATGGAAAGGAAAGAGACCTTGGATAAACAAAGCACCATCGAAGAAGAAGAACAAAGTAGGAGATTTCACAATGCTGGATCTCTAATCATATTATACAGCCACAGTAGTCAAAACAGCCCGGTATTGATGCAACAACAGACACATAGACCTGTGGAATAGAATTGAGAACCTAGAAATAGATCCATCAATCTAGGGTCAGCTGATCTTTGACAGAGGGCTGAAATATATTAAATGGGGAAGAGATTGTCTGTCTAACAAATGGTGCTGGCAAAACTGGACATCCATTTGCAGTCAAATGAAACAAGGTCCATACCTCACACCATACACAAAAACTAACTGCAGATGGATCAAAGACTTAATTGTGAAACCTAAAACTATAAAGTTCCACAAGAAAACAATAGGGGAAAATTTTGGGGCCCTAATTTATAGCATAAATAGACTATCAAGCATAATCAAAATGCTCAAACAGCAGAAGATAAAATAGATGAATGGCACCTACTCAAAATTAAGTTTTTATGTGATTCCAAAGACTTCTACAAAACATTAAAAAGAGAACTTACAAATTGGGGAGAACTATTCAGAAATGACTGTATGACAAAGAACTTATCTCTAAAATTTTGAAAACTTTAACACCTCAGCCATAAAAAGACAAACAATCCAATTGAAAAATGGGCAGAAGACATGAATAGACATTTCACCAGAGAAGACATTCAGGTGGCCAGCAAACATATGAAGAGATGTTCATGATCATTAGCTATTAGAGAGATGCAAATCAAAACAACAGCGAGATACCATCTGGCTCTAGAACTAATAGCAAAGTTCAACAAGACTGAAAATAACAAATGCTGGTGAAGATGTGAAGAGATTGGGACTCTCATACACTGCTGGTTTATCATAAAATGATGCAACCACTATGAAAAGTAGTATGGCAATTCCTTAAAAAGTTAGAATTAGAAATACCATTTCATCCAGCAATCTCATTACTAGGTATATATCCTAAGGAAGTGAGAGCCAGGACAAGAACAGATATATGCACAGCCATGTTCATCACAGCACTCTTTTTACAATAGCAAAAAAGATGGAAACATCCTGGGTGCCCATCAACAGAAGAATGGGTAACTAAACTGTGCTTTGTTGGAATAGTATGCAACACCAAAGAATAATTAGAATCTACAAAACACTGTATAATGTGGATGAATTTGGAGGACATTATGGTGAGTGAAATAAGTCAAGCACAGAAGGACAAATATTGCATTAGTTCATTATTGTAAAAAGTCAAGGAAAGGTTTATATATGGAAGAAAACTTTCTTTGTTGGTTTTCAGGAGTGGGAGGGGAGGGAAAAAAAAATTACCCACATATTAGAAAAAAAAAATCTTTGGTCCATGTGCCACCTGTTGTCT
>NW_006921999.1:553330-560341 GCF_000298275.1 Orycteropus afer afer
ATTCTACTAATACTTGCACCTTTGAGCCTATCCAAAATCAGTAGAGTTTTCTGAATTATGCTCTGACTAGGCGAGAGACCTTTGCAAATTATTAAAATATATGCAAAAATATCAATAGCCATAAACCCCAAAACTGCATGGCTCATCACCCAAAAAGGATAAGACTGTTGGAATATAAAATCAGGAATATGACAGGTCAAGAGATCCTTGAACAATTATACTTGGGAAGACCAGTGTACGTCCACTAAAAATAGAACTTTCGATGCCAAGATTCAATAAGCAGTTAATCTTCCCTGCCTTTTTCACTAACTGCAAACAATGGCTAAATCTTAATTTTAAATAGAAATTTCCTTTACTACTAAGTCATATAGCTCTATGAATCAGCCATTCTTTATTCCAATGGTGTATTACCTAAGGGTTGGAATTTGGAATGGATAAACAGTTATCCATCACTTTCTGGTGTTTTTGCCAGTCTTACCATCTGGAACTATTCTTTTGGAGAACCTTACAGGTCTTTAAAAAGAAGCAACTTTTCCTTAGTATGAGGGGCAGGGAGAACAATAACTAAGATTTTGAATTCATCAGTTTATAGTGCTAAAAATGGATCACAAAAATAGTGGAAGTGGCTTATCAGGACATACATCTGGTAAATGGCCAAGTAGGGCAAGATTTTTATATACAAATATGATAGGCGAGTCTATCAATGATATGATTGGAAGGACCTTAAAAATGTATCCCCTTTTCCTCAGTGTCCTCCTTAAAACAACTACAACAATGCATGTTTTTACCATTATAATTTCTTTGGTTTTGCATTGCATAGATATCATTTTTATTTCATAATCCTGAGACATGTTATATACATATGTGCTAAAGGGGCAAGGAGGCAGCATCTTTTGACCTTCTCTGACTACACAAGAGGAAGACACAGTCACCATCAACAGCCCAAGGCCTGTTCCTATGAGACCAGACATGCTGCCACCCTCCTCCAGTCCTCTTACTAACCTTGACACCAACCATCCCTCCTGTGGCACCCGCCACCTCTCTGATGGCTTTGATAATTTCAATGTTGTGGCCACACAGAACTCACAGATAATGGGGAAG
Source organism: Orycteropus afer afer (assembly GCF_000298275.1). NCBI lineage: Eukaryota > Metazoa > Chordata > Mammalia > Tubulidentata > Orycteropodidae > Orycteropus > Orycteropus afer. Next base: position 554,432 of record NW_006921999.1, read on the forward strand.
CAGCTCATAGATTTATTAGGGAAGTAATAGGCTACAATTCAAGTTCAGGAATGCACTCAGGGTACAGTTCTTCTGTCAGGACAGTCTCCCCTCTACAGTGCTCTTAGACACACCTCTCTGGTCCTTGGCCTCTTGGCCTGGCCTCTGCCCCTGTTGGCCAGGTATGCCTACTGTTCTGTCCCATGCCTCTTGGTTCCACTGTCTCCATCTCTCAGCCAAGCGACTCTCTCAGCTGTCAGTGAGATTCCCCTCTGCCTCTAGGAGGGCACATTTTAAGCCTGGTAGAGTGGTAAAACTAACCAATCCCAACATCAGAGTTCTATACATCTGAGAGAGAGAGTGATCTTTTCCAAAAGATTACTTTGTGCTGCTCCAACAGAAATACCTCAGGTGGATTACTTTAACAATCAAGAGTTTAAAAGTAGCTACTCACAGTAATCCAGTGGGAGTTACAAACGCTATGGCTAGAAAAGCATTACCATGTAATTCACTACACCTCAATATGATTTATTCACAAAAAGATTTTTAGTTGTTTGAAATGGCTACAGATTAAGTAAAAGAAGTCTCTTACTCAAGGATAACACCCCTAATTGTGGAGGGTGATCTGATCCTTCCCTTCTCCTTTTGGGACTAAGTGTTACTGGTAATTTCCTCCTCTGACATTTTGTTTCCTTTAACTCCTTTCTCACAGCCTTTAACGTACTTATACTTTTCCCATCACAGACCAATTTTTCTCCTTTAAAATAAATTCCTTGAAAAGCATTCACATTGGCTCTTGCCACTTCTTCACTTTTAATTTACTTTTCATTCCAGTGCATTCAGTCTTTTGTTTCTCACTCTACTGAAACTAGATTTTCTTCTACCACTTCAAGTAAATTGTATGAAATTCAACAGTGATCTGCATTGTCATTTTGTGTTGGAAATATTTTTTTCTATCCATCATTTAAGAGATACTTATCTCTTAAAAGTATTTTCCCTTTATTTAAGACATTGCTATCTCCTGTTAACCCTCCTAATTATCTTACCTTTGCTTATGTTCTTATTGCCGGTTTGTCTGCTTTCTCTCACACTTCCATTCCATCTTGTTGTTTAACATGTTTTTATTTTCTCCCAAGTTTTCAAACATCACCTGTATATTGGTATTGGTGACACCTATATTTTTATCCACATCATAGTCTTCTGTCCAAACGTCCAGAGTCTTTTAACCCAATGATCAGGTGATCAGGTGATTGTTTATTCTGTGGAAATCTGCCCACATCTCTGACTTTATATCGTAATATAATCCCATTGTTATTAATCCACTGCACTCCAAAGATAGTGAGAATATTATTATTCTTTGTGCACACTGTTTCTTCTCCGTTAAGTGATTTGTTCTAGGTCTTCTAATAGCTATTTTCTTTTTGACATTCAGGTTCAAATGTCAGCTTTTAAGAGAGCATTTCTTGACCATCCTTTCAAAAATCAAACCCCTCCTACTTACTCTGTTTTTATATAACTGTGTTTTATTTTCTATGGATTATATCAGTCTTTAAAAATATTTAGTCTATTTGTACAATTATTCTCTTGTTTATTGTTAGTCAACCTATATTAAACTGTAAGGGTTATGAGGCAGGGACTTTTTATTTTCTTTATTATATCTCCAGCACTTATCCTATTATCAATAAATATGTTATAAATGAATAAACTAATAATTTCAATATCAGCTTGCCAAAGTCAACTTTATTACTTTTTATTTCAGCCTGCTCATCACACCCCAACTAGTTTCCTTGTCCTGATGAATCCCCATCTACCCATGCATCCAAGCCAGAAAGGTTAGCATAATAACCCTGTCCTTGACACCAAAATGTTCTAATAGTCACAAGTCCTATTAATCCTACTTTTAGCATTCCTTCCATCCATTCCTACTCACCAATTCCTGGCCCTATTAGTTAAGTCCCTTGATGCCTCTCCCTTTGGCTAATTTAATAAGCTGCTGGAAAGTCTTTTTCCTTTAATCTTCCCTCCTTCTCATATATCTTCCAAACCATTTGAAAGTATGAATTCTAACAAACAAAAAAGACAAGAAAACCCTGATCATTTTTCTGCTTCTGTTTAAAGTCTTTCAAGCTCAACTCCCATTTTCCATAAGTGTAAGTAAATCCAGGCTGCCCAAGGCCCAGGCTTACCTGTCTCTCCCTCTCCAATTTACTGATTTACCTATATTAGAACAAACGAACAAACAAACAAACAAACTCACTGCTATCGAGTCGGATCCAACTCATAGTGACCCCTCCTTGGGTTTCCAAGGCAGTATTGCTACAAAAGTAGATTGCTCAATCTTCCTTCCGAGTGGCTGTGGGTTTGAACCGCCAACCTCCTGGTTAGCAGTCAATTGCCTTAGGCACTATGTCATTGGTTTTCCTCAAATGGTCCTAGTATCCAGTTATACAGAAACACAATTATAAGTTTGGGCCTTCTTGATTTTTTTTTTTTTTAATTTATATTGTTCCCTTTGCATGAACTTGTAAAATATATCAAATAAATTCAGATAAAAATTATAAATGAAATGATGAAATAAATTTCTCTAATTCTTAAATTTTCATAAACACTTAACTTCTTGTCTCAGGTGACTCATTAATGTAGGTTGCATACTTTAAAGGATGAGTTTTGAAGGTCACTCCACAATATAAGATCTTGGCCAATTAAGGTTGCTTCTGAAAGCAGTTCAGAGCACAAGAGACACTGATGCCTGCCAAGAAGTCTGTTACCAAAATAACCGTCTAAGAATTATCCAGGCCAGAAGGGAGAAATACATAAGTTGGAGAAACAAAGTACTTGTCAGGCAGGAAAGGCACAGTATGAAAGGATCCAAAGAATTTAAACAGGGGTTCAATGTATGGATGGGTTAGAGGTTGGACAAAATGTAATTCCATAGTCAACACATTTATTTTAGTACTTCTCATGTATTTAAGTCAAGAAGGATATTCTTTATTTTAAGCTACTGAACTGGTGCTGGAAGATTTAACAAATGTTTATGGTACATACTTAGAAAAGTTCAAAACATAAATGTAAATTGTACATATGTTGTTGTTGTTATGTGCTGTCAAGTCGGACCTGACTCATAGCAACCCCTCCTTGGGTTGCTGAGGCAGTATCACTATGGAAGTAGATTGCCCCATCATTGTACATATAGGTAATATTAGAAAGTATCACTCAGGATTTTCTTTGTTTGTTTCATTATACCTTATTATGTAAGTAACTACCTAATTATTGAAAGTAGTTTCGTCCAACCTTGTCCTTAATACAGAGGTAAGCATCATGTCTTTGTGTTTGATAGACAGTGATTGGGGTGAAACTGTAAAACTTAAGGTGACTTTGCCTCTAAAGCTAACATTGTAAAAATCATTACTTCTTTGTTGCTGGGATAATTGGTCAATTGAGAAAATAATTATTTTCTGGCTCTTAATTTGTGTAGACAAATAGTGGTTGAGGTGCTAAGAGAAAGGTGTTCACCTATCTTAGCCAAGTCTCCCAATTCTGGGTGGGTGTATAGTGCTTACAATCCAGGTACCACTGCTGTACTTGCCATCTTTTTTAATATCTTTTCCCTGCCCAACCCCTACATCTCTTTTTCTCTTTTTCTGTCTCTTCCTCAAATTTTACATGAAGAAAACTACCATTCTGGGTCCTTGTTTTTCCATCTCACAACTGAAATAGAAAAGCACAACTGATTTCTTAGGTAATGTGATAGTTAAGGTTGTTGTCAACTTGGCCGGGCCTGGTTAAGTGACTGGACAGCTGTATATAGTTATTCCCCATTATGAGATTGGCAGTACATGGTGGAATCTACAGCAAGCAGCTGAGTAGCTGCTTTAAGGATGTGTTCTGCTTCCCGTACATAAGAAACAGCTTTGGGAATGGTCTTGAGCCTTTTGTCCCATTTGAACCCTGCATGTAGCCAAGTCATTGTCCAACAGTCTGCCATGCCCTGTCTATAGACTTCACCTGGACTTGACTTAGTGGCCTACCATATTGTTTGGTGGCATTGGGACTGTGCCTTTTTACTTGTTGATCCTGGGCTTGTCAGTCTCAACAGCCAACAGCTGAGTGAAGAAAACCCTCCAGCTTCAATGGGCTGGGAACAGGAGGCAGAGCTGAAGCCCAAGGTTGAGGGTCTTTCACCCTGCTCCTAGAGTCTGGCACTTTGAACCTGGACTTAAAGCCTCAAAGGCTGTGAGAGAATAAACTCCTGTTTGTTCAAGCCATCCCATTTGTGGTAGATTCTTGTCAGAGCAGCACTAGGTAACCAGAACAGGGAACTATAATGGTAACTGTAAACACAATGTAGCAACCACAATTGTGCAGAGGCCAGAAATAGAGAAATTATTAACACAGATTTTGTTATCTCTAGCAGTTATGGAAGGTCTGGTAGCATAGTACCTAAGGCACTTGAGTGCTAACCAGAAGGCTGGTGGTTCAAACCCACCAGCCACTTCTCGGAAGGAAGTTTGGATGATCTACTTCTGTAGTGATACTGCCTCGGCAACCCAAGGAGGGATCGCTATGAGTTGGGGCCGACTTGACGACACATAACAACAAAAACAGCAGGCTGTTATAGTCTAGACATGCTTTATTACAGAAAATAACTCTAAACATTCACTCGGCATATTGAAATGGTCTATTTTAAAAATTAAAAAAGAGATTTAGGTAAGATGGTGGAATAGAAAGAAAGACTGAATAGATCCTCTTCAACAAAGAAAAGGCAAATCAATTAACACAGATACAGAAGAAAATCCTGGGCCCCTAAGCCTTGAAGGAAAGGATGTAGAAGTGGACTAAACTCCAACTAGCAGAAGAATTTACATGAAAATACCAAAAAAGGAAACATATGAAACTGTGGTCTGACAGTGATCCTGACAGCATAGACAGCTTGGATATTGCCAAATGGTGGTAGGGCCTAAGAATTAACCTAAAAAATCAGACCTGCTAGCCACGGACTGCATGGAGGACTTCTCTGGTGGCTGAGGAATAAAGAGGGAAGCAGCAAAGAGGAAGGCGGGCTGAGTTGTGGACTTTTGTCTGTCCAGAGGGTGCAGCCATTTTGAATGTTTACAAGTGGCTTGACCATTTTGGATGTTTAAGGTGACAGCATTCTCCCAGATTCCAGGGACTTAAAAACAGGCTGCACTTGCTGGCAACCCCCACAACATTCTGGACCCAGACGACTAGAAAGGTATGACATTCCCCTCCTTACTCTTATACCCCATACCCTCTTCATGAACAGATTTGCAGCAATCCCTCAATCCCACCCACTTTCTGGGCCAGCAGGAATTCCATCCCAGTCTGTGTGCTCGGTGTAAGGTCACGGCAAGGAGAAGAGGATGCACAAAAGTGGGGTTAAAGAGAAGTTTTTATTCTGCGCTTCTGGGTGAGGTTTATGGGTCCCTGAGAGGGGCCTGGGCGAGGTTCACAGGTCCCTGAGAGGGGCCCAAGAAGTCATGCCACCTGGCTGGGGAGGGTATGGTTTATAGTCTTACAGAGGACCTAAGTGGGGACACTGAGAGAAAGGTGGGGTCCAATTAACTGGTAGCAGGGATCAGCACTTCATTAGCATGAGTGGTTTTCAAAGAGGAAGTTCATTAGCATAAGGGACTTTCCAGTCTGGGCAGATCCTGTTACATTAGCTGTCCTTCAGTTTTGTGTTTTGTGCCTCAGGCCTAACACTCAGGTGGAGCCTGGGTGCCCTCCCCACTGTGCCCTGAATTTTTTTTCCCGTTTTTCTGTTTTTTAGTTTGTTTGTGTCTGTTTTAAAACTATTACTATTATTATTGTTTTTGTCCTCTTTACTATTATTCTTTATTATTCCCCTCTCATGTTCTTGTTTTCAGCTTTTTTTATTTTCCCTGGTCTTGGTTGCATTTTTTTTTTTTT
>NW_006921999.1:561461-563220 GCF_000298275.1 Orycteropus afer afer
CAAAACCAAGGACAAAGAAAGAATCCTGAAAGCAGCATGGGAAAAACAAAAGTTACTTAGAAAGTAAAACTAGTAAGAATAAGCTCTGATTTCTCAGCAGAAACCATGCAAGCAAGAAGGCAATGGTACATATAAAACCTTGAAAGAGAAAAATTTTCAACCAAGAATTATATACCTGACAAAACTGTCCTTCAAATATGATGGTGAAATTAGGAGATTTCCAGATAAGCAGAAACTAGGGGAATTTGTTAAACCAGACCAACCTTACAAGAGATACTGAAGGAAGTCCTTTGAACATAAAGCCAAATTAGCAAACAGCAACCAATCATTAATACACAAGATGAAATAATCCAGAAACCAACAGAGCTAAGGAAGTATCCAAAGTAAAATAAGCTTACAAGATTGTAAACAGGGAACCGGAGACATAAATTGGCAAGTGAGGACAACTACAAACAAAAAGAAGGAAAATACTGTGTAGTTACAGAACTTACAAATGGTGAAAAGTTAAGAGAGTTGCAAGATAGAATGGACTGTTCTAATATTGGGGAGAAAATTATACATCACAGAGTAACCTCAAAGAAAAATGATAAACCTTCACATCACAATAAAAAAGAGGACAAGCACAAATATTCAGCAAATACTAAAAGAACAGCAACAAAGGAAATGATAACATGATTTATAAACATAATGAGCTCAGCACAGAAAATAATATGGAACAAAGAAACCAGGGACACCATGAAAAAACGCATAACAAAATGACAGCAACCAATTCATATTTGTCAAAAATTACACTGAATGTCAATGGATTAAATGCACCATTCAAGAAATGGAGAGTTGCAGATTGGATAAAAAAATCCATCAATATGCTGTCTACAAGAAACACACCTTAGAGACAAAGTCAAAAAGAGACTAAAAATCAAAGGTTGGAAAAAGTTATACAAGCAAATGGCAAACATAAAAGAGCAGTAGTGGCAATATTAATTTCTGACCAAATTGACTTTAAGACAAAAACCAGCATATGAGACAATGAATGACATTTTATGATGATAAAAGGATCAATTGAACATGAAGATATACCCATAATAAATATCTATGGACCAAATGAAAGAGCCCCAAAATACATAAATCAGACTTTAAAACAGTTGAAAAGGCAAATAGATGACTCCACAGTCATAGTGAGACACTTTAGTACAACACTTTCAATGAAAGATAGAATAACTGGAAAGAAACGCAACAGAGAGGCAGAAGAGTTAAAGAATACAATCCATCAACTTGACCTTGTAGACACCTACATAGCACTTCACCCAACACCAGCACAATATACATTCTTCTCTAGTGCACATGGATCATTTTCCATAATGGACCATATGTTAAGCCATAAAGCAAGCCTTAATAAATTTAAAATCATTGAAATATCACAAAGCATCTTCTCAGATCATAATGCTATCAAATTAGAAATCAACAATAGGAAGGTCAAAAAAGTGCAAATACATGGAAACTTAACAACACCCTCCTTAAGAAAGACTGAGTAAGAGAAGAAATAAAAATTGAAATTCAAAAATTCCTTGACTCAAACGAGAATGAAAACAGAGCATACCAAAATCTTTGGGGCACAGCAAAAGCGGTGATCAGAGGAAATTTATAGCAATTAATGGCACACATCAAAAAAGAAGAAAGAGCTAAAAGCAACACTTTAAACCAACATCTCCAACAATTAGAAAAAGAACAGCAAGAAAAGCCTACAGTCACCAGAAGAAAG
>NW_006921999.1:569636-571446 GCF_000298275.1 Orycteropus afer afer
GGGTTTGAACCGCCAGCCTTCTGGTTAGCAGTCAAGTGCTTTAGCCACTATGCTACCAGAGCTTAAAACTATAGGGTTCCTATAAAGGGAAAACTAGAGGCCCTAATATATGGCATAAATAGACTATCAAGTATTACCCAAAATGCACAAACAGTAAAAGAGAAACTAGATGAATGCACCTTCTAAAAATTAAATTTTTATGTGCTTCCAAAGACTTTTCCAAAAGAGTCAAAAAAGAACCTACAGTTTGGGAAAAAATATTTGGCAATGACATATCTGACAAGGGACTTATCTCTAGAATTTTCTGAAAACTCCAGCACCTCAATAACAAAAAGATAAATAATCCAATCAAAAATGGGCAGAAAACATGAATACACACTTCAAGGAGAATATTCAGGCAGCCAGCAAACATATGAAGGAATGTTCATGATCATTAGCCATTAGAGAAATGCAAATCAAAACAACAATAAGATACCATCTTGGTCCAACACTAGTAGCAAAGTTCAACAAGATAGAAAATAACAAACGCTGGCAAGGATGTGGAGACATTGGGACTCTCATACACTGCTGGTGGGACTGTAAAATGGTACAACCACTGTGGAAAGCAGTATGGCGATTCCTTAAAAAGTTGGAATTAGAAATGCCACTTGACCCAGCCATTGCATTACTAGGTATATATCCTAAAGAATTGAGGGCCATGACAAGAACAGACATATGTATACCCGTGTTCATCCCAGCACTATTTACAATAGCTAAAAGATGAATATAACCTAGATGTCCATCAACTGAGGAATGGATAACCAAACTATGGTACATACACACATGGTATACTATGCAACCGTAAAGAATCACCTAGAATCTGCAAAACACCGCATAACATGGATGAACTTGGAGGACATTATGCTGAGTGAAATAAGTCAATCACACAAGGACAAATATTGTTTTAATCCATTATTGTAAAAGTCAAGGAAAGGTCTATCTGTGGAAGGAAATTTTCTTTTTTGGTTACCAGGGGTGGGAGGGGAGTGGAAGGAACATTGTTAGATAGGTAGAGATAAGTATTCATTTGGGAGAAGAGAAGGGCAATGTACCAAATGTGAGTGATCAACATGGTGGCATTGAAGAAGAGGAATACTTAGAGAGGTACATGGGAAGTAAAGACAACAAAGATGAACCCTTTTGTGTATACAGTTCTGCATTTTCAGTGGAGGCAATCATGGTATAGGGGTGGATAGATGAGTGGACAGGCTGAATTGTTAGGTATGTCTGTGATGCGAGGAATGTACCCAAGACCATGAATAGGGTTGGGAGACAATGGTCCTATAAGTTTATTTTTATGATCTGAATTCCCAGGTGTATACTAGAGCTGACAAGGGACAAGGTTGTAGTCACTTCTTGGTCACAGCCAGCTACCCAGAGGGACCGGGTAGTTCAACCTGTGGGCTCAGTACTATAGTTGCAGGGGACATCAAGCTTAATTGGCATAACATACTATACAAAACATTGTTCCACCTCCTATTTTGGTGAGTAGTGACTGGGATCTTAAAGCTTGCAAGCAGCTATCTAGATGCAACTATGGGTCTCTCCTTGTCCAGAGCAAAGAAGAATGAAGGAAACCAAAGATTCATGGAAACAATTAGTCCTAGTGACTGGTACACCATGCGATCTGCAGCCTATATGACTATGAGACCTGAAGAACTATATGATGACCAGCTACCACTGTCAACCACTAGGAGGGGGATCTGTGTAGATGATCCTGGATAGAGAGGGATAACAATGTGGAACAAAACTCAAAATCATTTGGAGAAAA
>NW_006921999.1:571796-575984 GCF_000298275.1 Orycteropus afer afer
CTGTATGGAAAGTGAATTTGCTCTATAAATTTTCACCCAAATCACAATTAAAAAAAAAAAAAAAGAAGAAGACCCTGAGACTACTGAAATGACACCTGCATGTAATGCATCCCAGTTTTCTTAATACAGTTCACTGGAATAAGATGTCATTTGATTTGCGCCATGGTTCCTAAACATATATGCTTGAATTTTTAATTAAAAGGAATTTCTTTTACTTAATAACCTGGGAGAGGCTCCTCTCTCAGAAGAGAAATCAACTGGCCATTCTTCTGATTTTGGAGAGTTCAATTACCACTTGCTGCCAATGTGAATCTAATCCTAACCTCCTCAGTTGCAACTCAGACAGAATTGTCTCATTCAATATCATCTACTTGTACACAGTAGAGCAATTACCAAGAAAGCATCTGTGTTAGATCCTTAGGTCTGCCATAACAAAGTACTACATACTGGGTGTCTTAAAACAACAGAAGTTTATACTTTGACAGTTCTGAAGGCTCTAAGTATGAAATTAACTTGTCACCTTGGCAGGGTCATATTCTCACAAAAATTCTACAGCAGTCCTTCCTTGCTCTTCCAGTTTCTGGTGGCCCCAGATGTCCTATAATATGTGGCAATGGAACTCTAAGATGTGCCTCTGTCTTCACATGGCTGTCTTCTGTCTGTCTCTCTTCCCTTCTCATAGGAATGCTGGTGGCACAGTGGTTAAAACATTCAGCTGCTAACCAAAAGTTTGGCGGTTCAATCCCACCAGCCGCTCCACAGAAGAAAGATGTGGCAGTTGGCTTTTGTAAAGATAACATCCTTGGAAACCCTATGGGAAAGTTTTACTCTATCTTATAGGATTGATATGGATTGGCATTGACTTGCCAGCATTTTTTTTTCCCCACTCAGGAAGTGATTTTTACAATCATGTGTTTTTTTGTTTGTTTGTTTTTGAAGTTTTTTGTTTGTTGTTTTCTATTTGTTGATTGATTTTACAGTCATGTGAATCTATTATACTAGGTTCTTGAAAGATTATAAACTTAAACTCTCTGCTTTCCAGTATTTGCCTAGTTTGTACATTGTAGAGGATTTTACAAAAACCATGCATCCTATTTGTTCCTTAATTAATGCAGGTTACTATCTGGGGAGGCTAGATCATCGTAGATTGTGTACATGAGTACAAATACCTCAGTATATGTTAATATACAATATTTGGTGAATGTTAGTCTTCACATGGCTGTCTTCTGTCTGTCTCTCTTCCCTTCTCATAGGAACGCTGGTGGCACAGTGGTTAAAACATTCAGCTGCTAACCAAAAGTTTGGTAGTTCAATTCCACCAGCCACTCCACAGAAGAAAGATGTTATTAATACCCCCATTTTGTAGAAAGATTTTCTACAAAATGGGAGTATTAATAACTACTTTGTCCTATTTGAATGACAACTTCCTGGTCTATGTACAGGTTCCTCATGAGCACAATTAACTGTTCTGGAATTCCCGTTCTTCTCAATGTTACTCACAATTCGTTATGATCCACACAGTCCAGTGCTTGTGCACAGTCAGTAAAACACAAGTAAACATCTTTCAGCCAAGATCCATTTGACATCAGCAATAATACCACATTCCACATCCTCTTCTGAATCCAGCTTGCATTTTTGGAAGTTCCCTGTCAATATACTGCTGCAACCGTTTTTGAATTTTCTACAGCAAGATTTTATTTGCATGTAATATTAATGGTATAGTTTGCTAATTTCCACATTCTGTGGGATCACCTTTCTTTGGAAGGGGTACAAATATGCATCTCTTCCAGTCAATTAGCCAGGTAGTTGTCTTCCAAATTTCTTGGCATAGCCAATATGCCATCTGTTTGTTGAAACATCTCAATGGATATTCCATCTATTCCTGGAGTCTTGTTTTTCACCAATTCCTTCAGTGCAGCTTTGAGTTTTTCTTTCAGTATTATCAGTTCTTGATCATATGCCACCTCCTGAAATGGATGATCATTGAATAATTCTTTTTGGTACAGTGACTCTGTGTATTCCTTCCATGTTCTTTTGATGTTTCCTAAGTCATTCAATAATTTGCCCATAGAATCTTTCAATATTAGAACTCAAGCTTGAATTTTTCCTTCAGTTCTTTCAGCTTGAGAAATGCTGAGCTTGTTCTACCATTTTGGTTTTCTAACTCCACGTCTTTGCACATTTCGTTATTATAATTGACTTTGTCTTCTCAGCTGCTCTTTTTGTTTTGTTTTGTTTTTAATTGTGCTTTAGATACAAGTTTACAGGGCAGAGTTTATTTTGCATTCAACATTTCATGTACATTTGGTTTCACTCCCCAAGTACCATCCCCAACCCTAACCCAGTCTCCTCTCCTCCTTGCCCAGTAACCACTCCCTCCATGCCCCTCATAGTTATGCACTCCTGTGTGTCCTGCATTTCCTCCTTGTGAATGATGCCCCTCTGGTGCCCCGTGGTCAATTGCTCCAACGGATGCATCTCCATAGAGTATGTGGGTGCATTACCCTGGGTTGAGTGGTCTGCGTGTACATCTTGTTTACTTTTGGGCTGAGAGCCAGTCCCTGGGAGTGAATTTTATTCCAGGCCCTAAGTGTATCCCAGTGCCTTAGTATTGGGGGTCCCACCAAACTCCATCCAACCAGTAATTCAGGTCATTATTGTGTTTTGGGATTTTGATCGATGTTCTTCTTCCCACTCTATCCAGGATCTCCAGTTTTGATCATTTCCCGAGTGGTTGGCATTGGTAGCCAGGCACCATCTAGTTCTGGTCTCAAGGTCCATCATGTCCTAGGACTGATTGCTTCCAAATATCTTTGGTTTATTTTTGCACTCTCCTTTGCTTCTGATGATAAGATACCACTAGCTGCATCTTAGATAGCTGCTTGAAAGCTTTTAAGACTCCAGTCACTACTCACCAATGTAGGTTGTGGAACAAGATTTTTATGTATTTTTTACGTATTTTTATGCATTTTATTGTGCCAATTGAATACTATGTATGAGTACTCCCCCAGTACTATGGTCCTCAGTCAGTAGATCCATTGGATCTTTCTCTCATAGTGTCTGGCTGTCTGTGAGGGATTGCTCTATGTCTATCTTCTGCTGTTTCTGTAAGGATTGTGGGTGTTTTGTATCATTGATATCTGTGCAAGATTAGCCTCAGCTGAATCTATCCTTGGTCTAGAGTATAATCCTGTTCACTGATCCCCATCTGATCTTCTCAGATGTTTATATGTTTATCTGTAGCCTGATGTTTGGTGTTCATGGTGGTAATTCAGTATTGTGGATATACTGGCGTTAGCCTTTGCCATTTATATCTTATGCGCACAATTCAGTGTCCTCCCTTTTCCTAGTGTTGGTGGTCACAGACTCTTTCCATACTATCCTTCCCCTTACCCATGTCAGTGTGTGGTCCCCAAGTTGCCTGAAATTAATCTCACCCCTTCCCTCCCCATCCAAGTAACCTACAAAATGAGTTCCCTTCCTTAAGGAAACCCTTCTTTGTCTTTTTATAGTAATGGGCTCATAGAATATTTGTCCTTCTGCAATTGACTTATTTCACCAGCATAATGTCCTTCAGGCTGATGCACATTGTGAGATGATTCACATATCCTTCGTTGTCTGTTAATGTAGCATAGTATTCCATTATGTGAATGTACCATAATTTGGTTATCCATTCATCCATGGGAATTTAGGTTGTTTCCATCTCTTTTCTATAGTGAATTGTGCTGCGAATAACATAGACTTGCCTTTCACCTCTTTAGGATATATTCCTAGTAATGCAATTGCTGGGTCAAATGGTATTTCTATTTTCAGTTTTTTAAGGAAACACCATACCATGTGCCACATTGGTTGTACCATTTTACAATCCCACCAGCAGTGCACAAGAGTTCCAATGTCTCCACAACCTCGCCAGCATATTTTTTTCTGTCCTGTTGAACTTTGCTATTATTGCTGGGGTGAGGTGTTTTCTCATCATTGCATTGATTTGCATCTCTCTAATGACTAAAGAAGGAGCTCTGGTAGCTTAGTGCCTAAAGCACTTGACTGCTAACCAGAAGGCTGGCAGTTCAAACCCACCAGCCACTCCTCAAAAGGAAATGGGGCAATCTACTTCTGTAGTGATACTGCCTTGGAAACCCAAGGAGGGGTCGCTATGAGTTGGGTCCGACTTGATAGCATGTAACAACA
>NW_006921999.1:576439-578395 GCF_000298275.1 Orycteropus afer afer
ATGCCATAAATATTATGCCCCTATTTTATCTTTGATGAATTTTATAGTTTTGTTTTACATTCAAGTCTTTGATCCAGCTTGAGTTTGTTTTTGTGTATGGGGTGAGGTATGGGTCTTGTTTCATTTTTCTGCAAGTGGATATCCAGTTTTGCCAGCACCATTTGTTAAAGAGGCTGTCTCTTCCCCATTAAATGGGTTTTGGACCTTCATCAAAGATCAGCTGTCCATAGATGGATGGGTCTATTTCTGGACTTTTGATTCTGTTCCTTTGGTCTATTTGTCTATCATTGTACCAATATCATTCTGTTTTGACTACTGTGGATGTATAGTAGGTTTTAAGATCCAGGAGTGTGAGACCTTCCACTTTGTTCTTCTTCTTCAGAAGTGCTCTGCTTATCCGAGGTCTCTTTCCTTTCCATATGAATTTAGTAATTGGTTTTTCCATGTCCTTAAAAAATTTTATTGGTATCTGGATTGAAATTGCATTAAATGTGTAGATTGCTTTAGGTAGTATTGATATTTTCACAATATTCAGTCTACCTATCCATGAAAAAGGCAGGTTCTTCCATTTATATAGAGCCCCTGTTGTTTGCTGTAGTAGTGTTTTATACTTTTCTTTGTATATGTTTTTTGTGTCTCTGGTAAGGTTTATTCCTAGATATTTTATCTTTTTAGTAGCTATTGTAAATGGTATTGTTTTCCTTATATCTTTATCAGAGGTTTCTTTGTTGGTGTAGAGGAATCCAACTAATTTTTGTATGTTGACCTTGTCCTGCCACTTTGCTGAACCTCTCTGTTAGTTCTAGTAGTTTTTTTTGTTGAGTATCTTGGGTTTTCTATGTACAGGATCATATCATCTGCAAATAGAGATAGTTTTACTTCCTCTTTGCAAATTTGTATGCCTTTTATTTCTCTTTCTTGCCTTATTGCCCTAGCCAAGGCTTCCAATATAATGTTAAATAGAAGTGGTGATAGAGGCCATCCCTGTCTGTTTCCATTTCATAAGGGGAATGCCTTGAGTATTTCTCCATTAATAACAATGTTGGCTGTTGACTTTGCATATATGACCTTTATTATGCTGAGGAAAGTCCCTTCTATCCCTTCTATCAATGATAAGAGTTCTGAACAGGAACAGGTGTTGGATTTTATCAAATGCCTTTGCTGCATTGATTGATATAATCATATGATTCTTTCCTTTTGTTTTATTTATGTGGTGGATTACATTGATTGTTTTTCCGATGTCGAACCATCTTTGCATATCTGGTATGAATCCCACTTGGTCAGGATGTATTATTATTGTCATTATTATTATTGATATGTTGTTGGATTCTGTTTGCTAGGCTTTAGTTGAAGGTTTTTGTGTCTATCTATGTTCATGAGGGATATTGGTCTGTAGTTTTCCTTTTCAGGCTTTCCCTGGTTTTGGTATTAGTGTTATGCTTGCTTCATAAAATGAGTTTGGGAGTATTCCACCTTTTTCTGTGTTCTGGAATAGCTTGAGGTGTCAATTCTTCCCTGAATATTTGGTAAAATTCTCCAGTGAAGCCATCAGGGCCAGGACTTTTCCTTGTAGGGAGTTTTTATTTATGACCTGTTCAATTTCTTCTTTTGTTACAGGATTGTTCAAGTATTCTATCTCTGAGTGGGATAGGTTAGGTAGGTCTTATGATTCCAGAAACTTTTCCATCTCTTCTAGGTTCTCAAATCTGTTGGAGTACAGATTTTCCATAATATTCTGTCAGGATCTTTTTTATTTCAGTTGGTTCTGTTGTGATGACACCATTTTCGTTTACTATACTACTTCCGTAGTGATACTGCTTCGGAAACCCAAGGAGGGGTCACTACAAGTCGGGTCCGACTGGACGGCACATAACAACAACAACAATGACATACTTGTAATTTGCATCTTCTGTTTCTTTCCTTTTGTTAAATTTGCCAAAGGTTTGTTGATTTTAT
>NW_006921999.1:578700-603764 GCF_000298275.1 Orycteropus afer afer
GTGTTCAGTACATCAAATCTGTTCTTCAGATAGTCTCTAAATTCAGGAAGGATATAATCAAGACCATATTTTGGCTTTCATGGACTTATTTCAATTGTCTTCAGCTTCAACTTGAACTTGTATATGAACAGTTGATGGTCTGTTCCACAATCAGCTCCTGGTCTGGTTTTGGCTGAAGATATTGGGCTTCTCTGTTGCCTCTTCCCACAGATATAGTCTATCTGATTCCTGTGTGTTCTGATGAAGTTCACATGCATAGCTGCTGTTTATGTTGATGAAAAAAGATAGTTGCAATGAATAAATCTTTGGTCTTGCAAAATTCTATCATGTGATCTACAACATCATTTCTATCACCAAGGCCATATTTTCCAGCTACTGGTGATTCTTCCTTGTTTCCAACTTTCACATTCCAGTCACCAGTAATAACCATCTTGATTGTATGTTTCGTCCATTTCAGACTCCAGAAATTGGTCAAAATCTTCAATTTTCTTATCTTCGGTTTAAGTGGTTGGTGCATAAATTTGAATATTAGTAGTATAAACTGGTCTTTCTTGTAGGTGTATGAATAGTATCTTATCCATACACTGACAGCATTGTCCTTCAGATCTTGAAACATCCTTTGTGACAATGAATGCCACACCATTCCTCTTCAATCTGTCATTCCCCACATAGTATATCATATGGTTGTCTGATTCAGAATGGCCAAAAACAGTCCATTTCAGCTCACTAATGCCTAGGATATCGATGTTTATGCATTACATTTAATTTCTGACTACTTCCAGTTTTCCTAGATGGATGGACACAGTGGCTGCAACAGTGGGCTCTGGTATAGCAAAGATTGTGAGGCTAATGCAGGATTAGGCAGTGTTTCATTCTTTTATACCTAGGATCACTGTGAGTCAGAGCCAACTCTATGACACCTAACAACAACAGTTATTTATTGTTAAATAGCTACTTTATAGGTTTGTTGGAATGAGTGAATGACATAAATCATGTGAAATGCTAAGTACACTCATTAGAACAAACCAAGTAAACCAAGTGCTCAAAGATATTGGCTATCTTTTTTAAATATATGGCTATAAAATATAAACATGACCTGTTCTGCCTAAATATAATAGGGAGATGACACAAAGTGGGTAACACCTAATTTGGAACCTAAAGGATGAATAGGGATTTTCCACAAAGCAAAGGTACATAAAGGCAATTCAGGAATAGGTGTACAAAGGCATTTTGGTGCAGTGAAATGGATAAAGATTAATAAATCAACTTGAATCTTGTCATGAAGACACTTGTGAACAAGACTGAGAAGTTTAGGTTTTATCTGGAAATGAATGGAGTTTTCCCATTAGTTTTCATTTTTTTTCTTTAACTATGGATTTTATAAACACAATAATCTAAAAGAAATTACCCAAATCCTCATGCACAGTACAATGAAAATATGAAAGGATAGCAGTTCTTGATTTTAGATAACAATACAGTTATTCAAGGCATGTATAATAGGATTGAACAAAATGAGAAGCAATTCTCAATTTCTCTTTGTGGAATGCAAAGGATTTGAATTAAGCATATTGCTATATTTCCAGCATTATTTACTTTGGAATTTAAGTTTCAGTGTTTCTTCTGTATATAAAATTATTTTAAAATTCTCTAAGATGACATATTCTAAAGAAATCTCTCACAGGAAGACAAATTGTGCACTGATTTGTGTATTTTGTAAGTTTTTATTTGGCAGTACAGTAATGTACTGCATAAAATCCATTGGAGCAACATCAGACCACATGTGTGTCCATAGTCACATCCCCCATAAAAGCTATTATATTAAAAATTCAATATGCATACGATGGTTCATAATAACACAGGGTTCTACCTTACAACTCATCAAAATATTATTGTTGTTGTTACTATTTTATTATGTTAAAGATGTTTTAGTGTATCTGAAATTGTTTCTTTAATGTTTTTTTACACACAGAAAGGTACACTATGTACTCAGACAAACATTTGAGTAATTGGCATAAGATACAACCTGTATCTAATTGTTCAACCACAAAAAAATTGGCTTAAAAACAAATTTATTAAACTGAACTCATTCATAATCCAAGGGCTGCCTGTACATAAAATGGTGTTCACACAATCTCCCAATCACCTAATGCCCCATTTCACAGAACATATCACAGACATTAAGTGATGTATGACTGTATTCTCAAAGCAAAGCATTGTAGAATATATATATATATATTTTTAGTATTTACTTCCCAGGATTTTTCTCTCTATAGGCTGGCTGAATATAATGTGGCATATATTTTTTTTTGTTTTTTTTTTTAACTTAAACATAAAAAAGACTTATGTAACATCCTACCACTAATGAATGTCTGACCTTAACATAATCTCTTTACTTTCTCAGCCTCATTTCTTTGTCTGAATGAATTGATTTGGTTCTTTCCCTATGGCTAGGTTGGAGCCCAGTTTTTTGATTACTTTCCATCCATTACCAAAGAGAAACATTTTATGGACAAATCTTATAGATACTTCACAAAGTGGTTTAAAAAATAATGCAAAATTCTGTTTACAATTGTTCATAATAAATACATTTTAAACATATTATATAGGAAAGACTGTGTTGTTGTTGTTATGTGCTGTCGAGTCAGACCCGGCTCATAGCGACCCCTCCTTTGTTTGCCGAGGCAGTATCACTATGGAAGTAGATTTCCCCATCTTCCTTCTGAAGGAAAGACTATAGATTAGCAATATAGATATAGATGAAATTCATAATCAATAGTGATAATGCAAAGGATGAGATGATTTTTAGAGTTTTAAATTATACCTCTATGCAGATCTGACATTTTTAGTAGAATATTAAAGTCTAGGGTTATACTTTTTCCCTTGTACTATTTTTTCATTCCTAGTAAATTTTATAAACTTATTTTTTGCAAAGCCATTTACCTAAACATCTCTAAATGGTTCGATGTATTTTTTAAATGCATTTTATTGAAATGTAATTTATGTACAATGACATGCACAAAACTAAAGTGACATGGATCAATGCATTCTTTATTATTTTACAGTGTTCCTTTCCCTCCCCTCCCACCCATGGTAACCAACAAAGTTCCCTTCCATATATAAACTTTCTTTGACTTTTTACAGTAATGAACTAATATTATATTTGTCCATCTCTGATTGACTTCTTTCACTCAGCATAATATCCTCCAAGTTCATCCATGTTATGGTGTTTTGCAGATTCTACATTATTCTTTAGGGTTGCATAGTATTCCTATGTATATATACCACAGTTTGGTTATCCATTCTTCTGTTGATGTGCAAGTAGGTTGTTTCCATCTTTTGGCTATTGTAAATAGTGCTGCGATGCACATGGGACGTGCATATATATGTTCTTGTTCTGGCTCTCACTTCTTTGGGATATATACCTAGTAATGGGATTGCTGGGTCAAATGGTATCTCCAATTCCAGGTTTCTAAGGAATCTCCATACTGCTTTCCACAGTGATTGTAGCACTTCACAGTCCCGCCAGCAATGTATGAGAGTCCCAATCTCTCCACATCCTCACCAGCATCTGCCATTTTCTGTTTTGTTGAATTTTGCCATTAGTGCTGGGGTGAGATGGTATCTTATTGTTTTGATTTGCATCTCTGATGGCTAATGATCATGAGCATTTTTTCATGTTTTTTCTGGCCACCTGAATATCCTCTTTGCTGAAGTGTCTATTCATGTCTTCTGCCTATTTTTTTAATTGAACTGTTAAATTTTTTGTGTTGAGATGTTGGAGTTTTCTATAAATTTTAGAGGTAAGTCCCTTGTCAGATATGTAATTATCGACAAGTGTGAATTTATTGCTGTCATTTTTTTTTATGTGCTTTTTCTTGGTGTTGATTTCTTTGTTCCATATAATTTTCCGTGCTCAGCTCGTTTTGTTTAGGAATTGTGTTATCACTTCCTTCATTGCTATTGGTTTAGTATTTGCTAAATATTTGTACTGGTCCTCTTTTTTATTCTGATGTGAAAGTTTATCATTTTTCTTTGACTTTATCCTGTGATTTATAATTTCTTCCCAAATACAGAACAGTCCATTCTATCCAGTAGTTGTTTTGACTTACCTACCATTTAGAAGTTCTGTAACTACAGTTTTTTTCCCTCTTTTTGACTTGTAGTTGTCTTTATTTTTCAATTGATGTCTCTGATTCCCTGTTTACAATCTTGTAGGTTTATTTACTTTGGATATTTCTATAATTTCATTGGTTTCTGGGTTATGTCATCATGTGTTTTAATAATCAGTTGTTGTTTGCTGTTGTTCATTCTCTGTCCAAAGAACTCCCATCAGCATCTCTTGTAAGGTTGGTGTGGTTTTAACAAATTCTCTTAATTTCTGCTTATCTAGAGCTGTCATAATTTCACCATCATATTTGAGGGCCAATTTTGCTGGGTATATAATTCTTTGTTGGAAAATTTTATCTTTCAGGGTTTTATGTAGATCATCCCATAGTCCTCTCACCTTCATGGTTTCTGCTGAGAAATCCGAGCTTTGTCTTATTGGTTGCGCCTTGTAGGTAACTTTTTGTTTTTCCCATGCTGCTTTTAGGATTCTTTCTTTGTCTTTGGTTTTGGTGAGTTTGATGATGATATGTCTTGGTGATTTTCTTTTGGTATCTATTGTATTTGGAGTTCATTGGACTTCTTGAATGGATATATTCTCATCTTTCATCATATGAGGAAAATTCCCTTCCAACAAATCTTCAACCATTTTTTCTGTGGTTTTCTTTGTTTCTTCCTGTTTTGGAATTCTGATTACATGTGGGTTATTCCTTTTGATGGTATCTCACATGAACCTTAGGCTTTCTTCATTTTGTTTTGATCTTTTTTTCTGATTGATCCCTTTCCAAATAAGTGTTGAGGTATTTGCTTTTAATCTCACTAATTCTGTCTTCCATTGATTCAGTTCTACTTCTGTGCCCATTCAATGAGTTATCTATCTCTGAAAACTTAGTATTAATCTTCTGGATTTCTGTCTGTAGATTTTGTATCATTTCTAATTTTTCATTCATTTTGTCATTTTGTTCTTTTATTGTCTTTCAATATTGTTTTAGGGTTTTCTCTGTGTTTTCCACAATTTTGTCAGTGTTTTCCTTGATCTCTCAATTCATTGAAAGTACCTAAATATAATTCTTTTGAATTCCTTATCAGGAAGTTCCAATGTTGTGTCTTCCTCAGGGATGTTTTGGGTCTGTATACTGATCTCTTATTTCTCCTGCTTTATCTTGTTTCTTTGTGTGGACTGATGCTCTGTTCTCTCTCAGGCAATGTGACATTTTTGTGTTTATATTTAATTGGTGATTGTATGTTAGAGTGACTTGCCCAAGATTTTAATTTCTTTGTTTTGTCTGTAAGTTATGTACATAAACAGGATACTGTGCTGTGCTCCTCTTTTCGCTAGTTGGCAGCACTTACACACTCATCACCTGTCTTTTTTCCTGTTGTGTGCCTCCCGTATGTCCCTGAAGTCCTTTCAAATGGAGTCTATACTTAGGTCCCTGAAATCTGAATGAGAATGCTGTCACTTTAAAATCCAAAATGGCCACCACTTGTAAACCTTCAAAATGGCTGCATCCTCAGTCATTTTAAATATTCAAAATGGCTATCACATGTAAACAATCAAAATGGCTGCACCCTCTAGACATCCAAAAGTTCATAGCTCAGATTGTCTCCTGCCTTGTAATTTCCCTTTCTAGTCACAGGCCACCAGTGCTGTCATTCCTGCAGCCCTTGGTGAGCAGGGCTGATCTTTAGGTCTATTCTTAGGTCCCAGCATCACTTGGAAATATTCAGGTTGTTGGTCCTGTCAGAGTAGCTAAAAGTCCACTGCTCCAACTATCTCCATACTCACTGTTCTTAATCAGATTTTTCTACTAGTTGGTGCCTAATCTACTTCTGTATACTTGTTTTCAAAGCTCAAGGCTCCAGGATTATCTTCTTTATCTCTGTCAAATGTTTCTCTTTTCTTTGTTGAAGAGGGTCTGTGAAGCTTGTCTGCCTATTCTACCATCTTACCAGAAGTCCCCCCAATATATGTTTTTAAAAGTCCCCTTTGATATAGATTAATTTAAAACTTTTTCTCTCATTTGTAAACTCATAAAAACCCAAACTAAACCCACTGTCCTGGAGTCAATTCTGACTCTTAGCTACCCTGTAGGGCTAAGTAGAACTGCCCAGTAGAGTTTCCAAAGCTGTAAGTCTTTACAGAAGCAGACTGTCTCATCTTTCCTCTTCAGAGCCACTAGTGGATTCGAACCACCAACATTTTTGTTAGCAACCAAATGCCACAATAGCACCTTTATAAACTCATAGTTAAAAATGAATTTCTCTTTCATTAGAAAAAATACTCTATTACATTCCTAGTAATCAAAAAATTAATGAGAACTTCTAACTTACTGCCAGGTAGTCATTGAAGAACTTGTAAAATATAGCTTGAAGGGCAATAGGCTTACATGATTTGATATCCTTAGTCAATTTGATCAAATGTTCACTGTTCTTAAAGTTAAAAAACACATATACAAACCAAAGTTAGCTACAGAGTTAATAGATGAATTGTCACTCCACAGTCAATATGAATAAAATCCCATTTTTTTAATGAGTTAACATATCCCTACAATTATAAAATATAAATCCACAGCATTTGATGTAGTGATTGACGTATGACCCTAAAAATTTGCTCCCTTTCTGTACCTGCCTTTACTAAAGTGTATTCTGCAGAATACTAGAATTCCTCCAGGTACTACTTGGTAATTAGGTCCCTATGAAAAAATGTTTCAGAAATGTTTTATTCAACAAAATGCAGAAAACTGTGTTAGTCTTTTTCAGTTAGTTTTATTTCAGGGTCAGCATTCTTAAAGAGTTATTTGACCACAACTCATTGTGTGTGCGTGTGTGCGTGTGTGTGTCTGAGGCCATGGAAATGAAAGGATGGCACAGAACATATTTTGAGAAAGACAGTTATGTTTAAAAACATTTTATACATTTTTAAATTTTTAAAAATGAAATTAAAAAAATCATAGAACAGCTCCACTCTAAACCAAAAAAACACTGCCATCAAGTCGATTCCAACTCACATCGACCATATAGGACAGAGTAGAACTGCTCCATAGGGTTTCCAAGGCTGTAAATCTTTATGAAAGCAGACTTCTTCATCTTTCTCTGTCAGAGTGTCTGGTGGGTTCTAACCACTGACCTTTTGCTTTAACCATTGCACTTCCAGATCTACTCTCAGAAATTTAAAAAAAAAAAAAAACCTCACTGCTATCAAGTCAATTCCAACTCACAGTGACCCCCATTGGGTTTCTGAGGCAGTAAATCTTTACAGAAGTAGATCATCCCATCTTCCTTCCGCAGTGGATGGTGGGTTTGAACCTCCAGCCTTCAGGTTAGCAGTCAGATGCCTTAGGCACTGCACTACCAGAGTTCCTTCAGATCAACTCTACTACTCTTTAAAAAATATATAGAGATAGAGGGTCAGATGCATTTTTTGGAAAGGGAAGAAATAGCACTGCCACAAGATTCTCAAAAATTTTACTATTTGTGTCCTATTCTTTAACTCTTTATGAGTATAAAGAGGAAATTCAAAGTTGAAACAAAAGAAAAACAAGATTGAAAATGAGTTTTCTAGATAAACTAGTAGAAATAAAATTGCAGTTTTTAATGTAAGGTTTGACGGACTTGATAAATAGCTGGTTGTAAATCAGAATAATTGTCCTTTTCTTATCAAGTCAATTTTGAGGGTAAGGGATAGACATTGCTATTCTTATGTGTGTGTTACTTGTGTCCTTTAAAGAAAAAAAAATAAATAAGGAAATCTCAGAGTTTTTAATACAGATGTCTCCACAAAGGTTATTATTGCCAATTTTTCTCAATGTGTCACATAATCATTGTATAATTTATAAATGATAACAAAGAAATCAGACTACATTCATAAAAGCCCAGTGATACATAATTTAGTTGAATCTGAGGATTAGAATTAATTGTCTCTTTTTGTTCCAAGTTCTAAATCTTAGTAAATGATTCACTGCATGTCATTACAGCTTAATATTTGCATGAAATCACAGTTTAGCTGGCATAATTTAACAGCAATTAAAAAGCTATTTAATCGTCATGCAAATTGGTATGAGGACCCTTGAGTAAAAAAGGTGTCTGCCTTATTTATTTATTTGTAAATATCTCCAGGCAGACAGTTATATACTTGCAGATACCCATAACATAATTGATAACATTATTCCTATTCATGGAAATATAAGTGTCTAATAATACATGTTTTCCATTATACATAAAAGACCAACATTATGAATATGTCATTCTGTAGAAAGACATTATGATGATAAAGATAATGAATCTTTATCTCCCAGGCATATGTCTAGGTTGGAGGTAGAAAGGTACACTTGTTCCTGTGCTCTGATTTATAATCCTTCCATATTTTCCTTTCAAGTGAAGGGACTTCTGTAACCTCCAAGAATATGAATGTCATAAAACCAGGTATTTAGCAACTTTTTAGAACAATCACCCACCCTAATTTTAGGTCTAGCTGTAGGTGATATACATATTGGTGACTAAGCTTCCTATCTTACAGGTTGCTGACATCAGGAACCAGCAAAAAAAGGAAAAGCAAAATATATAAGAAAACTTCTTAATATCTCAGTACATCCAGTATAGTCACATACATTTATGACTAAGATCATGTCAGTCTCACACCATACAATTGATCTCTCTGTTCACACTCCTATATTCATAACAGCCATTCCTCACTCTACTTTCAGTAGGCTCTTTTTAAAATTTATCTCTTCCATACATAAAATCTATAAATTTCTTCCTGTTGTATGTAGAAAAATATCCACAATAAGCCTAACAGTCTTTCATTATCTGGTCCCTTCCTGTTTCTTAATACTCATGCTTTATTCCTCTTCACTCTATCCATAATGATTTTCTTCCATTTCTATGATTATTTCAAGATCTTTCTTTTCTAAACAACCAAGTACCTCTACTCCAAGTATTCTTCCCACCCCTTTGCACATTTTCCTCACCACCTCCCTGAGGGTTTCTCAGAATATTACACTTATTAGGGGTAGTTTTTACTTCAGATTTCATAGCAACCCCTCCTTGGCTTTCTGAGGCAGTATCTCTATGGAAGTAAATTGCCCAATCTTCTTTCTGAGGAGTGGCTGGTGGGTTTGAACAGCCAGGCTTCTGGTTAGCAATCAAATGCCTTAGGCACTATGCCACCAGAGCTCCTTTAATTTCCTTAGTTACACTTAATATAATTTGAATATTATTCTTCAAGAAAGAACACAATGTGTATATGTTTATCTAGACAACAGCTATAATGTTTTATCTCATCAAATCCCAAAGCCCTGGTAAAAGTCTTTTTTGCTGCCTTCAATTTCCTTCTCTCTTCCTCTTCTTCCAAACTCCCTTACCATCCTTTATTCTCAACCTGTGGGAAACAGATTTCTCAGTGCTTCTTAAAGCTAATGAATCCTTTAAAAAAAAAAAAAAATCCATGCCAAATACTAAGACTGAAAGAGTAATACAGTCTATTTTGTATATATATCATGTTACTGTTTTTTTTTTTTTTTTAACAAATTTTGAGAATGGTGATACTAATAAAACCATCATAGAATTTAAAATATTTTTGGCCATTATATATTTTTCAATCAAGAATTTAAAATACATAATTACCATATCTTTTTGGAATCTGGTGCTTGTGTATTATGTACTGATTTCACACACCAGAAATTTAGGATATAGAGCGTTTCAACATGAAGACTACGCCCTGAGAGATTTTATCAGATAGTTTTAATTTTATGTTCTTTCTAATTCCCATTAGAAAAAGGGGTTCACATGAATATAAAAGACCAATATGTGTTTATTGATAAACTTTCAAGTTAGCAGCATAAGTGATTGTCCTATACATGTGCATTTATTCTTAATTGCTTTTCTCTAGGGCCACCATCAGCTCCTAGGAATGTGATTTTTAACATCAATGAAACAGCCCTTATTTTGGAATGGAGCCCACCAAGTGACACAGGAGGGAGAAAAGATCTCACCTACAGTGTAATCTGTAAGAAATGTGGCTTAGACACCAGCCAGTGTGAGGACTGTGGAGGTGGACTCCGCTTCATCCCAAGACACACGGGCCTGATCAACAATTCCGTGATAGTACTTGATTTTGTGTCTCATGTGAATTACACCTTTGAAATAGAAGCCATGAATGGAGTTTCTGAATTGAGTTTTTCTCCCAAGCCATTCACAGCTATTACAGTGACAACAGATCAAGATGGTAAGTTTCACTGCTGTTCTTTCAAAACAGCATTGTTTTGATGCATAATATCCCTGCTGGGCCTACATCCATTGAGGTGCAATTATTTACTGTTTACATTGCAGAGGTGATTTTCTGGCTCCTGTTCTTATTCTATCCCAAGTTACATAAAGATATTTTTCGTTTTACTTCTTAGCAGTATGGTTAATTAGATGAAATGTTTCTCTTTATTGTGTATACATTTCTACTATAATATAATCATATGCCAATATCTCTTAACAAATCCATATTATTGATCAATTAAATTAAGTTTCAGTTGTCCATTCTACTGTCATCTGTTTTCTATGTCCAATGGAACAAATAGTACAGATTTTTTTTAATTATAATTCATATCTACACTGTACATTACAGTCAACATGCTTAACTTTGATCCACTGTGAAAATAAATAGAAAAAAAATCCAGAAAAGGGATTAATTGCTTCTGTCTAGGTACAGTTTGTGAAAACTAGTTAAACTGTCTTAAAAGCAAACAAACAAAACAGAAAAAAACCCACTTGCTTTTTAGTTAAATGTTCACTTTGTAACACTATAGAATTTTATTGCAGTATAGTCAGGCATGAACCCTTTATGATTTTTATAATTACGTATTCTCTTTAATTCCCTATAACATGATTGCATTGAAAACCATTCTACAGGAAAAGCTTCAGAGATATAGGAAATTCTTTTTTGGGATGTATTCATAAATGATATGGATACACAAGTGACAGTCTTATGATACAAAGCATTGATTTAAGTCAATGCACATAATGAGACAAAATTATAAAGATAAAAATGTTCTTATTCAATAAGGTAATATATGGTGATATTTAAAATAAAAATATATTAGAAATGTTAGCATACTGTTCAACAATATAAAGGAATGAACTCCTGATCCAACTTGGAAGGACTTCAAGGGTACAATGTTGAGTGGGAAAAAACTCAGAAAGATGTTTATATGACATTCATAAAATAATGTAATTATAGAGATGTAGGAGAGATTAGTTGTTAATAGGGGTTAGGAATTTAGATGTGTGTCTAGTGTGACTATACAATGATAGCATGAGGGGCTTTGTGGTCATGGTAGTAATCTTGATTTGGGTAGAAGTTACATGAAGCTACATAATTAAATTGAATAGAGCTACACACCCAAAGGCACAAGAATTATTGTTGTACCAATGCCAGTTTTCTAGTTTTGATTTCATACTGTAGTAATGCAAATAATTAACACTGGAGGAGGCTGGGTGAGGCATGTACAGCATTTCCCTGTAGGATTTTAGTGCAAATTTCTGTGCATCTATAATTATTTTGAAATAAAAACTTAAAAAGACTATTAAACCTATAAAATATGCTATAAGAAATTAATATTATACATATATATATATATATGTATGAATGAAATATATGTGAATATTTTATTCAAAATAGTATATATAAATTCACTTTGCTTATGATTTTCAGATATGCATCTAGTAAGTAAAGTAAAATCAAGTAGTATTCTAAAGTCACTATAATTGTCCCCTTCATTTGACAAATGGCTCTATATCAAAGAATTTGCATTATAGTTGTTTAAAAGGTAATTCTTATTTCCTCCTTTTTTTTATTTCTTTCATTTAGAGTCAACAAAATCTTGTCAAATATATAGCCGATATCAAGCAGATTAGTCTTCTGCCCCTCTGTGCTTTAGCAGATTACATGTAAACTTTTGTTTCCTGCTATCTGCTCAAAAAATACAAACCAAGTTTAAGAAACATTCTTAACTATAAAACAAACAAACAAACAAAAAAACCTACTGCCATTGAATCAGATCCAACTCATAGCAATCCATCCTTGGGTTTCCGAGGGTGTATCACTACGGGAGTAGATTGCCCAACCTTCATTCCAAGGAGTGACTGATGGGTTTGAACCGCCAGTCTTCTGGTTAGCAGTAAAGTGCCATAGGCACTATGCTACCAGAGTTCCTATTCTTAACTATAGGGTATATATAAATAATTTTGATGACAAAACAATATGTCATTTTAAATAAAATATTTAGATACATATAATATTCTAGGATTAGAGATGAGTTTACTTAATCTATGTTTCTACTTAGAAGAACAGAAAGATAAATTGTTGCTCACTTTTTAAATGAGATAATTCATTAAAAGTATACAGCTATATGGGAAAAAATGTATATTGAACATGAAGCAAGTTATCAAGATATTCCATCAAGTCTATTCTGACTCATAGAGACCAGATAGGACAGAGTAGAATGTCCCCTTAGGTTTTTCCAAGCTATAATCTTTATGGAATCAGACTGCCTTATCTCTGTCCTGTGGAGTAGCTGGTGGGTTCAAATTGCCAACATTTTGATTAACAGCTGATTGCTAACTACTGCACCACTAGGGCTCCTTGAAACATGATACAGTATTCATATATTGACACTGCACATTTTGGAAGAATAACTTCATTAAGTGTTCTTCCCCAATAAGTTTACCTTTGATGAAGGATATTAAGAAAAAATTACTGTTTCAAAAATTTAATTTACTTTGTTTTAGATATAAATAGTAGTAAAGAATCAAAATATATTTAAATGTTTTTGATAAATTCATAAAGGTCCTGCATTGAATTAAAATAATATCACATATACACTTAGATATAGACTCAATGGCAAATAACAACAACAACAACAAATACACTTAGAATATATTTAATTATGACCAGCTTATGTATGAGCAAGAGAGCTCTGGTTGCACAGTGGTTAAAGCATTCAGCTGATAACCAAAAGATTGGCAGTTCAAACCCACCAGCCAATCCACTGGAGAAAGATTGTTGTTGTTGTTTGCCGTCGAGTCGGCCCGACTCATAGCGACCCCTCCTTGGGTTTCTGAGGCAGTATCACTACGGAATTAGGATTGCCCAACCTTCCTTCCGAGGAGAAAGATAAGGCAGTCTAATTCCATGAAATATGTAATTACCAAAAAACAAAAACAGGAGCTGTGATGGTGTAGTGCCTAAGGCATTACAAATGTGTAATCAGTACTGAGATAAATCTTACAAAGGAAAAGGTCAAAGTCTTCTGAGAACATTTGTTTTCCAGAACTGGAGAATAAAATGGGTCTTCCTGAGGAAGTGGCATTTACATTGAATTCCATCCTTAATGATGAGTAGAATGTGATTAGGCAAGGTAAGGCTGTGACAAGGGAAATAACTCTGAGTAGAAGAAACTGAGCAAAGGTTGGGCAATCGAGGAATTATAAACTTATGAATAATGCACCAAGGGTCTTAACATATATTACAGAGTTACAACAGGATTTGGGAATTAATCTAAAATTCAGAGAAATGAGTGAGTGTCTCCAAAATAGCAAAGACAAGTTAGGGAATCAAATGATGCCGATATATTATTAGGGTGACAATTAGGGAAAAAGAAAATCAGCATAATAATAGCATTGTTCATAAGATAATACTTGTTGTTGTTTGCTGTCGAGTCGGCCCCGACTCATAGCGACCCCTCCTTGGGTTTCCAAGGCAGTATCATTATGGAAGTAGGATTGCCCAACCTTCCTTCCGAGGAGTGGCTGGTGGGTTTGAACCGCCAGCCTTCTGGTGAGCAGTCAAGTGCCTTAGGCACTATGCTACCAGAGCTCCTAGGATAATACTTACAAGTCGTTATTAGTTGTCACTGAGTCACTTCCAACTCGGTATAGAGCAGAACTCTATAGGGTTTTCAAGGCTGTGACTTTTCTGAATCAGCTCACAAGGCCTGTCTTCTAAGAAACGTCTGGGTACATGAACAACATATTACTCACTGCCGTGGAGTCGATTCGACTCATAGTGATGCCTCCTTGGGTTTCTGTGGCAGTATATCTATGGAAGTAAATTGCCCAATCTTCCTTCTGAGGACTGGCTGGTGGGTTTGAACCGCCAGTCTTCTGGTTAGCAGTCAAATGCCTTAGGTACTATGCCACCAAAGCTCCCATTAGAGACCAAAAAATGCAGACAATTGTATTAATTATGTTATTATTCTTTGTATGCATAATATGAAACATAAGATTATGGAGAGATTACATTGGTATGCCTTTTCTTTCATGTAGTTGACTAGATGGATGAATGTATGTGTATGTATGTATATATGTATGTACGTATGTATATATGTATATATATATTTATATATATATCCTTTTTTATTTCTTAAATTTAAGAAATACTAAGGAAACCTTATTAAACAACCCTTACTTGATTGTTTGCTATCTGTTTAGAATTAAACAAATGTAACTTTTTTTTTTTTCCCCAAATCACTTAGAACCACTTAACTGTAGTTAGGAGGAACATTCCTTGATTATTCTGATTGTGGTTGGATAAATAAGTTTATAAATTTAAGACTGTGATGCTCATAATTAAGGATCTTTGCAATAAACCTTAATTAACTGATTTCTGCAATCCCTAAGAACTATATTTGCAACCTTCTATTTTCATAGTTTGCTTAAATGGTCTTGAAAGTGACTTCATTTAGAGAGCAAAATAAGAAAGTAACACCTAGGAAAAAAAAAAAAAAATTCTAATTTCCAGTACATAATAGGAAAACCAGGGTGTGTAGCTCAGTAAAAAAAATAATTCAGGTCATAGACAGTAAAATAAAATATTAATCATGGATAATCACCCTGAAACAAATTGTGTTTGAGGATATCCTGACATGTACAAAAGCCTTTAGGGAACATGTTCAAAGTGAAGGACATGATGAATTACAAACTAATTTTGCTGTTATTTGCTAAAGGATGTTTAAAGAAATTATTTTCCAAAAGAGGTTGTCTAATTCATTGACTTCTTAAAATATATTGAACACCCCTCATTCTTGCCCTTGATTATCTATTCTGTATAGACTGGTCTAAGGCTAACATTTTGATTGCAGATTTCAAGTGTTTGAACTGGCAGGAATGATTAATTGAATTGACATTGATAGATTTGAAATTAACAAGAATCTCCATATATTTATAAACTCGAGATTTTTTAATTTAATTGACTAAGTTCATTGCATTTAGAAAATATAGCCTATTTAATTTGCTAACCTTTTGTACCTTGCTGGAGCAGGTGATTAGAGACACTATAAATGAACTTTCATCTTTGTGTCTGTATATGTTTTATATCTGGATACCTCCCACAGTTTTTATTTTGTTTTAAAAAATCTTGTCAACAAACATTCTTATTTTTAAAATCTGTGAAAGTCCCTTTACAACTAAAAATAATAAATCAGTATACAAGTGTAAAATGGTTCCTGAAAATATACTGAATCAAAGATTTCTTATTCACAAGCTAAAAACATGATATACTTTTCTTAAAAAGATAGGAAATAACCAAGATTTTAGCTAAGAGAAATGCTATATTATTTGTATTTTTTGTACCTACTATGCACAAGCAAATTGCATATTCAAAAGCTACAGATATAATAAAGTATACATTTTCCCTATCACCTAAGGAAAAGTATTTCTCTCCTGAAAAGTGCACTGTATATTTTATTTATGGAAGTTAGTTGAAATGTCATTCTAGTTAATCATAACTAAATAACATTATGGTCCAGCCAAATATTAAATAATACTGGAGTCTGGATGACTGTAAACTTTAGTGTTACTGCTAAGAAACACAAAATTACATCTAGCTCTAGTATATTTTTATGAGAGCCATCTTATAAGTAGTTGAATGGTACAGAAAAGTCTTTAGACCAGTCAGGAGGTGTGGAATTTGAACGACTGCTCCCAGACAGCTGTACACAGTTCTGTACATCTTTTCTATCTCACTGACCCACAACAACATAGTTCATAAGAGTTTACTTTCCCAACCAATATGCAAGCTTCCTGTGATCAAGGATGCTGTCCAGCATCAAGGAACTACCCAATGTATTGACTGTAATTTAATAAATATCAATTGACTGCACTAATAGGAATCAGAGATGGTATGAATTACTTTTTCATTCATTTACTCAAATAATATTTACTAAACATTTTCAATAAATGTTATATTAATAACTATTATATTAACAATATGTGTATAGTTTTAGTAAGAATATTTTGTTCTGGGTGCTAGGGATATGGCAGTAAAGGAGAAAAACAAACCATTAATAGTACCCTGCCTTTATCGAACTTACATACTAGTGTCAGGTAATGAGTGTTATGTACCATGAAGAAATAAAACAAGTGAATAAGAGATTTGTAAGTAATAGTTAGTGTAGGGTCCCTTTCCTGGCATTCCCCTGTCAGTGTAAGGTTAGAGTCATTCTTTATTTATCTTCAGTAGAATTTTTTCAGTATGTGGTATTTATAATACTATTCTACAATTTCTGCATTATGTTTGACTGCAAAGGTACCACTTTGATAACTAAGGTCCTCCTGACCCAGCCATGGGCTTTTCAGTCACCACAAATGTGCAAAAGTTGGGTAATAAAGAAGGAAGACAGAAGAAGAGTTGATGCATTTGAACTGTGGTGTAGGCAAAAAGTTTTGAATACAGTAAGTCACCGGTTTACTAATATGCAACTCATCGACATCTTACATTTGTACTTTATTTAATGTTATGTAAATTTGCCCTCACTTTGGAAAAACTCAATCACAATCACCTTTACTTGTTGCACATGCAGTTTTTAAATCATTGAAAAGTCTTCAAGCTTTTCTTACACTAAAGTAAGGCTAAATAAGAACCACATGCACCCATTCCAACTTACTTACAAATTACATTTAAACACTTAGGAATGGATGCATAAGGTTGCCGTGAGTCACCTAACAACAGGAATCCCTTTTACACAGAGAAGACAATGAACCCCTCTCCTTTCCTGCTAACATGGTATTTAACCAGATCATGAAATGAAAAGAATACTTTGTGGATATATTTTAAAGAGACTATTCCAGGCAGTCTACTCCTGGCAGACTATTCCAGAACAAAAATGACAGGAAATTAAATTTAAGCAGGAATATGTTTGGAAAGTATCAAGAAAGTGTTTATGCATATATGGTCTTAAGTGTATACTGAATTTTATGCTCATCAAATCCTCTGGTGCTATGCTTTCAATATTTTTACCACAAAGATTTTAATCAATACTAAACCATCCTTTAAGTGGAATTTATTTTTGTCAGTGATCATACATTGTTTGCAAAATGTGTTTAATTCTAAGCATAATTTCAAGCAGTTGACTTTTAGAGTCATGAGATGCTTTCTCTGAGGAATTCTCATTTGTACATTTTCAGGAAAGGTGATTGAATATTTTCTTAATTGTTGTTGTTGTTATGTGCTGTCGAGTCAGACCTGACTCATAGCGACCCCTCCTTGGGTTTCCAAGGCAGTATCACTACGGAAGTAGATTGCCTCATCTTCCTTCCGAGGAGTGGCTGGTTGGTTTGAACTGCCAGCCTTCTGGTTAGCAGTCAAGTGCCTTAGGCACTATGCTACCAGATATTTTATTTTCTTAATATAAAATAATATTGCTATTTTGATGCCTCTACTACAACATTAATAATTTTAATGTTGTCTACATAATTGAAAACATTATTAGAGATTATTTAATAAAATGCTTTAATTCCTAAAAAAAAAAAATTAAACTGGTTAGGATGTTTAATTAGATTGAAGATAAGTGCATGTCATATTTTATACAATCTATAACTATCATATGATGTAAGGTTCTATTTTATTCAAAAATCAGGGGGAAAGTGCCGTCAAATGTACTAAAATATAAAGCTTTTTCCTTTCTCCCCTGGTCTGTTTTTCTCTCAACTCGTCATGATATTTTTATATTTGCTAATTAATGCCTGATGGCACAGTGCCTAACTCACAAGCCACTCTTCAGAAGGAAGTTTGGGCAATCTACTTCCACAGGGATACTGCCTCGGAAACCCAAGGAGGGATCGCGGTGAGTCAGATTTGACTTGGTGGCAGTGAGTTTGGTTTTTTGGTAACTAAAGAAAATTTTTTTTTTTTTTTAATTCTTTATATGAACTTTACTATGTATCTTTATATTGTGCAATGTCAGTTTAAAATGCAGATGAGAACAGATCATCTAATTCATATGCAGAATCAAATATTGTGCATTGCTTTCTTTCTTTTTGGGGCAGCATAGGTTTCCCTCCATTCCTCCAAAGTTGCCTTTAGCATGTCAGACAGGCAAATGTAAGTCAAACTCAGGAAGTTTGTAAGAAGCAAGAGAGGATCCTCACAGTATACTTGCTGGGAGAGTGAATATGCTCCTGTGTACAGCCTAGATCCTTGCCATGACTCAATGATGGTGCCACTTTCCCCTGCCAGCCAGCTACTGAACTGACACATCATGCTTCAGTGCGGACAAGCTCTAGGGCAGAGTAGCCAGGCATTTCCTTGGGCTTCCTTCCTAACCTACAATGGAAGGGTGACTACGAGGGAGAAGTTTTGAACCTTCCTACCAGAAACTGCTAGGTACTTTCTTGTGGTAGATGGGAGGGTTGTCCTCACTAAGACATGGGCTCTGCAGAGAAGAGGCAGCCAGCACAACCACCACCTCCTTCAGCCTCAGATGCCCCAGGGCTTGTAGACCAGACCCAGATCCTTCCCAATCCCACTAGAGACAGAGAGCAACACAGAAATATGGTCCTTCCTCTGCAGATGCAACCCAGTCTCCTAACTAGATAGAGGGTGGCAATGAACATGAGGCATAGGCAGGGACTACGAGACTGCATGGGCCTAGAACAGGGGAATGTCTGTCAGAAAACACATTCAGTTGGGTATGGGGAGGCATAAGAGGTAGGACTTTGCCAAGAGCCCTGGCTCCAAGCCCCCAGTACATGGCCCATTGTCATATCAAACCTAACATACAAAATATGAAGTCAAAGATGAAATTCTATAGAATATCAAGAGAGCAGCAGCAGATCATTAAATCTTAAGCTGGGGGGTCCTATACAAGTACACAGGCCAATCACTGATGAAGCAAACCCTAAAAACATTTTACTCAGTAGTAATGGCATTGTGTTTTTCCATTTACCTCTGTGTGTTATTTATAAAATTCATAATGTCTGTGGCTGTTATGTACCAAGAACTGTGCTTTTTGCCATGTAATGAAAAGATGTATGTTTGAGACATGGTACTGCTATAGAGAAGCTAACGGTCTTTTCTCTCTAAGATTTAGAAGTCAGAGTTTGACAAAATAAAAAAGTAAGAATTAAATGTAATGATATCTGATTCAGTATTCATTTTCAAGAACAGAGTACCTGAACTAGTACACAAATCGTTAAACATGTATAAAGTAGCAAATGATTCGGAAGGAAGGTTGGGCAATCTACTTCCACAGTGAACCTACTTGGAAACCCAAGAAGGGGTCTCTATGAGTCAGATCTGACTGGACGGCAGTGTGTGAAATGATGGTCAGTGAATGTTGACTTTTCACTAAACTGTTTTTATAAAAGATAGCCTACTTGTTAGTGAACAAAACATTTAGTACTGAATGACAAAAAAAAAAAAAATTGAAAAGTAATTCTATACGTTCTCTATTGTGATTCTAATTATTTTGACATTATTATAGACCTGGGAGTACATTTCGTATTTATTGAAAACTTTGTGCTCTGCTCTTTAGTGCCATACTGAGTTCCTTCCAACGTGTGCTTTCAGATAGCAAATTTTTCCTCAAAATATTCATGACATGACTTGTTGAAACTATTCATATTCATCCTTTAAAACTGATTCAGTTTACAAATTTGTCAAGTAATTTCTTATTAAAGCAAGTAACTAACACTACAATAATAAATATAGTACCTGAATAGAAATATACTTTCTGTTCCCTTTAATTTTATGTCTTAAAACTTACTTTTCTCTTCTGTTTTCATTCTAAGATATGTATTAACTTTTACTTTAAGACATTCATGTGAAAGAATGCCACTTTTATAGTTTCTCATTTCAAGGCTGTTCTATATATAGTGCATGATTGACCATTGTCTAGATATGAGTTTGTATTCTCTTTCGACAAGTTTATTTGACAATTGTATCCTATCTCACAATTTGCTCCTTTTAAGTTTTCTTGTTACTTCTCAGAGAGAGAAATATGTTGATCATTGGCAGATATGAAAATGCACGTTCAAATTCCTAGATATTGGGAATAGGTTCCTCATTCTATTTTTATGAGAATAAATGTTTAATGTGTGGAATACTTTTGAATATTTAAAATGTTCAACTACTGGTTTTATTTAGCTGTTTTTACAAAATGTAAGATACTTGTATTAAGAGAACAATTAAACCTTATTTGAATGCTACTTAATTACACAGTTAAATTTAAACTATGACTGACATGCAAAATTGTTTGCTAAAATAAATTACTCCGCAGGAGAAAGATGTCGCAGTCTGCTTCACAGACTACTCTGTCCAATAGGGTCTCTATGAGTCGCAGCTGACTCCAATAAGGGAGCTCTGGTAGCATAGTGGCTAAAAAGCACTTGACTGCTAACCAGAAGGCTGGCGGTTCAAACCCACCAGCCACTCCTCGGAAGGAAGGTTGGGCAATCCTACTTCCGTAGTGATACTGCCTCGGAAACCCAAGGAGGGGTCGCTATGAGTCGGGGCCGACTCGACGGCACATAACAACAACAACAAAAATAAATTATTCCTCACCTTGAGAATTTTATTCACTTAACCACTGCCAGCCCATATTAGCTTTTTATCCCATAATTCATAAATTATTTATTTACATTTAATCATGTTTAAATTAGAACAGTACTCTATGTCTCTGATATATGTTTTAAGTAAGTATGTCTCATTGTCATTGAGTTGATTCTGACTAATAGCAACCTTACAGGACAGAGTAGAACTGCCTCAAAGGGTTTCCAACAGCACGTATTAGTTTCACAACTATATTACATGACAATTTTCATAGGCTTCAAAGAATCTTAAGATAATGCAGAGTTTATCTTCCTGTCATCAATCAGAATGTACATATAATTTTCTCAATTTTTATTTTGTTTTAAAGATCTCTAACAAAGATATCTAATTCTCTTCTATAATATGGCTGATTTTTCCATGTATCTTGCCTAAAATCTTCCTGTTATCAGTAGAAATATTAGCTTATTTAATAGAAAAAAAAAGAAAAACCTCATTTCAGAAGATGGTAGGTCACCATTTTCTGTGTCATCATTCTTTGTAGACACATGGCCATCAGTTAGAAATTCTGCTTATTTTATTTCCAATTTGAAAGTTTTTCAGTCCCAACTCCACTTCCACTGTTCTGCAATCCTGTATTTGTAATTTACCTGAGAGGTGTTATGCATGAATGCTTACAAACCTGACAAGGGCCCCAGGAGGCCTCACTGAACATCAGGCTAAAGATTCTCCAAGGGGCACTTCTTGGATGCATTTCCAAGATAATCTGAGAGCTCTCAGGCATTCTTTCACATGATTGTGATGGAACTGCTAGGTTCCAGAGGAGAAGACTCCTCTCTAAAAAGAGAGTAACAGTCAAAGAAACAAGAAAGCTTTTTCTGAATTTGAACACTTCCACCAAGGTCATTCCAGCACAGTCATTCCAGCACAGCAAAGGTGCCTCCAGGGAAAAGTCAGGCAAGGGGGAAAAACCCAAACTATGTACCTAGGAGCTCTGGTGGCACACTAGTTAAAGCATTCCACTGCTAATCAAGAAGTCAGGGGTTCTAACCCACCAGGCGCTCTGCAGGGGAAAGATGAAGGAGTCTGCTCCCATGATGATTTAAAGCCTTGGAAACCCTATGGGGCAGTTATACTGTGTCTTACAGGGTTATTGTGAGTTGGAATCAACTCAGTGGCAGTGGGTGGTGGCGGTGATATACCCTAGTGTGAAGTTATTGGCAATGAATAACCATTGAGTTTAAATTCTGTCTAATACCTCAGACACTTAACTTTTGCAAACTAGGTCCTTAATATAGGGAACTGTACATTCTTTAAAAATTATTTGATTTTTAAAATTTAATTTTGGAGAATCCACAAAGTGAAATTCCATTAAAAAATATTACAAGGTACTTGAGCTCTGGTACCATAATGCCTAAGGTATTTGACTGCTAACCAGAAGGCTGGAGGTTCAAAACCACTAGCCACTCCTTGAAAAGAAGGTTGGGCAATCTACTTCCATATCACTATGCCTGGAAAACCCAAGGAGGGGTCTCTATGAGTCAGATCCAACTCGTTGGCAGTGAGTTTTGTTTTGTTTTGTTTTGAAGGTTCTTCTGTGTGACTAAACAGAATCTAATGCAGTCATGCTAAAAACAACACATCTCTAAATATTCAAATTAACATTTGAAATGTAGTATACACTAAAATAGATTATGTCAAAAATGTTTATGTTAAATTGCCTTAAATCATTGATTTAGTAGAACTATAAGAATAGTTTCTTCATCAATGACATGCCATATAATTTTATCAATACATTAACAGTAGATATAACTCATATAAAGGAAAATAATTTATCTCTTTGTTACAGATAAAATTGTTAATGTAACATGTAACTGTTATCCATTTTCCTCAATAAAAGAAGAATCTATTTAAGATAGATGGAACGCAAATGTAACCAAATTGCATTAGGTTTCTAACAGACCATTACTTCCGATATTCCCTTGACACATCCTTTTTCTTCACTTAAGAAGACTGAAGCATAGTGCCTAAGGCATTTGACTGCTAACCAGAAGGCTGGAGGTTCAAAACCACTAGCCACTCCTTGAAAGAAAGGTTGAGCAATCTACTTCTGTAGTAATACCACCTGGAAAACCCAAGGAGGGGTTGCTCTGAGTCAGGTTTGACTTGACGGCAGTGAGTTTGTTTTGTTTTTTAAAAAGACTGAAGTTCATGGGAGAACAGAAGGGCAGTGTTTGCACAGGGAGATAGCTCAGAGGCAGGAGTGCATGGAAGGGAAGGACACAGGGATATAAAAATTTATTAAAAAGACAAAAAGAAGAAGAAGATGAAGAAGAAGAACTGAAGTTTAAATGACCTTTCAAGGAATAGAACCTCATTCTTATACTACAATCTAGAATTGAGTATTTCTGAAATTTTTATTTATAAGAGTTCTTTTCCTTTTTTAAAAATACTGTTTTATTCTTTATTTCAATTCTCTAATTCCAACAAATGTTTCTTCTTATTATTATTCTCTTGTGCCAGTGAGAGGAATTAATTTCTACACCTGCCTTCATGTGACTTTTAAACCAGTTATGCTTTGCCAAGGTGTCAAGTACCACAGGCAGGATGTGGGAAAAGTTGTTTTTCATTTTACATGAATTTGGCCTATAGGGCCTTGATTTTCCACAAGAAACTATAATCTAGAGTCAAATATTATTTGTTGCCTATTAGTTAAATAGGAACTCTGGTAGCATAGAGCCTATGGCACTTGACTGCTAACCAGTAGGCTAGCGGTTCAAACCCACCAGCCACTCCTCGGAAGGAAGGTTGGGCAATCCTACTTCCATAGTGATACTGCCTCGGAAACCCCAAGGAGGGGTCGCTATGAGTGGGGGGCGACTTGACGGCAAATAACAACAACAACAACAATTAATTAAATATTTGTTGCTAATATTTGTTGCCTATTAGACAGCTAAAGGGGAATAAGTATGTTTGGGAATTAAGACAACCAAAAAGATTCTACACTGGCTAAACTTGTTGTTGTTACGTGCTGTCGAGCCAGACCCAACTCATAGCGACCCCTTCTCGGGTTTCTGAGGTGGTATCACTATGGAAGTAGATTGCCCAACCTTCCTTCCTAGGAGTGGCTGGTAGGTTTAAACTGCCAGCCTTCTGGTTAACAGTCAAGTAAGTGCCTTAGGCACTACACTACCAGAGTTCCTATTAGGGAATAGATAAAACAAACAAGTACAATTGCTGTACTGAATTTTTCATAAAAAGCCCTTTCTTTATTTTCAAATTCTCACTTTTCAGGTATTAGTTCTTTTCTCATGCTTTCATTTCTTCACTTAAAATTGTCTTAGTTTTATAGACGGAGCTTTGGTGGTGCTGTTGGTTAAGCTCTGAGCTACTAACCAAAAGGTCAGAAACCCACCAGCCACTCCATGGGAAAACCACGTGGCAGTCTGCTTCTGTAAAAATTTATAGCCATTGAAACCCTTTGGGGCAGTTCTGTTCTGTCTTATAGGCCATTTTGAGTCAGAATCCACTCAGTGGCAGTGGGTTTGATTTTTGTGCAACAATATTATTAGAAAGTATTATGACAGGCTTCCACAATACTTTCCAAAAAGTCAGTGCATTGTGTTTACCTATGTATTGAAAATGTTGTCCATTGCTAGAATAAAGGTGTTACATAAATGCAAAATATATTCTGCTCCATTTGAATATGGCATTTTTTAAAACATGGATTCTCAACAAAAAAAATGTCTCTTTAAAACATGAAAACTGTATTTGATAAAAATCAACTAATGGATAGCTAGCTCACATTTCAGAAACTAGGAGCTCTGGTGACATAGTGCCTAAGGCATTTGACTGCTAACTAGTGGCTGGTAGTTCAAACCCACCAGCCACTCCACAGAAAGAAGACTGGGCATTCTACTTGTGTAAAGATGTACCACCTCAGAAACCCAAAAGGGGTCGCTATGTTTCAGAATCAACTTGACGGCTGTGAGTCTGTTTTTTTTTTTTAAGTTTTTTTTCAAAGACTTCCAAAGACTCATGTAGTATATGTAGCACAGAAAAAAACAGCCTTGAAAAAAGTTCTTAATATCCAAACCAATGAGAAAAGTATACAGCATTAAATAAATTGTGGTGAGGGAAAATTTTA
>NW_006921999.1:604114-604843 GCF_000298275.1 Orycteropus afer afer
AAAAAAAAAGTAGAAATTAAAAAAATATATATTATAGGTAATTTTCTTCTCATCCAATCAACATTTTGTTGTTTTGTTTGTTGTTGTTGTTCTGTTTTCATTTTTTAAAGGTTAATGATTATGTCAGCTTAGAATATTACTTGATCTGAACTCATACCACTACAAGAATAACTGCAAAATCATATAACAAGGTATATTTGTACTGATGCTAGGAATCCACTGTCATATATCAGTATTTAGAAATGATAAGATATGGAGAAAAACTGTATGCTCATACAAATGTGAATTATTTATAATAGGGAAATGTGTAAATATCTTAAATGACCAACAATAAATGTTAAAATGTACTATATCTATAACATAGATAATACAGATTTGAAAAAAGAAGTTTAATTGAATGCAGATAATGCTTATAATATGTGTCAAGTATATAATACAGGAATCGAAACTATATACATTATCATTCTATTTATGAAGTAATTGGTATATTTATAGTTATAAAATGAATAGCAAAATTTTAAAATATTGGCCATGGTTTTCTCTGTGAAGTGGGGTTATGGTTCATTATTTCCAGAAAAACCAAACTCACTGCCATCAAGCTGATTCCAACTCATAGTGACCCCCTTTGGGTTTTTGAGGTGGTAAATCTTTACAGAAGTAGATTGCCCAGTCTTCCTTCCATGGATAGGACTGGCTGGTGGATATGAACCTCCAGCCTTCTGGTTAGCA
>NW_006921999.1:616132-640147 GCF_000298275.1 Orycteropus afer afer
GACACACAAATTTGTTCCATATTCACTTGAAACATTTTGAAAGTTTTAATACCATTATACTTTTGCCCCTTAATTTAAAGTGCTCACCAAGACACTAACAATAACTATTCTA
Source organism: Orycteropus afer afer (assembly GCF_000298275.1). Classification (NCBI taxonomy): domain Eukaryota; kingdom Metazoa; phylum Chordata; class Mammalia; order Tubulidentata; family Orycteropodidae; genus Orycteropus; species Orycteropus afer. Next base: position 616,245 of record NW_006921999.1, read on the forward strand.
TTCATAGACTAATTGTCCTGGAACAAATCTACAAAAGGCATCATGTTCAGCTGTGTAAACCTCAGCAGGAATGCACTGAAAATATACAGGAGAGATTATTATCTGTTTAGTTTTATGGATCTCTAGGGCCTCAAATATCACATCCTGTGTCCATAGTTTAGTCTGCTATTTACCACCTGCATACTCATGGATGTATAAATTGTAATGTCATTATTTTTTTTTTTTTTTTTCTGTTGAAAAGTCTAGTAGTTTAGTCATCTATTCAGGGAGGATAAAGCTGGTCATAATTTGATCAACTCTAACTTCTAGTTCCTAAACTGTTACTATTCAGCTCTATAGATTCCAGCCTATTTACTTTCTATGGACCTTGGACCTTAGATTCTTCATCTATAAAACAAATATATTGCATTAGATAATATGACAGGCATTCTGATATCCAAAGCTATGCACACAGTCTTTTCATATTTAAAGTTTTCTATATAATTCCAAAGACTTGATCTAAGAAAAAGAATAAAATAACATCATTGTTAAATATGCAAGAATATTTTTTTTTACACTACCATTAAAAAGACATCTCCTCCTAAAATCTTCTTTTAACTTTCTATCCATATAGCTCCTGCTGTAGGTCTTGCAATTTATTTTTAGATACCTGGAAAGTTTTCCATGGTGACTTCAAGTTGTGTAATTATTTTTCAGAAGATAAACAAGTATCTCAGTAATATTTCCTCCCATGTTCCAGCCCATATCATTTTACTAACAATGAGAAGGGAAAAAAAAAAATCCTTATGGTTATTTTATTTCATTTTAAAAAACAAAAACACATATATGTGTCCAGTTACCTAGTGCCGCTCGGACAGAATATACCACCAATGGGATGGCCTTAACAAACAGGAGTTTATTCTTACAATTTGGAGGCTTTAAGTCCAAGTTCAAAATGCCAGGCTCTAGGGGCTGCATGAAAGCCCCTCAACCATGGGGTCCAGCTCTGCCTACAGCTCCCGGCCCACTGAAGCTAGAGGCTTTTCTTCACTCAGACAGCTGCTGGCTGCTGAGGCTGAGAAGCCCCAAGGTTGACAAGTCGAAAGGCACGGTCCCGATGTTACCAAACCACACGGCAGGCCATTGACTTCAGCACATTGTACATCCCAAGGTCAGCAGAGCATAGCAGGCTGCTGTGCAACGACATGGCTACATGCAGTGTCCAACCATGCCATAAGCTAGAGACCATTCCCAAAACTTCTACTTATACACAGGAAGCAGACCACATACCTAAAGCAGCTACTCAGCTGCTTGTGGTAGATCCCACCATGGAGCTGATTGCCATTCTCATCATGGGGAATACTACCACCAGCTGTGCAGTCACTCAACTAGACCCAGCCTAATTGACACACAAATGTCACAAATGTAACCATCACAATATGTATATATAACTTGACTATGTTAATAATAATTTTAATCATTCAAACATAATAAAAATCTCCTGCCCCTCTTTTATTCCTTCTCTTACTCATTTTCTTTCCTCTTCTCCCTTTTGTTCACTTACCTTACCCTCTTTCACTTTCAATGTAACCATTTTTTGGAGGGGAGGGGTGAGATTACCACTTATTTTGATCATATATTCATTTTTCTAAAAGTGTACTTACATCAACTTTCTTCAAAGTAATTTGTGGTTGTTTATTCCATCACTTAAATCCATGATATAATATGTTCCAAATTTAATTTGGTCTTAAAACATAGAATGTAAACTCATGAGGACTAGACTTTCTCAGTGTTTTTTACTATTTATTCACTCTATTGTTAGCACTAGGATAGAACAAATGTTCTCCCTTCATGGATTTATACTCCCAAGACACAAATTAGCACTAGACATAAAGCAACTGCTCAGCCAATATTCGTTTGATGAATGAACAAATGTTTCTTATGCCATAATGAGTGATTAAGTACCATGTTCTATCGCATGGTATAGGTAAGAAAGGAAAGCCTTACTCTAATTGGTGAGACAAGGTTACCAGATCTAAAAACGCTAGCTAGCAAGGAATCAAAAAAACAAACCAAGCTCACTGTTGTTGAGTTGAATCTGACTCATAGCGACCTCTCCTTGGGTTTCCGAGGCAGTTTCTCTGTGGAAGTAGAATGCCCAGTCTTCCTTCCAAAGGAAGGAATAGAAAGAAACTTGTTTTAAGTTATGCTCTAAATTAAAAGATGCAGATGGTAAACACTTTAGTTCAAAGGAGGAAAGCTTAATAGAGCTGGGATACTTCCTTTAGGAGCTTTACCCTAAAGGAAGAGTAACATTGGATTCAACCATAACAAATGTTGCTCTGGGATTATAAAACTGTGAAGGAAGAACAAATGTTCTCAATTTGTTTCTGACAAAGTTGTAGTAAAGCCAAATTCTTTATGTTTGTCTGTGAAGAAGCCTTCACTAAGTCAAGATTAACACCTTAAGCAGTCTTTGATAAGAGACTTACAGAGTCACATTCACTCAATTTATGAAAAAATTTGCAATCAGTATTAGAGACATTTTAGTAGCAATATGATTTTCAGCTTTGTCAAATAGGAGCCATGCTTGATAAAGAATTTGTTTGTTTCCTGAACATTTTATTGTAGTTTGGATGAAAGTTTACATAACAATTAGTTTTGAACAATTTATGTACCTTTTCTTTTATGACATTAATTGTAATCCTCTCAATATACCAGCACTCTCCCCACTTCCTCCCTGGGTTCCCCATTTCCATTCATCTAAGATGAGATTCTCGAGAGGGAGAAGCTTACTTTTAGGGGGTTGTTCTTTTAAGGAAGCAGGCTTAGCAAAATAAAGTTTCCATCTGCGAGCAAATTTAAATGGCACTGTTACAAGATGCACAGTTTTGATAGTGATTTATAAACAGCCATTAGAGAGGGATACCTAGTTGTCTTCCCACAGCAGCATCTGTGAGCACTAAGCACTTTTTGGTCAAGTCCCTAGGATTTAACTGCAGGGTGCTGAGTTATAAAAGTTTCTCATCGATCTGAATTGTTGAGTTCTTAACTGTAGCTTATTTTAACTTTGATTTTTAAATCCATAAATGCCAGTCACAGTGTTTAGGAACTTAAATCATTGGCACGGGAATTTAAATGAAAAGTGATAAATCAAGGCTGCCAGTGACTACTACCTCAGCCAGATGCAAGCACCACAACCACAGTTTTTAATAGCCTTGCATGCCTACTTTCAAATTAAGTGTGACAAATTAAGCAGGAAGTTAATTACTATCTTGAAACAAATAGTCTGATGCTGATTGGAAAGGGCATGATAAAGCTGTGCTTTACCTTAACAGAATACTGAGAGGAAATATTAGAAAATAGAGATGTACAAATAATGATTAGTTCAGGTAAAAAAAAAAAAAAGGAGTGGGAAACAGTGCATTTATTATGTATCTGCTTGGAGCAGGTCAGGTAAGTGAAAAGAGCACTTTTTTCTGAGAAAAGCACTGATAATCTTAAACAAGTCAATTGACAAATGCATCAAAATCTTGGTACAGCATGGTGAATGTGGGAGGTGGAGGGGAAGGAGGTAGATACATCTCTATAACTTGTGACAAGATATTAAAATCCCTATAAACTCTTCTCATGGTAGAAGTGCCAGGATGAACAATTGCACTTTAAGTGAATATGACCTTAAAAACCAGGAGATATAAATCACAAAATTCTTAACTAGTTCCACATTTGTTTTTCTGCATCTACACTTCATGACCTTTATTGTCTTTAGACATGTGTTTAACAACAGCTTTTCCTTTCAGTGTCTTCTCACTTGAATTAATGGTTTTTAATGGTGTTTGAGGAAATTTAAGAAAGGACCTATTCTTTGTAGTCAGATCTTAGAAGAGATATAGTTCTACCTGCATTTAAAAGGATAATGACAGTCACAAAGAGCTTACTATATCAGACACTGTTCCAAGTGCTTTATTGATATTTAATCCAAAAAAAAAAAGAAGAAAAACTAACCCCATAAATTATTATTATCAAGTTTTTCTAGATGAGGATGTTGCCAGTTAAAGATCCAGGCTCTGCTTGACATGACTTGTTGTAGCCAATAAACAAGAGGCTGAGGTGAGGCGGGAAAACAATAAAGGTACTTTTATTTCTTTGATCAAAGAAGGGACCAGCCAGGGATAGTGCCTCCAAGACTGCTTCAAGGAAGGCTCCTTCAAGCCTCCCTTACATACAGTTTACAAACCAGGAAGTCATGCAAAATCATGAGTATACATACATCTATATTCTACTCAGGTGCAGTTCCAAACAAACCAAACCAAACTCATAGCCGTGGAGTTTGACCCAACATGTAGCCACCCCTCATTGGGTTGCCAAGGCAGTATCACTACGGAAGTAGATTGCCCAACCCAGGTGCAATTAGGGTTACATAGTTCTCCATATGTCGCATATAGAAAAATGGCTGCTGAACTCCACCCAGAGGCATTTAATCCTAAAGGTCACCTAGGATACTAAGATGGCTGCCAAACCAACTCAAGCTGGTTTTGGCTAGCCTGGGGAGGTTGAGGTAATAGAATAAGTGGAAGGCAGTTGGCTCATTTAGCTGTCCTGCTTGTCTTGTAAGGCTAGTATGCTCTATCTTAAAGAAACTGAGCTACAGGCAGACTACGTAAAATGTCACCTTAACCCAGTTAAGTCATGGAGGAAACAATTTGTAACCAGGTAATCTGGTTCCAGAGATCTGAGCTTTAGACCATGAGGACATGGTCCTTTTGAAACCTGGTCCTGGAGAGAGCTGGAATCCTTAATTATAAAATCCTAATTAATTAATCATGAGTTAATCGTATGAGACCTGTTGCTTCTCTCCTTATTGAAAATCAAAGGCTCATTTTCATCAGGAAAACAAAGAATAAACTTTAAGATGGCTTTTACAAATGCTATAGAAAATATGGTAAAGCACCACAGTAAATTTATTGACTTAGGGTAGTTTCCACATGTCCTTGGAGTACATGAATGTCACTTTCCTCTCATCACAGTATTTTGCCTAAACTGGGAATATAAATCAAAAGAGGATAGTTATATTCAAAATTATCTTTTTCTCTCTAGGAAGGAAAAAAAAAAAGCAAAACAAATATTCTTAGGTCATCTTTCATCATAACTGATCTTAATCCTAAAACAACTATTCTGACTGTTCAGTATGTCCACGTTTGTAATGTCTACATGTTTGTAATGTCACAGATTTTATAATAATTAGAGAGGGAGCAAAAGTAAAAGATGTATTTAATAAAGGAAGAGTTCAAATTTAAAATACATTTATTCACTGGCATACTTCTGAATGGAAGGAAGACCAAGCAATCTACTTCCGTAAAGATTTACTACCTCAGAAACCCAATGGGGGTCTCTAAGAGTTGGAATCGACTGGATGGCAGTGAGTTTGTTTTGGTTTTGGATACCCCTGAAAATACAAATATTTTTTGTGTTGGAAAAGAAACATTACATATAACCTACTTACTCCACCCAGCCACCTGGCCTCTTTGTTATTCACCAAATACCCTAGACATCCTCTCAGCACATGTCCTTTTTGCTTTTTTTGTTAATGCCTCTGGTCTTCTCTCAAAAAACACTTTGTCAGGAAACTTTCTTTCTTAGTTTTCTAATGCTGCAGTAACAAAAAAGAAAGAAAGAAAAATAATACAAGTATGTGACTTTAATGAAAAGGAATTTATTGTCCCACAGTTATGGAGGCTAGAAGTCTGAATCCAGAACTAGGCCCTCTTTCTCTCTGTGAGGTCTAGGGAAAGATTCTTGGCTCTTTCTACTTCTGTAGCCTAAAGAATTTCTTGACTGCTTGTAGATGTATCTTCACATGTTTTTTGTTATTCTTCGTTGTGTGTCTCTCTGTGTTTATTTCCCCTTTTTATAAGAGTATATCTTTCTCCTGTGGAGCAGCTGATGGGATCAAAAGGCCGACTTTTGGTTAGCAGCTGCACCACCAGGGCTCCTTCAGAAGACAGATGTTTAAGACTCACCACCCTTGTCTGGTATGGCCTTAGAAGCATAACAAAATCTAAAACCTTTTCCCAAACAGGGTCACATTCACAAGTATAGGAGTGAGGATTTCAATATATCTTTCGTGGTGTCACAAGTCCATAACACCTTTATATAAAAACTTTATTTAAAAACTGTAATAGGAGCTCTGGTAGCATAGTGCCTAAGGCACTTGACTGCTAACCAGAAGGCTGGTGGTTCAAACCCACTAGCCACTCTTGGGTAGGAAGGTTGGGCAATCTACTGTAGTGATACCACCACAGAAACCCAAGGAGGGGTCGCTATGAGTCGGATCTGACTCCACGGCATATAACAACAACATCATTTTCCCCGTCTTCCTTTTTTTTTTTTTTTTAATAACATTTATCACCAGTTGTCATTTCACTCACCAGCATGAATGTGAGTTTCATGTAAATCAGAATTTTTCTCAAGTTTACTTTCCATATTCCCAGAGCTTTGGTAGCGTAGTGCCTAAGGCACTTGGCTGATAACCAGCCACTCCTCGGAAGGAAGATGAGGTAAACTACTTCCGTAGTGATACTGCCTCAGAAACCCAAGGAGGGGTCGCTATGAGTTGGGTCCGACTGGATGGCACATAACAACAACAACAGTGTGTCCCCCAAAATTATGTGTTGTAAATCTTAATCTATATAATGTGGATGTAATCCCCTTTGGAAATATTTTTCTGTTGTGTTAATAAGGTTTCATCAATGTAGGGTGTGTCTTGAGATACACTGGGGGTGATGGGGCAATCCACTTCCATAGTGATACTGCCTGGGAAACCCAAGGAGGGGTCGCTATGGGTCAGGACTGACTCGTGGCTAGTGAGTTTGGATTTGGTTTATAAATATTTTGTTACTTTAAAGGGAAAATCTAAAACAAGGAAGAAGAAATGCTTGAAAGGCTTAGGATTTCTTTGTGGTTTTTAGGAATAGGTATTTTAAAGTAGATAGCTAGTAATTGTTTTTTAAGGAAAAGAGATGTGGAGAAGGGAATTTAAGGCTCTTACTAAAATATGTAAAAATGACCACGTGAGGCTTTGTTAATCTTAACTAATGTAAAAGTGAAAGTATTTTAATATAAACATGTGCATACATGATTAAGTTTTAAATAAACAAAGGAAATTTTATCCCCTAAACAAAATCCTCTCAGTGTGGAGACTGATCTTATTTTAACATCATGTTTCTCCACTTTCCCATAATCCAGATTCTAATTGAGAATGAGCAATATAGAACTGAATTAGTGGAGACAAGGAACATGCTAATATTTCACTTTATAACAGGATTATCTCCATGTGAGTTTTATTTACAGGGGTTTCCAAGTTTAGAAAAATAAAACAGATTATCTGGAGATTTCAGTACCAATAACCAATACAACTCATTTCAACTCTTTAGCTTGCATTTTATTTTATGGTAGCTTGAAAACTTTGTATTTCCAATACAAAAGCTGTTGGCAAACCTGTATATTTTGGTACAATATTAGAGATGAAAAATTTTGTACTGATTTGAGACACAAAAAATAAAAAGACTGAACTGTACTCAAATAACTTTTATATTAGTCTTTTCTCATTGAACTATATAACCTCCTGGTAAACTAATTAATAAGCTTTAAATGTGATATGAATATAATAAAAAGATGAGTCAAAATTTTTGCTTAATTTTATATCTGGATTTAATTTTCTTTTAACAATAAATCTGCCCATAAATATTTCACTAGCAAGTTCCATGAGCTGATTTGCATAGATAGTCATTTATATAAGACCTATTTATACTCCATTCTCCATTAGAGATTAATAGGAATAAAGGATAGTATCACGAAATAGAACCAGAGAGGAGTTATTGAGATCTGTAGGCAATGTTTTGTAATCATAACGATTTATTATTTTAGTACAGATATACATATTGTATCTTATTGTCAAGTAATAATTAGTCGACTACATATTTTTGTTGTTATGTTTGCTCATTTAAATTGGGAATATGCAATCACATACCTGTACACTTCCACTGATTTGAAAAACGAATCAAATAAACTATGCAAAAAAGACATTCTGACTTCCTCTAACTTCACAAGAGGAAGGCAGAATCACCATCAGCAGCCCAAGGCTTATTCCTATGAGGCCAGATTTCCCATGACCCTCCCGCCTTTTTACCAATTCTGACACCAGAATTTTTCCCTCCTGTGGCACTCACTGGGTGAGTGCCCTGGGGGTTTTGATAATTTTCTGGGTCTGATAATTTGTTGCAATGGCCACACAGAGCTCACAGATAACACTCGTGATTGTGGGGTTTATTAGGAAAATAACAGTTTACAATTCAGGTTCAGGAATACACTCAGTATACAATTTTTGTTCAGGGAAATCTCCCCTCTGCTATGCCTTCAAGCACACCTCTCTGGCCCTTGGATTCTGCCCTACTTGGGCAAATGTTACAAAGCTCTTTTAGCTCTGCCAATTGGTACACCTAAGTGCACCCCACTCTACCAGCAAGCCTCTTGCCCAAGGGCACACAGCTTTCTTGCTCAAGGGCCAGAAATCTCGCTGCTCCATCTCCTTCCTCTTGGCTCCACTACCGCTGTCTCTCACCCAGGTGTCTCTCTCTCACCCAGCCTTCTCTCTCTCAGCCATAGGGATCTCAGGTCCAAGGATGCTCTCCATTTCACTTCCAGCTCCTGTCTCTTGATGGCTGTGAGATCCCCTTTCTGCCTCTAGGAAGGATCATTGTAAGCATTGAAGAGTGACAAAACTAAAGAATCCCATCATCAGAGTTCTACACTCCTTATTTGCATGGTCCCATGCAGTAATCCAATAAAGTTACAAAGACTATGGCTAGAAAAGTCATACCAAGTAATACACTGTACCGCACGATTCCACAAGCCAATGGAATTCAAAATTCTTTTTTCTCCCTCTTTTCTTATTTTCTTCTCTGTGGATTCTATGTTGGTAGGAACTTTCTGTGTTTTCTGAATTTGCAGTCATTCTCTATACTGAGGGACAGTATAAGAATATACTTTTGAGTTGAAATTGACTTGACTGCACATAACAACTATTAATAGAGAACTATGATCCAATCTAGAATCTTTTTTAGTAATCTCTGTTTCAATCCTGCTACTACTAGAAATACTTTAATCTCAATAAAAAGAAAGAAGGAAGTAAAACAAAACATTGTTTAGTCACATGTTTCTTGAAGGTACAGATACAATCTTCTGGTAAGTGTTGGTTACCTGACTAAACAAGTGAATGAATAAATGAGAAGAAATGTACATTTACATATCATTTCAAATTTTAACTTTGAAAGTTACTTCCCTTGGATTAAAAAACAAAAAAACAAACTCACTGCTGTCGAGTAGGATCTGACTCATAGAGACCCCTCCTTGGGTTTCTGAGGTGGTATCTCTTTGGAAGTAGGTTGCCCAATCTTCCTTCTGAGGAGTGGCTGGTGGGTTTGAACCTCCAGCTCTCTGGTTAGCAGTCAAACGTCTTAGGCACTATGCTACCAGAGCTTGGATTAGGAAGATTTTATTTTGTTTTGTTTCTTTTTTAGGGGGGAAGATAAGTTTCCCTTTTATCTTAGTTATCTAATGATACTATAACAGAAATATCACAAGTGGATGGCTTTAACAAACATTAATTTATTCTCTCACAATTTGTCATTGCCATTGTTGATGTTAGGTGCTGTCAAGGTGGATATTACTCATAGGGATACAACAGAAGAAAACATTGCCCAGTTGTGTGCCAGCTTCATGATCCTTGCTATACCTGCGGCCATCCTTGTAGCCACTGTGTCAATCCCTCTTGTTGAGGGCTTTCTCCTTTTTGGTTGGCCCTCCATTTTACCAACCATGATATCCTTCTCCAGGGAATGGTCCCTTCTGACAACACAACAAAGTAGGTCAGAAGAAATCTGGCAATTCTTGCTTCAAAGGAATGTTCTGGGTACACTTCTTCCAGGACAAACTTGTTAGTTATTCTGGCAGTACATGGTACTTTCAATAATTTTTGCCAACACCACAACTCAAAAAAATAAAATCTTTTTCAGTCTTCCTTATTCATTGCCCAGCTCTCACATGCATAAGTTGTTGTTTTTATGTGCCATCGAGTTGGCCCTGACTCATAGCGACCCTTCCTTGGATTCCTGAGGCAGTATCACTACGGAAATAGATTGCCCAACCTTCCTTCTGAGGAGTAGCTAGTGGGTTTGAACTACCAGCCTTCTGGATAGCAGTCAAGTGCCTTAGACACACACTACCAGAGCTCCCCACATGCATAAGAGGCAATTGAAAATACCACGACTTGAGTCAGACACACCTTAGTCTTCAAAGTGACATTTTTGCACCTCTGCACTTGAAAGGGGTCTTTTGCAGCAGAATTGCCCAGTGCAATATGACGTCTGATTTCTTGACTGTTGCTTCCATTGGCGTTGATTGTAGAACCAAGTAATTTGAAATCTTTGACAGTTTCAATCTCTTCTCCATTTTTCTATTTATGTGATGATGCTTAGTGGCCCAGTTGTGAGCATATTAATTTTCTTTATGTTAAGGTGCAATCCATATTGCAAACTGTAGTCTTTAATCATCAGTAAGTGCTTCAACTTATCTTCACTTTCAGCAAGCAAGGTTGTGCCATCTGTATATCACAGGTTGTTGATGAGTCTTCCCCAATCCTGATGCCACGTTCTTTTTCATACAGTCCAGCTTCTTGGATTATTTGCTCACCATACAGATTGAATACGTATGATGAAAGGATACAGCCCCGAACACTCCCTTCCTAATTTTAAACCATGCAGTATCCCCTTGTTCTGTTCAAACAACGGCCTCTTGGTCTATGTACAAGTTCCTCAGTAGCACAATTAAGTGTTATGGAATTACCATTCTTCTCAATATTATCCATAATTTGTTATGATCCACACAGTCAAATGTTTTTGCATAGTCAATGAAAGACAAGTAGACATCTTTCTGGTATTCTCTGCTTTCAGCCAATATCCATCTGAAATGAGCAATGGTATCCCTTGTTCCATATCCTCAGCCTACATTTCTGGAAGTTACCTGTCAATATACTGTTGCAATCATCTTTAAATTATCTTTAGCAAAATTTTCCTTGTATGTTGTAGTAATGGTGTTGTTCAGTAATTTCCATATTCTGTTGGATCACCTTTCTTTGGCATGGGTACAAATATGTATCTCTTCCAGTCAATTTTCTAGGTAGCTGTCTTCCAAATTTCTTGACATAGATGAGTAAGTGCCTCTAGCACAACATCCATTTGTTGAAACATCTCAATGGATATTCCATCTATTCCTGGAGCCTTGTTTTTCACCAGTGCCTTCAGTGCAGCTTTGACTTCTTTCAGTAACATTGATTCTTGATCACATGTTTCTTCCTAAAATAGTTGAACATCCACCAATTATTTATTGTATGACTCTATGTATTCTTTCAATCATCTTTTGATGCTTCCCGCATTATTCAGTATTTTGTCCATAGTATCCTTCAATATTGAAACTCAAGGCTTGACTTTTTTTTCTTCATTTCTTTCAGCTTGAGAAATGCTGAACATGTTCTTCTTCTTTTTTTTTTTTTTTTGGTTTTCTAACTCCAGGTCTTTGTACATTTCTTTATAATTGACTTTGTCTTTTTGAGCTGTTCTTTGAAATCTTCTGTTCAGCTCTTTTATATTGTCATTTCTTCCATTTGTTTTAGCTATTCTCCATTCAAGAGTAAGTTTTAGAGTCTGTTCTGACATTCATTCTGGCCTTTTTTTTTTCTTTTTTCTGTTTTATTAATTATCTTTTGCTTGCTTTGCGTCTGATGTTCTTGATGTCATCCAACAACTCATCTGGTTTTTGTCATTTATATTTAATGCAGGTGGGATATAATCAAGCTTATATTTTGGCCCTCATGGACTTGTTTTAATTTTCTTCAGCTTCAACTTGAACTTGCTTGCAAGCAGTTGATTGTCTGTTCTGCCTTCAGCTCCAGGTCTTGTTTTGGCTGAAGATATTGAGCTTCTCCATCCTCAATCCACAGATGTAGTCGATCTGATTCCTGTGTACTCTGCCTGGTGAAGTCCACATGTATATCTACCATTTATGTTGTTGAAAAAAGGTATCTTCAATGACTACATCACTGATCTTGCAAAATTCTATTATGTGATCTCCAGCGTGATAGCTATCACCAAAGCTGTATTTTCCAATTACCAGTAATTCTTCTTTGTTTCCAACTTTATTTCAATGAATTTTATTGAAATATAATTTATGTACAATGAAATACACAAAATTAAAGTGATACGGGTCAATGCATTTTTTTTTCAGTGTTCCCTCCCCTCCCTTCCCACCCCTGGCAACCAACAAAGAAAGTTTCCCTCCCTATATAAACCTTTCCTTGACCCTCCACAATGAACCAATACTATATTTGTCCTTCTGTGATTGACTTACATCACTCAGCATAATGTCCTCCAAGTTCATCCATATTATGTGGTGTTTTGCAGACTCTACATTATTCTTTAGTGCTGCATAGCATTCCATTATGTGTATGTACCATACTTTCGTCATCCACTCTTCCATTATAAATCTTAGACATAAGTCCCTTGCAAGGTATGTAATTATCAGCAAATATAAATCTGTTGCTGTCATTTTTGTTATGTGCTTTTTTGTGGTATCGATTTCTTTGTTCCATATAATTTTCTATGCTGAGCTTGTTTTGTTTATGAACTGTGGTATCATTTCCTTTATTGCTATTGTTTTAGTATTTGCTGAATATTTATTCTAGTCTTCTTTTTTGATGTAAAGGGTTATCATTTCTCTTTGAAGTAACCCTGTGATTTATGGTTTTCTTCCCAAGTGTAGAACAGTCCATTCTATCTTGTTTTGACTTCCCTACCATCTAAAAGTTCTGTAACAACACAGTTTTTTCCCTCTTTTTGGTTTCTAGTTGTCCTCTTTTGTCAGTTGATGTCTCCAGTTCCCTGTTTACCATCTTGTGGGCTTATTTACTTTGGATACTTCCATAGCTGGGTTGGTTTCTGGGTTATATCATCATGTGTGTTAATGGTCAGTTGTTGTTGGCTGTTGTTGCTTCTCTGTCCAGAGGGCTCCCTTTAGCATCTCTTGTAAGGTTGGTCTGGTTTTTAAAAATTCCCTTAATTTGTGCTTATCTGGAAATGTCCTAATTTCACCATCATATTTGAGGACGAATTTTGCTGGGTACATAATACTTGGTTGGTAATTTTTCTCTTTCACAGTTTTATATATACCATCCCATTGTCTTCTTGCCTGCATGATTTCTGTTGAGAAATCCAAGCTTAGTCTTATTTGTTGCCCGTTGTAGGTAACTTTTTGTTTTTCCCATGCTGCTCTCATGATTCTTTCTTTGTCTTTGGTTTTGGTAAGTTTGATGATGATATGTCTTGGTGATTTTCTTTTGGGGTCTATTCTGTTGGGGTTTGTTGGACTTCCTGAATAGATATAGTCTCATCTTTCATCATATCAGGGAAGTTCTCTTCCAACAAATCTTCAACAATTTTCTATGTGGTTTTATTTTTCTCTTCTTGTTTTGGAATTCCGATTACACATAGGTTATTCCCTTTGATGGTATCCCACATAAACCTTTGGCTTTCTTCACTTTGTTTCGATATTTTTTTCTTATTGATCCCTTTCCAAAGAAGTGTTCAGATATTTGCCTTCAATCTCACATTCTGTCTTCCTTTGATTCAATTCTGCTCCTTTGCCCCTTCAATGTGTTATCTATTTCTGAAAATTTAGTATTAATCTTCTGGATTTCTGTGTTTAGACTTTGTATCATTTCTAATTTTTCATTTATTTTGTCATTTTGTTCTTGTATTGTCTTTCAAAATTGTTCTAGGGTTTTCTCTGTGTTTTCCTTGATCTATCTCTCAATTCGTTGAAGATATCTAAATATAATTCTTTTGAATTCCTTATCAGGGAGTTCCAATGCTGCATCTTCCTCAGGGATGTGTTTTGGGTCTGTATCCTGGTCCCCTGTGTCTTGTGCCTTATCTTGCTTCTTTGTGTGGGCTCTGATGCTCTGTTGTCTCCAAAGCATTGTGATATTTTTGTGTTTATATTTTATTGGTGATTGTATGTTGGAGTGACGTGCCCACAATTTTCATTTTCTTTGTTTTGTTTGTATGTTATCTACGCAAACAGGGTACTGTGCTCCTCTATTTGCTAGTTGACAGCACTCATACACTCACCACCTGTCTCCTTTCCTGTTGTTAGCCTCTTGTATGTCCCTGCCGACCTTGGCAAACAGAGCCTATTCTTAGGTCCCTGGAATCCAAAAGAGAATGCTATCACTTTAAAATCCAAAATGGTTGCCACTTCTACAGATTCAAAATGGCTGTGCCCTTGGTCATTTTAAATATCCAAAATGGCCACTGCTTGTAAACATTCAAAATGGCTGCACCCTTGGTCATTTTAAATATCCAAAATGGCCACAACTTGTAAACATTCAAATGGCTGCACCCTCAGTCACTTTAAATATCCAAAATGGCTGCTGTGTGTAAACAATCAAAATGACTACTCCCTTCGGACAGTGAAAAGTCAACAACTCAGGTTTTCTCCCTCCTTGTTGTTTCCCTTCCTAGTCATAGGCTGCCAGTGCAGTCATCCCTGCAGCCCTTGGTGACCAAGGTTGACCTTAAGGTTAATTCTTAGGTCCAAACACCACTTGGAAATATTCAGGCTGTTGGTCCTGTCAGAGTAGCTGACAGACCGCAGCTCCAGCCATCTCTGTATTCATTGTTTTCATTCAGGTTTTCCACTAGTTGGTGCCCAGTCCACTTCTGTATTGTTCCTTTCAAAGCTCAGGGTTCCAGGATTATCCTCTGTATCTCTGTCAACTGGTTTTTCTTTTCTTTGTTGAAGAGGATCTGTGTCGTTTGTCTGCTTATTCCTCCATCTTACTGGAAGTCTCCTTTGTTTCCAACTTTTGCATTCTAAATATCAGTAACAATCAGTACATCTTGATTGCACATTTGGTCAATTTCAAACTGTAGAAGTAAAATTCTTCAGTTACCTTGTGTTTGGCTTTACTGATTGGTGCATAAATGTTCATAATAGTAGTGTTAACTAGTCTTCCCTGTAGGTGCATGCATACTATCCTATCACTGACAGGATTATACTCAGGATAGATCTTGAAACATTCTTTGTCATGATGAATGTCAAGTGACTCCTTTTCAGTTTAGCATTCCCAGCATAGTAGGTCATATGATTGTCTGATTCCAAAAGGCCAAAACCAGTCCATTTCAGCTCACTAATGCCTAGGATATCGATCTTTATGTGTTCCATTTCATTTTTTATAATTTCCAACTTTCCTATGTTCATACTTCATACATTCCACATTCTGATTATCAATGGATGCTTACAGCTGTTTCTTACCATTTTGAGTCATGGTTCATCAGCAAATGGAGATCCCCAAAGCTTTACTCCATCCATGCCATTGGAAGGTAGATTCTACTTTGCAGAGGCAGCTCTTCCCTAGTCGTATTTCGAGTGCCTTCTGACCTGAGGAGCTCATCTTCGGGCACTATAGCAGCAGTGTTTCAGGTGTATTCATAAAGTTTTCCAGTAATATATTAGACAGTGTTTTACTGCTATTTAAAGGGTTTCACTGGCCAATTCTTTGAGAAGTGGATGGACCCTTCCTTTTTCCAAGTCTGTCAGTCTAGAAGCTCTGCTGAAAGCTGCCCACCACGGGTGACCCTGCTGGTGTTTGAAATACTGGTGCCATAGCCTCCAGCCTCACAGCAACACACAAGCCACCACAGTATGACAAACTGACAGATGAATGGTGGACACTTATAAATGGTTATGGGTATATTTCCTTTTGCCTAGACATACTTGATCATTCAGCCTTTTTCCCTTCATTCAATGTATCACCCATTGATTAATGTTTGTTATTACTGATAATGCAATATTATATATGTAAAAGTATTTATCTTTGTTGTCTATACCTCTTGTGCACCTTTCTGTGTCTTCCTTTTCCTTAGGGATTATTTTGCTGATCACTCGCTTTTGGTATACTGCCTTTCCCAAAAGAGAGTTTTAACTACATGTATTCTGTAGTCATTTGTTTGTTGCTGATGCATTTGTTTGATTTCTTTGTTTGTCCCCTGAGCAGCTTGAGGGTCTCAGAGAATTTTGTCTGAGAATGATGGAGAGTTAAGGCATTAGTAATTTTATGAGTTAGAAACACATTAAGCTGTAAATAAAAGAAAACCAATTTAACAGTTTCTTAAACAATGAAGAGTTTATATTTCTCATGTAACAAGAACCCTGGTAGGACATTGCTGAAGATGGTCCACCTATTCAGTGATAATTCAAGAATTTAGGATCATTGTTTCTGCTCTATCATACAAAGCATGTTGGCTTCCTTTCTCCTAATTATAAAAATACTGACTGCACCTCCAGGCAGGATATCTGTTTCTAAGGCACCAAAAAAGATGGACAACAAAATGGCAATATTACTATGTTTTTCTCTTTTTATTGGAAAATAAAAGATTTATTATTTTTTTTTTTTTACATCCTAGCAGCAAACTTCCTGTTAAATATCATTAGTCAGAGTTTGATCTGTGTGGTAGTTATGCTGTATATCAACTTAGATGGCAGCTGGATGTAGTTATTCCCCATGATGAGACTGGTAATCAACTCCATGGTGAAATCTACTGTGAGCCTTAGGAATGTGGTCTGCTTCTAATATAGAAGAAAGAGCTTTGAAAAAGGTCTCTGAGATTTTTGACATGCTTGGACCCTGCCTGTAGCTGAGTGTTCATTCAGCAGCCATGTATGTTGTCTGCCAATTTCAGGACTATTTAACCAGTGGCCCACCATGTTGCTTGATAATTTGGGGATTTTGCCGTTTTACTTGCTGACCTTAGGGTTGTCAGGCTCAGCAATCAGCAGCTGCCTGAGTGAAGAGACATGTCCATCTTCAATCGGCCAGGAGCAAGAGGCAGAGCTGAAGCCCAAAGTCAAGGGGCTTTCACCCAGCCCCTAGAGCTGGCACTTTGAACTTGGACTTCTAGCCTCCTGAACTGTAGGTGAATAAATTTGTTTGTTCAAGCCACCCACTTGTGGTTACATCTGTTACAGCAGCACTGGATAACCACAATAGTCCTACATAATAGTAAATCAAGTTTTGTGCATTTTGTTCTCTTTGGAAGAGGTCAAAAGAGAACACACTTGAAACTGAGTGTTGAATAAGCTCTAGTGTCTGCTGTGATTGTATTAAGAAAATTTTTTAATTGGGAACTGTTTAAAAGGAGATACTGAAAATAATTGATCAATTTAAACAAGTTATAAAACATTATTTAGAATGTAATTGCATTTCTGGGTTTGAGAAAATAGCTGGGAAGTAGTGGTAGTTTGTTATTGTTGTCAGTTGGTGTGGAGTTGATTCTTACTCATGATAACCCCATGTATTCAGAATAGAACTGCTGGATAGGGTTTTCAAACTTGTGACTTTGTAAAGCAGATCACTAGGACTGTTTCCAGGTGCACACCTGGGTGTCATTGAAATGCCAATCTTTCAGCTAGTAGAGCAGAGTTTATAGTTTGTGTTGCTTGGGGAGATCTACCAAGATGTTGGCAATGACTCTTTTGGAGATATATATAAATATCTGTTGTTATGTGCCGTCAAGTTGGACCAGACTCCTCATAGTGACCCCTCCTTGAGTTTCCGAGGCAGTATCACAACAGAAGTAGATTGTCCCATCTTCCTTCCGAGGAGTGGCTGGTGGGTTAGAACTACCAGCCTTCTGGTTAGCAGTCATGTGCCTTAGGCACTATGCTACTGGAGCTCTTATGTGTGTGTGTGTGTGTGTGTGTGTACTATGTATTATGTATTATGTATTGTGTGTGTGTGTGTATATATATATATAAATTATTTGTGTTTTAAAAAATTATTTACAATAAATATATTTCATTTTGTTAAATGAGTGAAGAATTGTTTAAGGAAAATGATGGTGGAGATGTCAGTAAGTTCTTTATGTTTTAATTTTCATTAAATAATTCTACTTTATAAGATATTGGAGCTACAATACATTGTCTGTAATTAGTACTTCATTCTGTCAAATATTATGTTGTTGGTGTTAGGTGCCATCCAGTCAGCTCTGACACATAGAGACTTTATGCACAACAGAACAAAACGACGCCCAGTCCTGCACCATCCCCACAATATTTGCTCCGCTCCAGCCTGTCAGCACAGTCACTGTGTCAGTCCATCTCATTGAGAGTCTGCCTGTTTTTTGCTGACCCTCTATTTTACCAGATATGTCATTTTCCTCCAGGGATGGATCCCTACTGACAACATGACCAAAGTAGGTGAGATGAAGTCTGGCCATTCTTGCTTCCAGTTGCACTTCTTCCACGACAGATTTGTTAGTTCTTCTGGCAGTTCATGTTATTTACAGTATTCTTCACTGAAACAACAGTTCAAAGACATTAATTTCTCATTTAAAAAAAAAAAAAAAAACACTATCTTTGAGTAGATTCTGACTCATAGCGACTCCCGTGGGTTTTCCAAGGTGGTAATCTTCACAGAAGTAAATTACTCCATCTTCCTTCCATGGAGCAGCTGGTGGGTTTGAACTGCCAGTCTTCTGGTTAGCACTCAAATGCCTTAGGTACTGTGCCCCCAGAGTTCCTTTCAGTTCTTCTTAGTTCTCCCTTATTCCTTGTCCAGCTTTCATATCCATATGAGGCGACTGAAAATGCTATGTCTTAGATTAGGTGTGTCTTAGTCTTCATTGTGATGTCTTTGCTCTTTAAAACTTTAAAGAGGTCTTTTGTAGCAGATTTGCCCAGTGCAATATGACATCTGATCATATAGGCATCAAACAATATACCAAACAAACAAATAAACAAACAAACAAAAAAAAAAAAAAAGGAACTCTGATAGCGTAGTGAATAAAGCATTTGGCTGTTATCCAAAGGTAGTAAAAAATAAGACGTGATGACCTACCTTAAAGACCTTGTTTCAGATATATTTTTAAGGATTTTTAATTGTGCACAGTTGAGTGAAATCCCAATTAAGGAAACTATATATTGTTAGGCATGTTGTTGTTATGTGCCGTTGAGTCAGACCCGACTCATAGTGACCCCTCCTTGGGTTTCTGAGGCAGTGTCACTACAGAAGTAGATTGCTGGTGGGTTTGAACCACCAGCCTTCTGGTTAGCAGTCAAATGTCTTAGGCACTACACCACCCAACTCATTGCCATCAAATCTGATCCGACTCATCACAATCCCTCCTTGGGTTTCTGAGGCAGTATCACTACAGAAGTAGATTGTCCAGTCTTCCTTCCAAGGAGTGGCTGGTGGGTTTGAACCTCTAGCCTTCTGGTAAGCAGTCAAGTGTCTTAGGCACTGAACTACCAGAGCTCCTCTCTGAATTTTTTATGTTTGTTTTACATACAATATCATGGGATTTACTTTAGGTAATCATACTTATGGGAGCTCTGGTAGCATAGTGGCTAAGGCACTTGACTGCTAACCAGAAGGCTGGCAGTTCAAACCCACCAGCACTCCTCGGAAGGAAGGTTGGGCAATCCTACTTCCGTAGTGATACTGCCTCGGAAACCCAAGGAGGGGTCGCTATGAGTCAGGGCTGACTCGACGGCACACAACAACAACAACAACAACAATCATACTTATTTCGGGCAATCATATTTATTTGATTTTACTTAAACTTTGTGACAGCTCTCCTCAATCCTGCCTTAAACTACATTCACAATATATGCAAATCTCAAGTGATTAAATATTCATGAAACCATTAAATAATTTTAGACAAACATGTGGACACATTTTGTCTTACTGTAGGCAGTAAAATTTTAGTGATTCAAAAGCAACAGAAAAAATTTTGAAAGAAAATACCAAGATGTTAAATCAAAAATATAAATCCTTTAAATGACTGATTTATTTAAAACAGCATCAGACTTAGAAGAGAGAATTCTTATAATAAGCATGAAAATGGTGACTTTCTTCCCTAATCTATAAATATAAATTCAATATGAAAACCATTAGCATCACAATTTTAATGGCCCAAAATATAATTAGACAATTTAAAAAAGAAAAAAAGAAGTATTGTTTATATGTCGTCTCATTGGTAAGCAAAAGGATGTAAAAATATAAATGGAGTTTTTTGCCTAAAAAATTAGTAGAGATTAAAAAAAATTGATATTTGATACTGATGAAGTTAATGGAATATAAAGTTCTCCTACACTGTTCCTGGGACTTTTTTATGCATGTAAACAGATTGGAAGCATGTTAGCAGTATTTATTAAGACACTTTAAAACATTTATACTCTTTGATACAGTAATTTTACTACTAATTAAAAATATCACCAAAAAACTAGGAAAATAAATTAAAAACTTAAATGTTTAACAAAAGATGAGTGGTTTAATAAGATATAATACTGTTGGTATAAATTAAGAGTGTTATGCTATGTACCTATTAAAATTTTTAAGAGATTACTGAAATTATCATAATATGATTTTAAAAGATATACATATATGCATAAGTACACATCTATGTGCTTTTTGAGGAAGATAGGTGGATATAGATGATATATGTTGTTAGTTTATTATATATCCATAGAAAGAATAATGGAATGATATGATATTAATTATGATATTAATAGTAGTTGCCCTCAGTTTGTACTATTATAAGTGATTCTTACTTTCTTTTCACCTGTTTTTTTTTTTTTTTTTTTTTTGTTAAAATCTAGCAGTAATAGTAGTTACACTTACAGTTTTTTCTAACTCCAAGGTTGGTCATGGTCTGGGGATCAAGTGGGAACATTCCCTTTGGGATATTCTTGAAGCAATCCTGACTATTACACTCCAAATAAATGGTTTTTCAAGGAGAAAAACCACACAGAAAATATTTACAAGCTCAAACATGGAAGAGTGTTGTTGATATTCCCTTTTGTCTCCCCTGCTTCTTCTTTTCACTCACACTCATTATTTTTCTCCTGCCCATTATCTTTTCTTTCCCTCTCCCCACTGGTTGATTACTCAAGGAACTTTGTGTGATCTCTCCACTGGCTCTAAATGTTTCTCCCACTCTCTTACAACTTCTGTGCAACATTTCTGTACTTTAACATGCACATTAGTCACCTGAGGCATCTTGTTAAAAATGCAAATTCTGAATCCTTAGGCCTGAAATGGGACCTGAGAATCTGCATGCCTAACAATCCCAGATGAGGGTGGTGCTACTACACTTTGAGTAACAAAGCTATGTATCAGTGGTTCTCAGCCTTGGCTATGCATTGAGATAGTCTAGATAGCTTTAAAAAAACACCAGTTCCAAGGCCCTACACCTTAGAGATCCTGATGTATGGGGCTTAGCTATGTCCTGATCATCAGCATTTTTGAAGATTTGCATGTGCAAACTATATCACAGTACACAATTACCTTTAATACACTTATTTGTATACACATCTTTCTCTCCAACAAAGTCCAAGTTAACTAAGGCTAAAAACAATATATTTTGTATCATCATACCTTTAATGCCTCCTGTTGAGTGAATGAAATGAAGTATTCAAGAAAAAAATGGTAGATCTTTGTTCATGTGATTGAAGAAATAGAGAAAACTACACTATGGGTATTAATTCATAAAATCAGACAACAACCAATTTATGATATAATTTTGAATGCTTGATGATTTTTTAATTATCTTTTATTAATTAAAATAATTATTAGTAGTATTTGTAAATCTTTAAATTCACTGATAATTTCATAATATGTACACATGGAGTAGGAGCTCTGGTGGTGTAGTGCCTAAGGCATTTTATTGCTAACCAGAAGCCTGGTGGTTCAAATCCACCAGCCACTCCTCAGAGGAAGACTGGACAACCTACTTCTGTAAAGATTTACCACCTCAGAACCCCTTGGAGGGGTCGCTATGAGTCAGATCCGACTCAACAGCCGTGAGTTTGTTTTGGTATACATGTAATATACTTTCTAATCTTTCACAGTTTGAGTTTTAGTTGCCTATTCATTATCTTTGGGAATGTTATTTTCAGAAAAGGCTATTAATAATGAAATAATTTTAAACAGTTAATCGTTTAGATTGGCTTCACAATTAAAGAGAGCAAAAACACTCTAAAAATACTTTTAAATATTTTTCGGTAAGTTTTATTCATGTGAATACTACAAATGCTACTGCACTATTTCTACTTCTCAAGTTCTAAAGGATAAAAAAGAGGCCCAAGAATGTGTTGGTAAAGAATCTCCTTCAGGGGACTGCTTTCGTCATTTTTTTTTCCTTAAAGATTAAGAAATTATTTTTTTGTCCTCTGAAGACCTCTTTCTGTGCTTAAAGCATGTTAACAGTCTTGCCAAAAATTAATGATACGAGCAAACTTGCCTTGCTATAGGGTATATGATTGCATTTGTAATTCTTCATGCTAGGAGAGAAAATGCTTCCTCTTATTAAGCAAAACAGACAACATGATTCTTTGAGAAACTCCATTCTGCCTACCTGACAAATATGTATTCTAAAGATTCACAGCATAACTGAATTAGGTCACCTTATTAGAGCCTCAACAAGTCAGAAATGCATCTAGAATGACTGTGTTTGTTCTGTTTTCCTAACTATCTGAACTCACGTGCAGGCTTGCCCAGGTGAATGTCATCATGGTATATTCTCCATTGCAGCACCTATGCAGAATGTCTCCTCTGCAAGCACAGAATGGTTTCTTCTTTCTTTCCTTTTTTTTTTTTTAAATCCCGTTACTGATAAACAAAGTGCACAACACTATGAACATATACAGTAGATATCATTACAAAACAGAAGCAATTGGGTCATTCCCTGAATTCCCAGAGTCAAAAGTAGTCTATGTCTAAAGGTGGCATAGTGCCTAAGATATTTGGCAGCCGCTTCTTGGAAGGAAGACTGGGCAATCTACATCCATAGAGATACCACCTCAGAAACCCAAGGAGGGGTCGTTATGACTTGAAATCGACTGGACATCAGCAGTTTGGTTTACTAGTGCCTAACTGCAGGCACTTTGGAAGATTCAAAAGAAGTATGTAGCAGATGACATAATTTTCCAGAACTTACATCATGTTTGGAAATCAAGACACACACACACACACACACATCTCACAGGAGACATCGTCTCACCTGGTAAAGTTACCCAAGTGGTGAGAAAGGTCTATGCTCAGCTACTAATAGAAAGACTTGTGGTTCAATCCACCCACCAGCACCGTAGAAGGAAGGCCTGTCAATTTATTTCCTAATATTACAGCCACGGAAAATCCTATTGAGAGCAGTTCTTCTCTGAAATGAATGGGGTCACTCTGAGTTGAGGTTTTTTGGAGGTAGAGGGGGTAAATTAAAGGAGCTCTGGTGGTATAATGGTTAAGGCATTTGGCTGCCAACCAAAAGGTCAGTGGTTTAAACCCACCAGCCACTCCAGGGAAGGCAGATAAGCCAATTTACTTCAGTAAAGATTTGCAGCCTTAGAAACCCAATGGGGTTTGCTATGAGTCAGAATTTACTCTGTGGCAATGAATTTGGTTTTTGGTTTTGAGGGGGCAGATAGTGGTGACTAGGACTAAACTGACTTAATACAACTTGACATCCAAACTAACATTTCTGAAATTAAAGAGGGACCAATTTATATTTTTATTAATGTATCACATGTAAACCTGGATTTTCCCAACTAAGTCTGTTGTTTTGAGTTTCTATCAAGCTGAATTCAAATCATAGCAACCCCGTGTGTGCAGAGTAGAACTGTGCCATAAAGTTTTCACAGCCGTGACCTTTTTTTTTTTTTTTTTTTAATTGTGATTTGAGTGAAAATTTACAGAGCAAATTCACTTCCCATACAGAAGTTCACATACACTTTGTCTCATGACAGTAACCACAATT
>NW_006921999.1:641147-641614 GCF_000298275.1 Orycteropus afer afer
ACCTTCCTTCCGAGGAGTGGCTGGTGGGTTTGAACCACCAGCCTTCTGGTTAGCAGTCAAGTGCCTTAGGCACTATGCTACCAGAGCTCCTTAGACATACCTAATACTCCAGCCTGTCCACACATCTATCCACTCGTATACCCATGTTTGCCTTCACTGACAGTGCAGTACTGTATGTGCAAAAGGGTTCATATTTCTTGTCTGTACTTCCCATGTACCTCTCTCTCTCTTTCTCTTCCTCAGTGCCACCATATTGATCACTCACATTTGGTACATTGCCCTTCTCATCACCCAGATCAATACTTATCTCTATCAATCTAACAACGTTCCCTCGCCTCCCCTCCCACCCCTGGTAACCAACAGAGAAAATTTCCCTCCATAGATAAACCTATCCTTAACTTTTACAATAAAGGACTAATACACTATTTGTCCTTTTGTGATTGACTTATTTCACTCAGCATAATGTC
>NW_006921999.1:646591-665002 GCF_000298275.1 Orycteropus afer afer
ATAATTCTTTTGAATACCTTACCAGAGTGTTCCAATGCTGCTTCTTCCTCAAGGATGTGTTCTGGGTCTGTATCCTGCTCCCTTGTTTCTACCACTTTATCCTGCTTCTTTGTGTGGACTGTGATTGTCTGTTGTCTCCGAGGCATCATGACGTTGTTGTATTTAGATCTCTTTTAGCTGTGAAGAGTAGCCAAGGATGATTCAGGCTCTTCTTGGTGGTTTTTTATCATTGGCCCGTTGCTGGAGAAGGAGGTAGTGGTTCTCACTCAGTAAGTGAAATTCCAGGAGGTGTTGGTGTAGTTCTGTCTTATGGGGACTGTTGCTTTTCAGTAGTGCAGGTCCGGAGTGTCCTTGGGGTTGCTGGCAACCAGAACCTGTTCTTAAGCCCCTGGAATCTCGGAACTTGCTGTCTTTTTAAATATCCAAAATGGTCAAGCCACTTGTAAACATTCAAAATGACAGTGCACTCCAGACAGGCAAAATTCCACAGCTCAGCCTACCTTTCTCTTTGCCTTCTCCGTTTATTCCCTAGCCACCAGAGCAGTCCTCCGTGCAGTCCCTGGCTAGCAGGGCTGATTTTTATGTTAATTCTTAGGTCCTACCACAACTTGGCACTCTCCAAGATGTCTGTCCCATCAAGATCACTCAGGGTTTCTGCCAGACCACAGCTCCGTATGTCTCCTTTTTTGGTGTTTTCATGCAAATTCTTCTACTAGTTGGGGTTTAGTCCACTTATATTTCCTTCCCTTCAAGGCTCAAGGGTCCAGGATTATCTTCTGTGTCTATGTTAATTGGTTTTCCTTTTCTTTTTTGAAGAGGGTCTGTGCAGTCTTTCTGCCTAGTCCACTATCTTACTGGAACTTAGTCAAGGCCGTGACCTTTCTGAAGCAGATTGCCAGGCCTGTTTTCTGAATCACCTCTGCATGAGTTTGAACTACCAACCTTTCAGCTAGGAGTCCAGCATTTAAACCTTTGCATCTCTCAGGGCTTCCTCAGGCAAACCTAGATATAAACAATTTGATGTATTTGTGGAATGAATGTGCTTCTGCAGTGGCATATTGCTCAGGGGGGATGTTTACTTGCCAAGTCTTTTAAGTTCTTTCTTGAGTTTACTCAAATAAATAAAGTATACTTTTCTGTGTAGTTCCATCTTTAAATTCCTTTAAGTCCTCTAAATTTTGTCTTATGATTTACAATTTTTATTTTATACAATTGAAATTAAGGCAATGAATGTCATATATGTTTCTATATATATATACATATATATATGGCATTGTGACTAAGGCATTTGACTGCTAACCAGAAGGCTGGTGGTTCAAACCCAACAGCTACTCCTTGGAAGGAAGGCTGGGAAATACATTTCCATAGTGAAACTGCCTTGGAAACCCAAGGAGGGGTTGCTATGGGTCAGATCTGACTTGACAGCAGTGCATTGTGTTGTGTTGTATACACACACACTCACACACATACACACACACAAAATACCAGTAGCCATGTTTTAGAAGAAGTTTTTTAAACATGCAATTTATTCCCTCTCTTAGTTTGATTTTTCATGTTTTTTAAAGTATATACAGTGAAAATTAAAGCCAGAATTTAGACCCATGGCTGCTGATTTCCTTTGTCTATCTGTGTGAAAGAATACTACGATGGATTTAGAACTATTGGTTTATGCTGTAACATTGGGCAAGCTTCCAATTGATAATTTAGTGAATTCTTCATTTAATTTTTTCCAAAATGATTCCTGAAAATATAGCTCAAAGCAGAATATTTATAAATTGAACTTATAAAGTGTTATAAATTAAAAAGTGATTGAGAGCTGCACATATTGAGTTTTATTTTCTACCTACACTGCTTTCCTTTGGCCAGTCAAATCCAAACAGTTGGCTAGAAAAAAAAAAATCTATATAGGTTTCCAGAGAGAAAGGAAGAAGTAATACTACAATTGCTAAAATATCCATAGATTCATGTATTTCTGCTTTTTAGTAGCTTAATCAGTATGGCCAGAGCAAGCAGGCTGTTCTTAATCCTCACAAAGAGAGTGCTGACACTCACCAAGCTCATGACGCAGGAATCAGGATAGGTTTATATACTTTCTCACACTAAAGGCTTCAAATAATTTTCGTATAATTCACTGCCTATTAGCAGCCCAGAGAACACAGCCACTGCTGAAAAAAGCAGAATAGGGATTAAGGATAGGCAGAGTAAGAAAAAGAATGAGAGGAGAGGGTTCTCACTACCATAGATGTACCAGGGCCTAATGGTCTGGGATGCCTGCTGGGAGATAGGGAGTTGGGGAAGTAGGAAAAGGATAGAGAATATCTTGCTTTCTTGTAGTCAAAGTGGTGGTATTTTACTGTGATCTGCAATCACTAATTTGTGCGATCAGATAAAAAAATCCTCCTCCCTCTGCCTTGACAACATCCTAGTCTTTAGCCCCAGCACCAATCATAGGGTGATTAGGAATCATTGTTTTTATGCAGTCGAGTCGGACCTGACTCATAGCAACCCCTCCTTGAGTTTCCAAGGCAGTATCACTACGGAAGTAGATTCCCAACCTTCCTTCCAAGGGGTAGCTGGTAGGTTTGAACAGCCAGCCTTCTGGTTAACAGTCAAGTGCCTTAGGCACTACGCTACCACAGCTCCTAATCACAGAAAGATTCATTTTGTTCAACCATGCTTTATTCCAATGGTTATTAAGTGTCCTAACAAATTGAAAATAGGAGTCATTACCAGGTTAAATACATGTTGGAATTTCCTTCCAACCCTAGAAATAATTAGTTGCTAACTAAATAGAACAGAAATATTAAGGTAAGCATAATTTTCTAGTTTCCATGAGCACATTACCAAAAAGCCATTTTTTCTCCTTGATATGGAAATTTGAGTAATTTTAGAGTGATTGAGTTTTAAAACACTCTAATAATCTATATTATACCTAAACAACTTCCCAGTGGATTTTATTTGGGCATTTTAACATGTTTCTTAAATACTCAAGTCACAAAATGAGAACACACAAATAACTTAGTAAGAAGAAAGCCAGAACATTCATTATGGATTTGCTGTTACCTTCAATATGTTCTGATAGTATTTTCTTAGAAAGGGAAATGTTATTTTGTCATCTGTTAATCTTCTTATGACTTATTAACATAATGTTCTTATTGTGATGTCAGGAAAAAAAAAAAAAATTCTTAAAAGAAAAAAAGAACACCTACCTAATTAGTAACCCCCTGGCAAAAGTGTGCTATTTTATAAAAGGGAAATATTACTTGACGACTCTGCCTAACTTGTGGCTATATGGAAAATAAAAACCAAAAGCAACTTTGGAGTGCTGTCAGATTGCTCAAGGGAGGAAAATAGGAAAATCTATAAAGCAAAACAGGTCAGAGCAGAGAAAGTGCAAATTAAAAATCAGGTAAGGTTTAAACAAAACGCAAGAGCACTTTACAAGAAAGTTCAAATCTAGTTACACAATACATCATAGGCAGGAAGCCAAGCAGAGAATCAATGAAAACTGGTTATGATCAAGGTGAATTCAAGGAGGGAAGAAGATAGCAAAGAGTAAATGTTTAAGGCTGATTTTCACTGAAGACATGAGAGATATTTTCACTCCAAAATTTTCTTTAGAAGAACGAAGATCAGAGATATTAGATCAAACACTATCAATTTCATAGGCATTGTTAATCCTATTAAAAAGTAGAAATAACCAGGAATAAATTATATGCTCTGAAGAATTTTGAAATAATGTACAAAAGAAGTTGTAAAAAAAAAAGTTAGCCTGAATATTGGGAAAGTAGCTTACTGATGATTTTTCTTATATGTAAAATAAGGTTTAATAGTGTTACTCTGTAAGGACTGTTATAAAGACTAAGAGCGATAACATAAATAAAAACTTCAGAAAAATATCTGACACATTGTAAGTGTTCAAATAGTTTTATTAGTTTGATATTTAGTGAAGCAAATGAATCTTAAACTTCAGCATTAACAAGCAAACAAGGATTGGAACATGAAGTCTGTGATCAGGATTCACTGATGTCTGCCACATGGATAATCTTTCTCAAATTACTTCATTCTTCTGAAAATTTACTCTTCATTTATAAAATGAAGAAATTGAACTAGATTATCTCTGTCATTGCTTTTAGCACATCTATGAGTTTTAGAACCTCATGCTTCAATAATCTTAACATTTTTATATGGTTGAGTCTGCCATTTATACATGGTCATAAGCTATTTGAATATTTATGTTTTCATTATGTATCCCTTCATGAAGTTGTGAATTCCATACTTGATACAAACATGAGCACAAATTCCAATATCAAAAATGTTCTTGAATTCACTCTCAAGGATCAAATCTTGCGTTAGACCTCTATTGCTTTTCGGTATATAACTATGAACATATTAAACATGGTCCACAAGATATGTAAGTTAACTCAGTTTCCGCATCTCAGACAATAAAACTAAAAGATGATAGAATATGATATTTATCTCTGTGAGTACTGAAAATTTTTTGTGTTTTCTAATTATAGTTTAATCTACATAAATTGACAATTTCTTTGTAGGTGTAGTTGATGGTTATTGTTGAGTCAATTTTTGACTCTGAGTGACCTCATGCGATAGAGTACAACTGTCTAAAAGGATTTCCTAGGCTATATTCTTTATGGGAAGGAATTCTGCTGATAGAGAAGTTAATACATTTGGCTGCTAAATAAAAGGTCGATAGTTCAAATCCACCAGCTGCTCTATGGGAGGAAAATGAAGCATTCTGTTTCTGTAAAGATTTAAACCTTTGGAAATGCTATTGGGCAGTTCAACTCTGCTCTATAGTGCCACTCAGTGGAAGTGAATCAACTCAGTGGAAGTGGGTTTAGGTAATCTTTATAGGAGCAGATAGCCAGGCCTTTCTGCACAGAAGTACTGAGTGGGTTCAGACCTCCAGTCTTCCAGTTAGCAACCTTGTGCTTAACCTGGGCAAATCCAGGGCTTCTTGGCACCTACTACACTATTTTATAATTAAGTAAATTTCTTTATCAGGGTTGCTTGCAAACAAAAGAAATTGGTTTTGCTTAACTTAAGCCAAATAGGCTGAATCAGAAGAATTAATAAATAAATGAAATATCGATGTAGGAAAGGGCAGGAGTTAAAACAGTTGAGGACCTAGGAAACTAGATGCTCTTTAGAGTATTGTTGTAATGATTTGGCTTCAGCCATTTCTGTTCTTTCTCAGTACTTTGAGGTTTCAAATAAAGCAAATGAAAACCCTGATATTACTGTAATGTACAACACAATTATATTTATGTGGGTAGGACAAGGCATTTGGCAAACTGCCCTATATACACCATTATGGGAAAAATTTCCCTAGCAAAAATTGAGAGATGTAGAGAGAAGTTGGGTGTTATCAGATGATACGAGGGTAGTGACCTAAAACAGAATTTTGTTTCAGTTGGTAAAGAAATGACCCAAATTCCAGTCCTTAATTTGAGAAGTATATGTGTGTGCATGCATTTTCACTTAAGGCCATTACTTTATTAGAATTAAGAATTTAGGTACAAGTAACTTACAACTTCTTTAGGGGAAAAGAAATAGTGTATGCCAAGAGAAACATGGATTTCATTTTATTTTGCCTTTCTCTTTCCATGAGTAAACTTAATCCTTATTTTATATGGATATTGCTAAAGAAGAGCAAATTCTTACACTCCTCACCAAGTGCTCCTGTCACACAAATGAGTGTCTCACTCTACTTCTGATCATTTTCCCCTCACACCATAGAAAGCTGCATAGTCTACACCACTATCAAAAAGTAACCTGAAGGAAAACAAAATGGGGAAGATGGAGAAAATATCACCCCACTATGTTAAAAGATATAGAAGTCAAAAATAGTTTAGATGCCAAGTTAAATAATATGTCAAATAAAATAAACTGAAGTTGTAATAATAAGAAGAATATCATCAATATCATCAATATTATTTTATTGTTATTGACTATATTTACTGAGTGTATTCTATGGGACAGATACTGCTCTAAGTAATTTATAAATAGTAACATATTAAAAACTTTATGAACAGCCCTGATACATTATCTGATACAGTACCATAAGATGAGCCCCTCAGATCAGAAATCACTAAAAATATGACTAGGAAAGAGTTGCTTCCTCAGAATAGCATGGACTTTAATGATGTGGATAGAGCAACACTTTCAGAACCTCCTTTTGCTGACGTGGCACAACTCAAGATGAGAAGAAACAGCTGCAAACATCCATGGAATGTACAAAGTATGAACCTAGGAAAACTGGAAGTTGTCAAAAATGAAATGGAATGCATAAAGATTGATATCCTAGGTATTAGTGAGCTCAAGTTGACTGGTTTTGGCCATTTATAATCAGAAAACCATATGATCTACTATGCTGGGGATGACAAATTGAAGAGGATGGTGTGGCATTCATCATCACAGTCAAGATGTATCCTGAAGTACAATGCTGTCAGTGACAGGATAATATCCATATGCCTATGAGGAAGACCAGTAATTATTACCATTAATTACTATTATTCAAATTTATGCATCAACCACGAAAGCCAAAGAGGAGAAAATTGAAGATTTGTATCAACTTCTGCAGTGTGAAATTGACCGAACATGCAATGAAGATGGGTAGATTATCACTGGTGATTGGAATGTAAAAGTTTAAAACAAAGAATAATCACCACTAGTTAGAAAGTATAGCCTTAGTGATAGAAATGATGCTGGAGATGGCATGACAGAATTTTGCAAGACCAACAACTTATTCATTGCAAATAACTTTTTTCAACAATACAAACAGTATGTATAAATGTGGATTTATCCAGATGAGTACACAGGAATCAGATTGACTACATCTGTAGCAAAAGGAGATGGAAAAGCTCAATATCTTCAGCCAAAACAAGGCTAGAAGCTGGTTGTGGAACAGACCATCAACTGCTCATATGCAAGTTCAAGTTGAAGCTGAAGACAATTAAAAGAAGTTCACAAGAGCCAAAATATGACCTTGATTATATCCCTCCTGAATTTAGAAACCATCTAAAGAATAGATTTGATGCATTGAACACCAATGACTGAAAACCAGAAGAATTGTGGGATGACATCAAGAACATCATCCATGAAGAAAGCAAGAGGTCATTAAAAAGACAAAAAAGATGTCAGAAGAGACCTGAAACTTGCCCTTAAAAGGAGAGTAGCTAAAGCAAATGGAAGAAATGACAAGACAAAAGGTCCAGACAGAAGATTTCAAAGAGCAGCTCAAGAAGACAAAGTCAATTATTATAATGAAATGTGCAAAGAGTTGGAGTTAGAAAACCAAAAGGGAAGGACACACTCATCATTTCTCAAGCTGAAAGAACTGAGGAAAAACTTTAAGCTTCTAATTGCAATATTGCAAGATTCCATGAGCAATATGTTGAATGATGCAGGAAACATTGAAAGAAGATGGATGGAATACAGAGACCCTATAACAAAAAGAATTGGTAGATGATCATCCATTTCAGGAGGTGACATATGATCAAGAACCAATGGTACCAAAGGAAGAAGTCAAAGCTGCATTAAAGGAATTGGTGAAAAACAAGGTTCCGGAAATTGATGGAATACCCATTGAGATGCTTCAACAAAAGGATGCTGAACTGGAGGCACTCACTCAGCTACACCAAGAGATTTGAAAGATAGCAACCTGGCCAACTAACTGGAAGAGATCTATATTTGTACCCATTCCAAAGAAAGGTGATCCCACAGAGTGAAGAAATTATAGAACAGTATCATATGCAAGTAAAATCTTACTGAAGACAATTCAAAAACTGTTGCAGCAGTATATTGAAAGAGAACTTCTAGAAATGCAAGCTGGATTCAGAAGGGGACATGGAGTGAGGGATATCATAGTTATGTCAGATGGATCTTAGCTGAAAGCATAGAATACTTATTTGTGTTTTATTGACTATGCAAAGGCATTTGATTTGTGAATCATAGCAAATTGTTAACATTGAGAAGAATGGGAATTCCAGCACACTTAATTGTATTCATGAAGAACCTGTACACAGACCAAGAGGCTGCTGTTTGAACAAAACAAGGGGATACTTCATGGTGTAAAATCAGGAAGGGAATGTGTCAGGGTTGTATCCTTTCACCATACTTACTCAATCTGTATGCTGAGCAAATAATCCGAGAAGTTGGACTATATGAAGAAGAATGTGGCACCAGTATTGGAGAAAGGCTTGTTAAACTTGTGATACACTGATGACACAACTTTGCTTGATGAAAGTGAAGATGACTTAGAACAGTTACTGATGAAGATTAAAGATTACAGTCTACAGTATGGAGTACACATCAATATGAAGAAAATGAAAATCTTCACAACTGGACCATTAGGCAGCATCATGATAGATTGAAGTTGTAAAAAACTTTATATTACTTAGTTGTACAATTCACACCAATGGACGCAGAAGTCAAGATATTATACAACATATATCACTGGGCAAATCAGCTACAAAAGGCCTCTTTCAAGTACTGAAGAGCAAAAATGTCCCCTTGAAGGTGTGCCTGATACAAGCTATGGTATTTTCAGTTGCCTCACATGCATGAAAGAGCTGGACAATGAATAAGGAAGACAAAAGAAGAGTTGATGCTTTTGAGTTGTGGTGTTGGCAAAGAATGCTAAAAGTACCATGGACTTCTAAAAGAACTAACAAATGTGTCCTGGAAGAAGTACAACCAGAATGCTCCTTATAGGGGAGGATGGCCAGACTTCATCTCACCTACTTTGGTCATGTTGTCAGAAGGGACCATTCTCTAGAGAAGGATAGATCTCATGCTTGGTAAAGTGGAGGGTCAGTGAAAGAGGGAAAGTCCCTCAACAAGATGAATTGACACAGTAGCTGCAGCAATGGGTTCAGGTATAGTAGGGATCATGAGACGGGCACAGGACCGGTCAGTGTTTCATTCAGTTGTACATAAGGTCGCCATGAGTCAAAGACACCTTGGCAACACATAAAAACAACAGCAACATATTTAACCCTCACAATGTGTCTGAGTGTTTGTTGTTATTGTTAGTTCTGTGGAGTCAGTTCCCATTGATGCCAACAATATATACAACAGAACAAATACTGCTTGGTCCTGCAGCGTCCTCAAAATTGTTACTATGTTTGAGCCCATTGTTTCAGCCACTATGATGTCAGTCCATCTCATTGGGGTGCTTTTTTTTTTTTGCTGATCCTCTACTTTACCAAGCAGATCATCCTTCTCCAGGGACCAGTGCCTCCTGATAACATGTGAAAGTACATGAGATGGAATCTTGCCAACCTCACTTCTAAGTATAGTAGGGATCCAACTGATTTTTGTATGCTGAGCTCATGTTCTGCCACTTTATTAAATCTTTCAGTCTCAGTAGTTTTCTACCTGAGTCTCTTGAGTTTTATATGTATAAAGGTCATGT
This sequence comes from Orycteropus afer afer, assembly GCF_000298275.1. Lineage (NCBI taxonomy): Eukaryota > Metazoa > Chordata > Mammalia > Tubulidentata > Orycteropodidae > Orycteropus > Orycteropus afer. The sequence goes on from NW_006921999.1 coordinate 656,031, forward strand.
CATCTACAGTTGGGAAAAAGAAAAGGAGAAAAATGAACAAAAAAGGAAGCAGAGAAGGAGGAACTTTTATAATTATGGTCAGCTGGCAGCCCTGGGACCGGGTGGTTGTGGGGCATAGTGCTGATCCAAAAGAGCATGTGTCCATGGAGTTGAAAGGAGCCTGGCATGAATGGTCATCCCCAGTAGAGGAAGCTTCAGGAGTTTGCCTCTTATGTTCAGTGTGAGAAAGATCAGTCTGTGACGCAAGGGCAAGAAAGAAGAGCTGCAGCCCCTGGCTTTGTCTCCTTGGAGTAGATTGTTGAAGTTGGCGGGGCTGCAGAGAAGGTAGCTGGGGAATCTGGGCAGGGCGTCCCTAACCATTGGGTTGGTGGGGGCAAAAGAGGTTTTACCCCTAGTCACAGGAAGCTGTGCATTTTGTAGCAGAGATTGTAGCTCTTCAGTCACAATTCACTGATGTGGCACCTTTCTGGGCACTCACAGCCATGTATCCAGCTCCTGCCCAGACTCTAGTGAAAGGCCTACCTGAGACTATATTCTCGAACTACCCCATCACAGAGGTGGGAGGTGCCTGGTACTAGTAGGTACCTGTGAGAAAGAAGGCTACTAAAATGTGTCTCTGGTTTTCAGTGTGAAAAAGAACTCAGTGTCTCAGGCACTGGGTGATTGAGCTTCAGTCCCTGGCTCTGTCTGCTAGAGACAAGTTGAGGATGGCTGGGCTGTCACTGAGGTGACCAGGGATCTGGGGGGTTAAGGGCAAGGCTTCTCTAGCTACTGGATTAGTGGGGTGGAAAGAGTATTTACTCCTCCGTGTTGGGACAGTGTGTGTTTGTTAGAACAGAGAGTATAGTTCTCCATTCATGATTCAATGGTAGGGTACCAGTACCCCTCTGGGTGCATGCAGCCATTTACCCAGCTTTTGCCCTATTCAGTCAAATGAGAGGTTGCCCTGAATCTAGATTCTCAAACTGCACCAACAAAAGCTTTTTCCTTGTGTAGGTCCTCAGCCCAAATGACTAGTGTCTACTTCTGGTGAGTTATTTCATTCCCTTTCTCTGCCTGCCTCCTCTCTCTATGGCTGCCTGTGCCACTGTAAGTCTCACCCATTTCCTTGAACATTCCTCTCCCAGCTCCCACACATCTTCTACTCACCTTGAATTCTTTCCAATCTCTCTATATTGTATCTTCATCTAATTGTGGTGTTTGCAAATAATATTGAATGTATTGCCAGAAGAATGAACAAATTTGTCTTAGAAGAGGGACAGCCAGAAAGTTCCTTAGAAGTGAGGATGGCGAGATTTAATTTCACATACTTTGGGTGATTAGGAAGGGCCAGTCCCTTGGTAAAGTCAGTAAAAAAGAAGAAGACTCTCGACGAGATGGGTTGACACAGTGACCTTCAACAATGTACTCAAACACAGCAACAATTTGAGGATAGTGCAGAATCGGGCAGTGTTCCATTCTGTTGAACGTGGAGTCTCTATGAGTCAGAACAACCCAAAGGCACCTAACCAAAACACTCCATAGTGCTGAACAGGCACTTTGGAAATTACTTTCCCCTTCTTGTATGGAATCAACAGCCACATATTTGGAGATGTTGTTTTTAGAAAAGCCAATTCAGCAAAGAAGTAAAGGTATTAATTGGAGCATGCAATTAGAATTTATAAATAAAAGGAATAAGAGTGTAGATGTTAAATAGGACTAATAGGTAAAATAGAAAGAAGTGAAAGTAAAGATTTAAAAGGGAAGCATGGGGGACAAGGAATGAAAGAAAAAAAAGGCGTACACAGCATTTTTTTCTGGTAATGACACTATTCTCTATGATACTGTAATGATGGGCACATGACATTATGCAGTGGATTGTACAACATGGATTGTGAGTTCTACTATAAACTATGAACTTTAGTTAAAAATAATGTTTCCATACTGGTTTATAAATTTATCAAATGTACCATAGGAATGCAAGACATTAGTAACAGGAAAAATTGTGGAGGGAAATAGAATCTCTGTTTTGTGTAAAATTTGTCTGTAAACCTAATACTATTCTAGAGTTAGAAAATAAAAATATCATTTTGCTTATTGTAATTGTAAAATATAAATGGAGTTAAAAAGCAACAGTTCATATAATATAACATACGGTCACCTAGGATAATGTAGCAAATAGCATTAACGTTTGCTTTTGATGCTCATATCTTGAGATGGATTAACCGTAAACCCCTATATTTCTTAGCATACTGTAAACACATCATGCCATTAAAATACATCCTGAAATATTTATATTTCAACATTAGTGCATCCTTTTAGACATCTTAAATAAATGACTTGAGTAATTATTTTGAAGGAGTTTTCAAGACTATTACATTCTATTTTTACTCCTTCCTAAAACCCTTTGACAGATTTTATATCAAACCTTCCACCAGATTTGCTTTATCTGATAGTTCACTGTCTCACCAAAGCATTTTATTTCTATTCTTGTCATTGTCTCCCAGATTTCCCCCAGTAATGGAAATTTCAAACTGAGAAATGAGTTCTGATCAAGTTTTATGGCTAATTTCTTTAAGGAATGACAAGGTTAAAGCTTCCACAAATCAATCTTAGTACAGCTATGAAGGTACTTTTTCCTGAGCACAAACAAGGGGTAGATAACAATTATTGCCAAAGGAATAGCAGCATTTTGTTTCACTTTTTGTTGCTTGATTCTAGGATAAGGGAAGAATATAGTAAATAATTAATTACAATGTGAAGGCTACTACGACATTCAACAGTTCCTTTGAAAAATGAACTATACTCTTCTATACTCTTGGGTCCTTCTCTGAATAGTTTTTTTTTTTTTTTTTTAACCTTGAAACATATCTAAATTGTGTAATGTGTAGGGATGCATTGTTTAATTCTAGTTACCTTATATATATAACATGAGCATATTTTCTGTTAATCATAGTAAAAACAACTAAAAATTATTAATAAACATAACCATTATCCACAATCATCCACAAATATAGAGTAAAATCTGTGAAAGCCAGAACCTGTGTAAGGCAAAAACATGTCAGAGAAGGAAAGCTCAAATATTTTCCAGTAATAGAGAACAACAGACAAGTGATAAAGCTGCACCCTGTCAAATGTGGAAAATTTGTGAGACTCAGAAAAATACGGTATACCCATTGAGTTCCGGCTCTCACAGAGTTCAGTGTATATTGAAATATTTTTGGATCAATTCACTTCTGAACTATTTTACTGTCTAGCAAAGCTCTATAAATGCAAATATAAACATTAATTGCTTTTGTTAAAGTCAGGGAAGAAGAAAATCATCTACTCCTAATAACTGTATAGAGCCAGATGAGGAATTTGAAATTTTAATTCTAACCTTATTGCAAGCTTCTTGATTAACCTGAAAGAATCACTGCATTTTTTTTCCTACTCAGTTTTCTAATTTTGAACTGATTATATTCATTTCTGCATTTTTATACATTGCCATTTGAACTTACAAAATTTTTCTCAGTGCTTACAAAATAGAATGATTTTCTTGGAACAAAGACACTACAAAATTTTTATTGTTATTATCAATGTTGGACAATGAATAAGGAAGACCAAAGAAGAGTTGATGCTTTTGAGTTGTGGTGCTGGCGAAGAATGCTGAAAGTACCATGGACTGCTAAAAGAACTAACAGATCTGTCCTGGAGGAAGTACAGCCAGAATGCTCCTTGGAAGCAAGAATGGCCAGACTTCGTCTCACCTATTTTGGTCATGTTGTAAGGAGGGACCATTCCCTGGAGAAGGATGTCATGCTTTGTAGGGTGGAGGGTCAACGAAAGAGGGGGAGGCCTTCAACGAGATGGATTGATATGGTGGCTGCAATGATGAGCTCAAGTATAGCAGGGATTGTGGGGCTGGCGTGGGATAGGGCAGTGTTTCGTTCTGCTGTGCATGGGGTCGCTATGAGTTGGAAACGACTCGACGGCACTTAACAACAACAACAACATTATCAACGTAGAAACCGATGAGACAGTCTACCAACTTTAATTTCTCCTAAAATCTTCAAAATTCCATTGGTGGGCAGTTTTACTACTATTTATCAGAGCATGTATATACACGAGTATTTTATGTTTTATACACTGTAGTTTTATTCTTCAAGATATATATGGTCATTTGCAAGCATATCCTCTTATTATTTAGATAAACTATAACAAAGGATAATATCATTCCTTTCAAAACTTAAGAACAAAAAAGACCAATTTAGGTCATAACCAGATCCCAAGGATTTGAAATCCCAAGAATTACAATCCCAAGGATTGAAAAACATTTATCTAGAATCCGTAAAAATGGGTAATAAATATGGGACACTTTTAAGTTGGAAGGATCATTTCCTAGTCATTGCAAAGCTTCCTAGGATACTAGAAACATCCTTTAGAGAACTGAGTATTTTTTTATTGTTTTTTGCTTTCATCTAAAAGGAACTTTTAAGAGCATTGAGTGTACATCATCATCAGAGCCATTATGGGTAGATAAAGACCATGATATAAATTATATTTGTATGATTGGATATGCATATTTTTATTTAAAACTATGTATATGTTTTATATTATTTTTAAGTAAAAGGGACGATTTTGGGTGGATAAATTTTCCATTCTGAATAAATTGCCAAATCACCTACATGTTTTTTGAGACCTAGAACAAAAATTATCATTTGACTTTTTAAAGGCTGTGCCTTGGTTAGGAAAGAAATATTTTATTCAACATGTTTCATGAGGAACTCATGGGCTTTAGGGAGCAGTGTGGTTGAACTGAACTTAGTCAATAATAGATTGCATAGCCTTGGGTAATTTATTAGCCACCTGTTTCGTTGTTACAGTATAATAGAAAATTAGAATTCTTTCACCACATATGCAACATTTTGTTCTCTGAATCTTCAGAGAAATGCTCCAAATAATATAATACCTCAAGAATTTAAATTTAAGATTAATAACCAGTTAATTGGTAGCTTTCAATGTGATTAAATACAAATACCATTCTTGATAATTTCTTATACTATCCTTTGTTTTATAATTGCCTGTCATTATAAAAATATGAAATAGATATAGAAAAAATCATAACAGGAATTCCTAAGATCTTGGATTGGCTTAACACCAGCACAAAAACAATTATTGCAGTTCTTGAAGCATCATTGTTTCTTCCTCAATTGAAAACTATCATGAATGCCAACCTAATTTTAACTTGGATGAAAACAACAACATCTGTGATATCCTGGATAAAGCACAGTATCATTATCAGACATTACTCTTGACTCACCTGTAAGTCAGTGATCACACCCTACTCCTAATACTCAAGCTTAGTGCATCTACCATACAGAAAATTACTTTAATTTTCACTCCATGACATGTGTGGGGAAAAATACATCACAGACATATTTGGGTTGATATATTAAGTAAGTGGTAGGAATGTAACTAGAGCTTTTGATACCTCATTGGGCAGTCTGACCACCAGAAGACCTCTAACCCTATCCCAGAATCAGAACTTTTCTGTAAGTGAACTCTGGGGTATATTTGAGTTGGCTTGGTCTACTGGAGGGACAGAACTCAGGGTAAGAAGGGCACCACAGTTGAAATAGTTTTAGAATTGAGATTTAGATGACAGCAAGAGTGATACACGACCTTGTACTTTTAAGGCAGGGGTCGCTATGAGTCAGGTCCGACTCGATGGCACATAACAACAACAACAACAACAACAAATGATTAGAATAACAGAAGCTGGAAATTAGAATCTCAAAGGCTGGGTAGGATGGATTATCTGAACACTGATACATAGTGCAAACACATACTGTACTGTGTTTTTAGTGGAGCTTGATGAGAGAGAAGTACATCATTGTGTGGCTCTCACAGGATGCCACTCACTGAGGCATATTTGAAATACCAGGGTATATTCCCAGAGATGGCACTGTTATATATATATATTTGAAATTTTATGTATTTCTTTTTGTAATGGTGCAGAAGAAGAGGAATAGTTATTGGTTTCCATTAAGATTAAAGCCAAGAAAACGCTATGAAGCAGTTCTACTCAGTAACACATGGGGTCGCCATGAGTCAGAATCAACTTGACTGCAAACAGTATCGCACACATATATATCACATATCCAGACATTTACCAACTTGGTAGCATGTTTAAATAATGTTTAAATTGACATCACCTAGTAATGAAAGGGCAATGGAGTTATAGTTAATGTTTGAAATGAATAACTAGCTACATCTGTATTTACAGTATACTTTCATTAAGTTTTGCTTTCATTTGCCAAATGGAGCATTTTAAAGATGAATTGTTGACTACTTTTCTTGTTTTCAAATTCATACTGAAATTTATTGTGGTTGTCCAATTCACATCCACCAAGTCATCTACCAACTCAATAAGCAAATAACTTCCTTTTTCTACAGTTATTTCAGAATTAGAACTATTGATAATTTTGAGCTATATTTTGTCAATAACGTATGCCATTAAATGGCTCTTTTTGTAATAGGGAATTTAGTATAATGTTCTGGTCTTATTTTTAAAGTTTTGTTTTATCCTGAAAAAGTCTGAAAGTGGAAAAAAATGAATAGCTCTGTCTTTATAACATATTAAAAACAAAAAGTAACAATTGCTTCTGAACTCCTGTATATTATTTTGTCCACAGGAAATGTCTATAGCACTGTTATTTTTACACAGATACTTTCTTAAGCAATAATGTTTTTAACTATAGGCAATTGTTTTTAGTCACTGTCATAAAATGACAGCTACTTTTAGGTGGTGTATATTTTATTTGCATAGAAAACATTGTGTCTAGTGGCTTATGACATTATAGCTATCAATGTTTTAAAAAACAAAATGTTAGAAATGGCATCAGATTGCTTACCTCTACAATATTTCTCGTTGGCAGTCCATTTTATCTTTGCCTGAAAAATTAAAGACTTAGTCAGCAAGACCTATTGCCTTATAATTTTATTATTTTTTTTTTTTTTAGAGAATATGTTATCTTTGTCATTTACAAGAAGAGGATATGCCTTTATAATATTTTGGAATTTTTTATACTCAGTGGAAATATTTTTTGTTTTAGCCTAGCTATATTATGGACTCAGAAAAAGTTAACATTCACCAGAGACACATACCTGAATCATTTTATTAGCTTTATATTCAAAATTATATAGAAATTTTTCCAGGAAATGAATACATAAGGAAACAATATTATTATATTTTATTTGATAAAAATTAATGACTTCTGTAGAATTTACTACTGAAGTGAGTCAAATCGTCAATCAAATAATGAGACCAAGAGTGCAGAAAGGGAGAACATGTAAGAGAGAGAGGAACATTTGTCAATGAACACTAAAAATATTCCCTTCCTATCAGGAAAAGATGTTAGATATATTTGACAAAGTAGAATCATTTCATATTTAAATTGTTGATGTTGTTATGTGCCATCGAGGCGCACCCGACTCATAGCGACCCCTCCTTGGGTTTCCAAGGCAGTATCACTACGGAAGTAGATTGCCCCATCTTCCTTCTGAGGAGTGGCTGGTGGGTTTGAACTGCCAGCCTTCTGGTTAGCAGTCAAGTGCCTTAGGTACTATGCTACCAGAGCACCCTCATATTTAAATACTTAACCAAAAAATTATTTTAAATATTTTGATGTTGGAAAGCTAACAATTACAAAGATAATTTACTCCAAATAAATTTAAAATTTTACTGCAATCCCAATGCAAATTTTAAAAAAGACATTATGTAAAATACATGAAATTAATTGTGAAATATCTCTGGAATTATACAATGGTAAAATGGCTAGAATAAATTTTAAGAAGAAAAATCAAAAACCCAACTCAGTGCCATCAAGTCAGATCCGACTCATAGAGACCCCTTCTTTGGTTTCCCAGGTGGTATCACCACAGAAGTAGATTGCCCAATCTTCCTTCCAAGGAGTGGCTGGTGGGTTTGAACCACCAGCCTTCTGGTTAGCAGTCAAATGCCTTAGGCACTATGCCACCTGTTGTTGTTGTTGTATGTGCCGTCCAGACTCAGTGACCCTCCTTGGATTTCCAAGGCAGTATCACTACAGAAGTAGATTGCTTCATCTTCTTTCAGAGGAGTGGCTGGTAGGTTTAAACCACCAGCCTTCTGGTTAGTAGTCAAGTGCCTTAGGCACTACCCTAGCAGAGCTCCCTTAAAAAGAAAAGACATAAGGAAATACTCACTATTTCAGTTACTAAGCTATATATCAAAATAGAGGAATTCAGAAGAGGTGTTAAATGGTTAAGAAGTATTTGTTCAATGAAAACAAAATCTACAGTTCCTTTTATTTGTAATGACATAACATATGAAAATAATTATTAAAATAAACCAGAAGGTTAATATTACTCAGAAAATGTTATAACAACTTATTGTCAATTCTGAAAAAATGCCAGATTGTCACCTCATACCTTTTGCTTAAACTAAACAACTGAATTATATTTAAATATATTAGTTTACATAAATTAATATTTGTCAAATTTCCTGAGGTAGGTGAAATTTCTATGGTTAATAATTTCAAAAAACAAAAACAGGTGACTGCATAAAATTGTAGGACTTCAATATGTAAAATATTAAAAGTAAAATAGAAAAATTTATTTGGACAATATATACAGTATGATTTTGTCATGTAAGTGTTCAAATACATAAATAAGAATTTCTAAATAATATCGGTTTGCAAAATAAAGAAAGGATAGTAACAAGTGATTAAAGAGGAAAGGTAGCTTTAGAACAGAACAGGAAATATACTTACTCTCATGAATCAAATTTAAAACCATAGGTAGATAAAGGTTTACACATAGATATATATCTATCTATTTGTCTATATAGATATTCATGGCTAATGATGAACATCACTCAAAATATCTAGTCATACATAATTGATAAAAGCAAAAACTAGTGTAAACCTTTAGGTAGGTTATTTGATATTTATTGAAAAATATAAAATAGT
>NW_006921999.1:665864-701599 GCF_000298275.1 Orycteropus afer afer
TTTACCTGGGAGCTCTGGTAGCATAGTGGCTAAGGCACTTGACTGCTAACCAGAAGTCTGGCGGTTCAAACCCACCAGCCACTCCTCGGAAGGAAGATGGGGCAATCTACTTCCTTAGCGATACTGCCTCCGAAACCCTATGAGGGGTCGCTATGAGTCAGGTACAACAACAACAACAATTTATTTATCTAAAAGAAAATCTTGTCTATATATGGTAAAATTCCATTACACTCATTGAATCAGAGTTCAGAGATTTAGCAAAGTGGACTTAATGGTTGTTTCCATTACGTAAATGTATAGGTGTGTCCACTCAAGGTTTAAACTGAAAAGTGAACTTTGTTACATATGCACCTCTCCTCTCCAGAAGTACTAAGGCAAATCTGTACCTGTTGAATTAGTGCCTATTTTAAACTTCCATTCTGATCTCTCTCATTCTTTCAAGAAATATAAATATTAGGAGAAAAATACTGTCATTCTCCAGAGAGAATGAAAAGGCATTTGATGAAATTTAGCATCCATTCTGAATGAATATTTATTATACCAGTAAAAATGAGAGAATTCAATTAGGTGACTGGATACAAAAATGATAAATGATGGTAGACACATAGAAGGAGGATGGAGGATGGATAGATAGATAGATGGATAAATTAACAATGAATAAACTTAAAAAGAAGCATGGCACATCTTTATAAACAATTTATCATGCCCTTGAGGAACACAAAAAGAGCTTTGAAGAAATGAAAAGATACAGTCTTCTTCATTGGAGATTCAGTGTCAGAAAGATTTCTTTTCTCCTCATGTTAATATAAAAATTTACCACAATCCAAATAAAATTACCAATAGTATATATTTTATATATATGACTAACTAACTTTAAGGTTGCTGTGAAAAATATAAGAAAAAACAGAGAAAGTGATTTTTAAAAATGTGATAATGGAAGAGTATTCATTGTTAATATTAAAGTCAATCTTAAAGTCTCAGTAGTTGCAGGAATATAATGAAATAGAGAGATCAGTGGAATAAACAGAAAATTCAGAAATTTGCCTATGTCTGTGAGAATTTACTGAATGGTAAAAATGGCCTTTAAAATCAGAGGACAAAAGATGAATTGTTTCATATATTGAGGCACCTAGGGAACCACTAGGGTTAGGGATTTGTTTGAATTTATGCTTTTCATCTTTCAGCACACAAATGGGTTTAGACTTCAGAAAATGAAACTGTTAAATTCCTAGAAGAAATTAAGGGATACATAGTGTAAACTCTACAGCTGTGGGAGTGTCTTTTCTTACTTATGACACAAGATTAAATCTACAAAAGAAAAGGTTGATAAATTTGAAAATATAAATATCGAAATTTTCTACATGGCAAAAGCCACCAGAAGCAAAGTTTAAAGGAAAAAAACACACTATACATATACAGGGAGAGAGAGTTCGTTCCTTACTGATATAAATGGTTAATACACTCATCCGCTACCCTAGACTTTAAAGGTCCAACCGGAAGCATTTCTAAAGGAAAAAAAATTAAAAAGTCATTAAATATCTTTGAGCATAGTTCTACTCTGACATACATGAGTCATCATGAGTTCAAGATATATTGTTAAATAACAAAGTGAGGGGACAATGTGTAGAGTGTACTACACAAATCTAAGAAAATATCCTATTTCTTGTGTCTGTGTGTGTATAAGGGCAATACACACGGAAGCAAGCAAATGCATACAAAGTAAGAACACTGCGTAAGGAAGCGAAACTGAGCATAGCCAACTCTTGTTAGGGCACTACTCATATTCCCGGTGGCACCCACTATTTCTTTAAGCACCCTTTGTGTCTACTGAAATCACCTGAGATTCTTCACTGGAAGGCTTGCTCCCCAGGGCTGCTCCTAGGGCAAAGTGCAAGAGCTAGGGCATTAAAGCCCTAGTTACAGTCCCCATCAAGGACACGATAAAGTTAGAGGTTAAAGCCCCAGGTTCCTTCTCAGAATGTAGGCCAAATCAGACATTTGTTTCATTCGCTCTCCCACAGATCTTCCGTGAGATTGCACCCCAGTTAACCTTAGCAGTACAGTGCACTTCTTTCCCATTCCTGTCTCTGGTAGGTTTCCCACAGCCCTGCCAGAGTCCTGACAAGATTATCTCCTTGTTAATCATATGCACAGAAGTCCTTGGATAGTTTATATTTTCAGTATTCTTCACCAACACCACAATTCAAAAGCATGAATTTTTCTTCAGTCTTCCTTATTCATTATCCAGCAAATATTGTGATATTTGCTCAATGTTTAGTTCTGTTGTGCACAGGGTCCCTACGGGTTCCAGCCAAACCCATGGCACTAACACCACCACCAAGCTTTGTCTGCCAACTATGTAAAAGGTCTTTTGCAAAGTTGGCTCTTTCCACAAATGACTGATCTAACGTACATTTTTCACAATTCTAGATGAACTTTATCCTTAAGTTTTGAGGTCAATTTTGTTATTACCTTGTGAACTGATTTTATGTCTGTTACATGTAACATATTATACATATTTTGTATATAAAATATATACTATATGTATAATATGTATATTACATTTACTATATATATAATACATACATGTATAGTAAAATATACAAATTATATATTATACATATTATATTATTATATATCATGCATATACTGTATATATTTTATGACACACACACACATATATATATCTCATATATAAGGAGCTCTGGTGGCATAGTGCCTAAGGCATTTGACTGCTAACCAGAAGGCTGGTGGTTCAAAACCACCAGCCACTCCTTGGAAAGAAGACAGGCCAATCTACTTCTGTAGAGATACCGCCTTGGAAACCCAAAGAGGGATCACTATGAGTCGGAACCAACTCGATGGTAGTTGAGTTTGTTTTTTTTAATATCATGTATATAATGTATATAATTATACATCATACATATAATATATACTGTTAATGTTGCTAGGTGACCTCAAATCAGTTCTGACTCATAGTGACCCTATGTACAACTGAACAAAACACTGCTCTTTCCTGCTCCATCCTCACAATCCTTGCTGTGCTTGACCACGTCAGTGCAGCCACTTTGTCAATCAATTTCATTAAAAATCTTCCCCTTTTTTGCTGACCCCCTACTTTACCCGGCATGATATCCTTCAACAAGGACTAGACCCTCTGACAACATGATTAAAGTATGAGAAACAAAGTCTGGCCATTCTTGCTTCTAAAGAACATTCTGGCTATACTTTCTCCAAGACAGATTTGTTTGTTCTTCTAGCAATCCATGGTACCTTCATAGTTTTCATCAACACCACAAATCAAAAGCATTAGTTCTTCTGCAGTCTTCCTTACTCATTTTTCAGCTCTCACATGCATATGAAGCTATAGAAAATACCATGACTTTGGTCAGGAGTACTTTCATCTTCAAAGTGACATCTTTCTTTAATACTTTAAAGAGGTCTTTTTTTAACATATTTGTCCAGGGCAATACATTATCTTATTTTTTGCCTAGTATTTCGGTGGGTGTTGATTGTGGTCTAAGTAAAATGAAATCCTTGACAACTTCAATCTTTTTTCCATTTATCAAGATATTGTTTATTGGTCCAGTTGTGAGGATTTCAATTGTCTTTATGTTGAAGAGTAATCCATATGAAGGCTGTAGACTTTGATCTTCATCAGTAAGTGCTTCAAGTAGTCTTCATTTTCAGCAAGCAAGGTTGTGTCCCCTGCATATTGCAATTTGTTAATGAGTCTTCCTCTGATCCTGATGCAGCACTCTTCTCCATGTAGTCCAGCTTCTCTGCTTATGTACTCAGCATGGAGATTGATTAGGTATGTTGAAAGGATATAACCCTGATGTATCCTTTTTCTGATTTTAAACTCTACAGTATGCCCTTGTTCTGTTTGAATGATTGCTTCTTGTTCTATGCAAAGTTCTTCATGAACAAACTTAAGTGTTCTGGATTTCCCATTCTTTGCAGTGATATCCATAATTTCTTATGATCCATACAGATCAATGTCTTGGCATAGTCTATAAAATACAAGTGTTTTGGTTACCTGTAAAAACCAAAAACCAAATGCACTACAGTGGAGTCGATCTGACTCACAGCAACCCCTCCTTGGGTTTCTGAGGCAGTATCACTATGGAAGTAGATTGCCCAACCTTCCTTCTGAGGAGTGGCTGGTGGATTTGAACGCCTCTAGAACTGCATCTGTTTGTTGAAATATCTCAATTGATATTCCATCAATTCCTGGAGCCTTGTTTCTTGACAATTTCTTCAGTGCAGCTTGGACTTCTTCCTTCAATACCATTGATTTTTGATCATATGCTTCCTCCCTCCTGAAATGGCTAAACATCAACCAATTCTTCTTTGTAGAATGACTGTGCATATTCTTTCCATATTCTTTTAATGATCCTTGCATTTTTCAATATTTTAGCATTAGAATCCTTCAGTACTGCAACTAAAGTCTTGTGCTATTTTTTCATTTCTTTCAGCTTGAAAAATCCTGAGTGTGTTCTTCCCCATTGATTTTCCATCTCCAGGTCTTTGCACATTTCATTATAGTGTTTTGTCCTCTCAAATTGCCCTTTGAAATCTACTGTTCATATCTTTCACTTCATTATTTCTTTCATTTGCTTTAAGTACTCATTTTTCAAAGGCAAGTTTCAGAGTCTCTTCTGACATCCATTTTGGTCTTTTTTTCCTTTCCTGTCTTTTTAATGACCTTTTCCTTTCTTCATATATGATGTTCTTGATGTTATCCCACAACTCATCTGGTCTTCATTCACTACAGTTCAATGTGTTAAATATATTCTTCAGATGATTCCTAAATTTAGATGTGATATCACCAAGGTCATATATTCATCCTCTTGGACTTATTTTAATTTCTGTCAGCTTCAACTTAGATTTGCATATGAGTAGTTGATGGTCTGATCCATAGTAAGCACCTGGCTTTGTTCTTCTGACTGATGATATTGAGCTGCTCTATCACTTCTTCCCACAGATGTAGTCAATTTGGTTCCTGTGTATTCTATCTGGTGAGGTCCATATGTATAGTTGCTGTTTATGTTGTTGAAAACAGGTATTGTCAATGAATAAATCACTGATCATGAAAAATTCCATCATGCAATCTCTGGCTTCATTTCAATCGGCATGGCCATGTTTTTCAACTACCAATGCTTCTTCCTTATTTCCAGCTTTCTCATTCCAGTCACCACTAATTATCAATACATCTTGATTGCATGTTTGATCAATTTCAAACTGAAGAAGTTGATTAAAAAAAAAAACAAACTTCAATTTCTTCATCTTTGGGTTGAGTGTTTGATGCATAAATTTGAATAATGGTTGTATTATCTGGTCTTCCTTGTAGGTATATGGATATTATCCTGTCACTCACAATATTGTATTTCAAGATATATCTTAAAATATTATTTTTGACAAAAAATGTGACAACGTCCCTCATTAATTTATTATTGTTGGCTTAATAACTCATATAATTGTCTGATTCAAAATAGCCAATATCCATTTCAGCTCACTAATGCCTAGGATGGGAGCTCTGGTAGCATAGTGGCTAAGACACTTGCCTGCTAACCAGATGTCTGGTGGTTCAAACCCACCAGCCACTCCTCAGAAGGAAGGTTGGGCAATCCTACTTCTGTAGTGATACTGCCTCAGAAACCCAAGGAGGGGTCGCTATGAGTCAGGTTTGACTCGACGGCACATAACAACAACAACAATGCCTAAGATATCAATCTTTATGCATTACATTTCATTTTTGACAACTTCCAATTTTCCTAGATTTATACCCTGTATATTTCATGTTCTAATTATTGATAGATGTTTGCAACTATTTATTCTCATTTTGGGTTATACCACATCAGCAAATAAAGGTCCCAAAAGCTTTACTCCAACTTCATCATTGGTTATTAAGACCAACTCTGTTGTGAGAAGGCAGCTCTTTCCCCATCATATTTTGAGGGCCTTCCAACCTGAGGGGTTCATCTTCTGGAAGTATATTAGACAGTGTTTCCCTGCTATTCATAAGATTTTCAGTGGACTTTTATTATTTTTTGTTTTTTTTCAAAATTCTATGTGGCCATGGCCCTCTTCTAGTTTGTCTTTTTCAGGAAGCTCTGCTGAAATCTGTCCACCATGGTGGCCCTTCTGGTATTTGAAATAGTGGGCATATCTTCCAGCATCACACCAACATGCAAACCACCACAGTATGACAAACTAACAGATGAGTGGTGAATATAATGTGTATGTATATATATGTACATCTAAATATTTATCTGTATCTATACATAATCAAAAAGTCTCACTGCCATCGAGTTGATTCTGACTCAGCAACCGCATAGAGTTTCCCAGGCTGTAAATCTTTATGGAAGTAGATTGCCCCATCTTCCTCCCATGGAGCAGCTGGTGGGTTTGAACCATTGCCTTTCTGGTTAGCAGCCAAATGCCTTACCACCTGCACCACCAGAGCTCTCTCTCTCTATATATATAGATACATAGATAGATAGATAGATAATATATATACTATAGGCTGGTGGTTCAAACCCACCAGCCACTCCTTGGAAGGAAGGTTGGACAATCTACTTCCGTAGTGATACTGCCTCAGAAACCCAAATTGGGGTCTCTGTGAGTCAGGTCCAACTCAATGGCAAATAACAACAACAACAACATGTAATATATATACATATTAGATAGATAGATAGATAGATAGATACAAAATCTATCTATTTTATGTCTATCTATCTTTCTATATCCACTTCCATCAAGGACAGTGTATATTTTCCCCATAGAGTTTCCAGGACTTTAAGTCTTTATGGAAGCAGAGTGCCTTAGGTTTCTCCCACAGAGCTGCTGGTAGGTTAGGACTGCCTGTATTTTTGGCTGACTGCTTTAAACACTGCAACACTAGAACATGTATATATATATGTATGATCTATCACATCAAATTGGTCTAGGAAATATATATATTTTTTATGAATTGTTTCTAGAGGCAGAACTCATCCTATTGACTCTTCTCCAGTATTTTGTAATCTATAGCTTCCACCTGTCTTTTGCTCACTACCAGTTTGTGTGCTATTTTTGTTGACCCCACCCAGTCTTTCAGAAATTGAGGTCAATTTAAACTCCAGAATCTTCACAGAGTTAGAGTAAAATGTTCTTGATTCAAATTCTAACTTTCCCACCAATAAGTGATCTATAAAAACCATTGTGAATATCTTTCAACTTGTGATAACTAACCTGCTTCACAGGATTATTTTAAATTTTAAAATATTATAAATCACAGTGCCTAGCACATTGTAAGAAAATATTCATTGTGATGATGACCAGGATGATGGTAATGTGGTATTGATCTCTTTTTATCATATGTGCTGTGCATATCAGATCATCATCAGAATTTAAGATGTGTACAAATACTAATCTCAGATAGTTAAGAATCTGTCATGGGAGCTCTTGAAGAACTGAGATATGTATTTTGATTTTTATTTTGGAATACTGGGAAATTCCCTGTATTTTCTTTTTTTAATTAAGACACCTGTTCTTAGAGTCGGATTTATGGAATTTTATCATTAAAAGTGAATCTTCATATCCTCAGGGAATTTTTGTTTTCTATTTGGAAGTATATTCTGTGTCTTTTTGGTAAAAAAAATAATAATAATAACAGCATATTTTTAGTATTAAAATGCATGGTTGGGTTTTACATCTATGAAAATAATGTTTAAAAGTTCCAAAATTGGAATTTGTGTCTTTGAGGAATTCTCACTCAGGGGTGTTTTGTCTGTTTGATTTAGTTTCATCTCTCATCTAGACCTGCCAAATGCCCCCTCTTTGCTGCTAAGACATGAGTGACAGCATTTAACTTCCTTATTTTTGAAAAGCAATAAAGAAACAAGTTTGAATATTGTCTTTGTGCTATTTGAACCCACCTTATTTGAAGTCCCTGAATGGCACAGTTGTTAAGTGCTGGACTATTAACCAAAAGTATGGCAGTCCAAGCCTGCCCAGAGTGCCTCAGAAAGAAGACCTGGCAATCTTCTTCTAAAAGGTCACTTCCTTGAAAATCCTTTGGAGTAGTTCTACTTTACACACGTAGAGTGACTATGAGTTGGAATTAACTCAATGGTAACTAACAACATTTGGATCCAGAGAATATTAAGGTTGATTTTAGATGTCATGTAAGATCTTTTGTTTAAGCACACTTTTCATATAATTGTGGAATTCTCAAAGCTCTGAAAACCCACATTTTTCCTGTCATCATGATCTTAGTCCATTTCAAAACAAAGTAAATCCTATCTTAATTTAACTCCACCTTTCAGCATCAAACCAATGTCATAAATTTGGCTTTAGCATTGATAATGAAGACATTTGCCTGCCACATTAGCTTCCTGGAATTTTATTATGTGTACAAAGCATAATGACAAAAATATATATATAAATAGTCCTTTTAAAGATTCAGCCTGCAGGGCTAGATTTCATCCTTGACCTTGACTGTTTGACGTGGTCACTCACAGATTTCTCTCAGATGCATTTGCCATTATTTAGTATGAGATTATCTTATTCTAGTGGTATGAGATCTTCTTTCTCTACAGAAAGAATATTTACTTTTCAAAAATAAAACCAAAAACAGTCAAAATCATTCCCATGGGAAGTTATAAACAGATTTTTCAATTTAAGATAAATACCAAAGTCTCTATTTTTAAACAGATTTTCTTTAATTATGCAGGACATGTATTTCAGAATAAAAATTGTAGATAACTCCAGGTTAGTATTTTAAAGTATGATTATTGCAATGTTGTGTCATGGATTGTTTTCTAATTATTTATTAGCTAACTTTGTGCTAATGGCAATTATAAGATAAAATATATCCTCAATAACATTTTAATTAAATTTAGAGAGAAACTTTTTAGAAGATACTTAAAATTTATCTATTTAGATTTCTTAACTTTGGAAGACAAATATATTAGACTTTCTAGAAAATTCCCCTTAAAACAATTTCAATATTTTTTTAAAGTATTCATTGAACACAATTTATGATGAAAATGCAGATGTGAAAATGTATATGCTGATCACTTCCCAATCTCCAGTTAGGAGAAGTAGCAGGAATTCTACAATAAATAAATAAATAAATGATAGGTATTCTATAATAAAATATAATAACCTAAATATTTATTCATTCATTCAACTTAGGCACTAACAGCAAAATCCCTGTTTTCAAAGAGTTTACATATACAGAGGGAGATAAATAATGAACTACTTCTTAATTTTCAAGGAATCAGGCAATTCACTAATAATAACTTAATAAATAAATGCAGAAATATTTATTTTACTGGACTAAAATGGTAGCCTAACCAACCCCACAAAATTCCAAATACTAACATCTGAAGAGAAGCAGAGTCAGAGGTCTGTGTATTCATCTTGAGTACAACATAATTAGCACTGTGGTCTTATGGAGTTAAGCTTATGAAATCATAACTGGAAATTCTTATGCTCTCCGACTTGCCTCACACAGTGGTTGCCAGGAGTGAGTGAAATAAAATGAGACACTGCTTTAAAGAATTCTAAGTGTCCTTAAAAGAATGCACAGTGAGAATGTACAGTGAGAATAACTAAAAAATTATCTCTCTGTGGCAATTTCAAAGAATTCTATGACTTTTTCCAATCTCTGTCTCTCCCCATCTTTTTCCAACAATACCCAACTGCATGAATTAAGCCATAACATACAAAACATAAACTCAACATATCCAAAATATGGCCATGTAATTACTTCTCTTCTCTTCTTCTACCTTCTTTGATATCACTTTTCTTGATTGTTTTGCCACTGTATACTAGAACTAGAAACCTGGTACCCATTTTAAACCCCTTCTAACCACCAGCCACTCCTTGGAAGGAAGACTGGGCAATCTATTTCCGCAGAGATACCACCTCAGGAACCCAAGAAGGGGTCGCTATGAGTCGGAATTGACTCGACAGCAGTGAGTTTGGTTGGTTTATTCATTCTTTGCACCAATAACTTATCAGTCTCAAAATCTTGATAATTGTACAAATGTGTTCAAATCTATCCCTTCTTTCTTTCTTTCTAATGTTACTGATTGCCTTAGTTCAAGCCTTCATTTCTTATCTGTTATATAATAATCAACTATAATTCCTTCTT
Organism: Orycteropus afer afer; assembly: GCF_000298275.1. Lineage (NCBI taxonomy): Eukaryota > Metazoa > Chordata > Mammalia > Tubulidentata > Orycteropodidae > Orycteropus > Orycteropus afer. The sequence continues at coordinate 676,012 of NW_006921999.1, forward strand.
TTATTCTCGTTCCCTTCAAAACCATTACTCCTGAAACTGCTTGAATGAAAATTCTAACCCTTTGATTATGATCTTTAACAGTTTTGCAGAATAAATTAATTACCTATAAAATAATCTTGGCACAGAAAGGAAGGTACTCCAAACTAGTTTCCTTTCCACCTTCCTTGTTAAATAGTAACACTCTTCCTTCCCTTGTGTATTATTAGCTAGTAATACTCAATAAATTTGTTGCAATCTCAAACACTGTACTGTAGCTATGTCACATATCTGTTCTCTTTTTGCAGAAAAGCCCTGTCACCACTTTATCCCTCTCTTAAACAGCTATTTATTTTTCAAAATCCAACCCAAGCTTGAGTTTTTCTGTGATGTCTTCATTGGTCCATAAAAAAAGCACTCCCATTCAGGGCACTGCTATGCAAACTCATGTTGTATCACCTATTTCACTATTTCATAATTATAACCTTGAATGTCTAGTTCTACTACAATGTGAATTATTTATAGAAAGTGATTATTCATTATTTCAGCTCTACAACCTAGCCCAGAGTGTGGAAGGTCATTGGAACTCTTAATCCAAACTTAAATATAGGGCTTATTTTACATAGTCATGAGGTCCACCATGGATCCATGGTGTTAGAGAGAGCTTTCCATGAAATAGAAATTAACTCTGTGATCTGTTTCTACACATGTGAGTTTAAATCAGTAAGCAAAATTATCTCTCTCACTTTTGACATTTTGTTTTGTTATTTTGTATGCTGTTGTTGTTATTAGGTGCTATCAAGTTGCTTCTGATTCATAGCATCCCTATGTAAAACCTACATGGGACTTGTAGAAAACCTACAAATCCTATGCCATCCTGACACTCATTACTATGTTTGAGCTCATTGTTGCAGCCACTGTGTCAATATATCTCATTGAGTATCTTTCTCTTTTTCTGACCCTGTACTTTACCAAACAGTAGCTCTGGAGCATAGTTCCCAAGGTTTTGACTGCTAACCAGAAGGCTGGTGGTTCAAATCCACCAGTGATTCCTCAGAAGGAAGACTGGGCAATCTACTTTCATAGAGATACCACCTCCGAAAACCAAAGAGGGGTTGCTATGAATTGGATCCGACTTGACAGCAGTAGGGTTTTGTTTGTTTGTTTGTTTGTTTTTCATTTTACCAAGCATGATGTCCTTCTGCAGAGACTGGCCCCTACTGATAATATGCCCAAAGCACGTGGGATGAAGTCTCACCATTCTCAATTCTAAGGAGTGTCGTGGTTGCACTCTCAAGAAACATTTGTTCTTTATTCTGCCAATCCATGATGTATGCAATATTCATTACCAACACCATAATTCCAATGAATCATTTCTTCTTTGGTGTTCCTTATTAATTGCCCAGCTTTTGCATGAATATGCAGTGATTAAAAATACCCTGGCTTGGTAAGGAGCACCATAGTCCTCAAAGTGACATCATTGCTTTTGAAAATTTTAAAGACGTCTTTTTCAATAGATTGTTGTTGTTGTTTGCCGTCGAGTCGGCCCCGACTCATAGCGAACCTCCTTGGGTTTCTGAGGCAGTATCACTACGGAAGTAGGATTGCCCAACCTTCCTTCCGAGGAGTGGCTGGCAGGTTTGAACCGCCAGCCTTCTGGTGAGCAGTCAAGTGCCTTACACACTATGCTACCAGAGCTCCTTTCAATAGATTAGCTCAGTGCAATACTTTGTTTGATTTCTTAATTGCTACTTCCATGGGCATTGTGGTATGGTGAGTTGCATGATATGGCTTTTCTAGTCATAGTCTTTATAACTCCCACCAGATTACTGGGTTGTGGTTGTGATATGCCATCAAGTTGGATCCGACTCATAGCGACCCCTCCTTGGGCTTCCAAGGTAGTATCTTTATGGAAGTAGATTGCTCAACCTTCCTTCCAAGGAGTGGCTGGAGGATTTGAACCACCAGCCTTCTGATTAGCAGTCAAGTGCCTTAGGCACTATGCTACTAGAGCTCCTGGATTACTGGGTGGAACCATGCAAATATGTGTCAACTTGGCTGGGCAGCTGGTAGTAGTTATTTCCATATAATGAGACTGGCAATTAACTTCGTGATGAAGTTTGCTGTGAGCAGTTGAGTAGCTGCTTTTAAACTCCTGGTTGCTATAGTCATCCACCTGGCATATTTCTGTTGGTGCAGCATGAAGTTAACTTATGGGAAAGTTTTCTCTCTCTCAGGAGAACTTTGATGTTGGGATTGGTTAGTTTTGCCTCCCTGCCATGCCTAAAATGAGTCTTCTAGAGGCAGCAGGGGAATCCTTCTTCCAGCTGAGAGAGACACCCAGCTGAGAGACAGCAGCAGTGGAACCAAAAGACACAGGACAGGGCAACAGGTTTATCTGGCCCACAGAGGCAGAAGCCAGGCAAAGAGGCCAAGAGCCATAGAGGCGTGTCAAAGAGCACGGCAGAGAGGAGACTGTCCTGATCAAAGAACTGTATCCTGAGAATGTTCCTGAACTTGAACTGTAGCCTAATAAAACCTGTTTCTTTTCTAATAAACCCTGTAATCTGTGACTTCTGTGTGACCACTGCAGCAAATTATTGAGCCCAGCAGAGAGTTGGTGGGTGCCATAAGAGGGATGGTTAGTGTCAAGGTTGTTAAGGGAGCTGGAGGGTGGCGGCATATCTGGCCTCTTAGGAATAGGACATGGGCTGCTGCTGATGATTCTGTCTTTGTCTTGTGAAGTTAGAGGAGGTCAGAAGATGTTGCCTCCTTGTCCCTTTAGCAGGCATTGATTGTGAATCCAAATAAAATGAAATCTTTGACAAGTTCAGTCCTATTGATCCAGTTTTTAGTACTTTATTTTCTTTATGTTGAGGTGCAATCCGTATTGATGGCTGTAATCTTGCATCTTCATCAGTACATGCTTCAAGTCTTCTTCACCTTCAACAATGTTGTCTCATTTGCATGTGGCAGGTTGTTGATGAGTCTTCCTCCAAACCTGATGCCATGTTCTTCTTCACATAGTCCATTTTCTCAGATGATTGCTCAGCATGCAAGTTGAATAAGTATGGTGAAAAGATACAACCATGACAAGCACTTTAACTGATTTTAAACCACACAGTAATCTTTATTCAGTTTGAACGACTGCCTTTTGGTCTATGTACTGATTCTGTACGAGTACAGTTAAGCGTTCTGGAATTTCTGTCCTATGCAATGTTTTTCATAATTTGTCATAATACATACAGTCAGATACTTCTTCACAGTCAATAAAACACAGGTAAACATCTTTCTGGTATTCTCTGCTTTAGGTAAGATTCATCTGACATCAGCAATGATATCCCTAGTTTTACTTCCTCTTCTGAATCAGGTGTGAATTTCTGAGCATTCCTTGTCCATGTACTTCTGCAATCATTTATGAATTGTCTTCAGCAAAATTTTGCTTACATATAATATTAATGGTATAGTTTGATAATATTTGCATCCTGTTTGATCATCTTTCTCTGGAATGGGCACAAATGTTGATCTCTTCCAGTCTGTTGGCCAGGTAGCTATCTTCTAAATTTCATTGGCCCATAGATGAGTGAGCAGCTCAAGCATTTCTATTTATTCTAACATCTCAATTGGTATTTTGTCAAATTCTGGGGCCTTATTTTCCACCAATGCCATCAGTGTAGCTTGGAATCCTTCCTTCAATACCATTGGTTCTTGATGATATGCTACCTCTTGAAATGGTTGAACATTGATCAGTTCTTTTTGATACAGTGACTGTGTTTATTCCTTCCATCTTCTTTGGATGCTTCCTCAGTCATTCAATATTTTGTTCATAGAAACCTTCTAGATAGCAACTCTTGTGGTTGATTTTGTTTGTTTTTTTTTCCTTCGGTTCTTTCAGCTTGAGAAATGTACTTTTTGTTTTTCTTACTCCAGATCTTTTTACATTTCTTTATATTTTACTTTGTCTGAGTTCTCAAAATGCCTTTGTAATCTTCTGTTCAGCTCTTTTACTTCATTATTTCTTCCATTTGCTTTAGCTATTCTATATTAAGAACATGTTTCAGAGTCTCTTCTGACATCCATTTTGATATTTTCTTCTTTTCCTATCTTTTTAATGGCCTTTTCCTTATGTATGATGTCCTTGATGCCATCTCACAACTAGTTTGGTCTTTGATCGTTAGTGTTTAATGCATCAAATCTATTCTTTCAAGTGGGATAATTCATCCCATTTTAATTTTAATGCACCAAATCTTTATATTCAAGAGGATTATTGTCAAGTTCAGATTTTGGCTATTGTGGGCTTGTTTTAATTTTCTTCAGCTTCACCTTGAACTTGCATATGACTAGTTGATAGTCTGTTCCGCTGTTGTCATGTGGCCTTCTTCTGTCTGATGATATTGAGCTTCTCCATCATCTCTTTCCATAGATGTAGTCTATTTGATTCCTGGATATTCTATTTGGTGAAGACCATGTATACAGTCCCTGTTTATGTTGTTGAAAAAGGTATTTGCTATGAATAAGTCATTTGTCTTGCAAAATTGGATCATATAATCTCTGGCCTTGTGTCTATAACTGAGTTCAAATTTTCCAACTACTGATCCTTGTTGTTTGTTTCAAACTTTCACCAATTTCAGATGGGAGAAGTTGGAAAATTTTCATTTTCTTCATATTTGGCATTAGTAGTTAGTTTGTTAATTTTAATAAATAGTCAATATTAACTGGTCTTCCTTGTAGGCATACGAGTATTTTCCTGTCATTGACAGTATTTTACTTCAGGATAGATCTTGAAATGCTCTTTTTTGATAATGAATGTGATACCATTCATCTTCAGTTTGTCATTCTGACATAGTAGACCATATGATTGTGCATTGCATAACAGGTTATACCCGTTTTGGATATTTATCTATCTTCAAGTGTTCCAGTTCATCATTTATGACCAATTCCAATTTTCCTAGATTCATGCCTTGCACATTCCACATTCTCATTATTAATGGATGTTTGCAGCTATTCTTTCTCATTCTCAGATATACATACATACACATTTTGTATGGGAGATTTAAAAACAAAAGAGCTACATACTAACAAAGGCAATATTGTTCCTAAATGAGTGATCTGTAGATGTGATTTTTATTATATATTGTGCAAAATTTTTTGGAAGCTCAGTTCAGAAATCATGAATGGAACCAGATGTAAAACTGGATTTAATATATAAAATTTATTATAAAAATACTTTTTAATACTACCTCTAGAAAAAAACACAGAATTTGACTCTTTTGTGTGGTTGTAGACATGAAAATAAAATGGCAGTGAGTTTGGTTTGGTTTTTTGGGCACAATATTGTAAAAAACTGGACAATTTAGTTGTAATGCTCCTGTTTACTTGTCTGTAAATACTTGGTCAAACCACTCTGAGATACCCAATCTGTATTTTCAGTACAATATTGTACAATTATGTTTAAGATTTAAATAAAATAATACTTATTAAAATGAACTGATAACTTTAGAACTAATTACCCTGTACACTAGATGTAGTAAATAGATGTTTATATCTAAATAAGAAAATGTACACATTTAATATAAAATTGCTTATTATACACAGAATAATTTGTATATAACAGAAGCACTTATATATCTATACACTGAAAATACATACTGAATTAAAGATTGATAATTTGTTTATAACGTATCCAGATATTCCTATGTATTTAGTTTTCTTTTGTTATATTTTTACTTTTAGAACAATTCCACTAATTAGAAGATATATTTGAGTATAATTTCAATATTGCTTTGTGTAAGTACTCAGAAAAGGTTTAATTAGCAAACACATTTTGAAAGAATGAGAACCTTGGGGAAATATCTAAGAAAATGTTTGATGAACTAACAAAATGCTTCTAGTAATCACCTTTGTTATTTAAAAGCAATGCAACAAAATTAAAAGATGAACATTTAAAACAATTATTTGCTTAACTGTGTATAATAGTCATATCTTTGAGCTATCAAATAAGAACTTCAAAATGATATTTTATAAAACTGTATTACAAAGATTTATTAAGAAAATAAGTTTGCTTCTTTCACATACTTGGACAGAAATGTGTAAACATGGTCAGAGTGAGATTTGTGGGGAAAAGAGAAGGAAGGAGATACTAAATGAGGAAAGAAGAAAGCTAGAAAAGACTTGGCATTTAACCATGTTGTAAGCTCTACACATATCAGACTCTTATTATCTCACTTTCAGAATTTGTAGTATCATCCCAGTTAGCCTTGTCTCCTAGTCTCATCTTTCAATATCATCATTCATTCATTTATTCATGCAAACATATATAAAATTTATGCTGAATGATAGAGAAATAAACACACACCCTAAAAATCAATAGACTTAGGTTTGGGGACAGAGAAATAAATGGATGAAACAGTGTCTTACAATAGAGAGAAAAAAAAAAGTGAAGATATAGAAACAAAGCATTTCAATTTCATCCTATTCATTATATATATAATAAATCTTCACAAAATAGCCAAGTTAATCAATTCAATTTTTTGTTCAAAGATTTCAGTGTCTTTTGCTTTCTGCCTAAAGACAAAAGTCCTTAGTCCCTCTTATCCCTCAAGGACTCTATATTAAGCTATTCTTCTCTACCTTCTCAATATTGTATTGGTTACAAGTGCTCATGCCACAAATATCAGAAATCTAACTCAAAGAAGCTTATTCAGTAAACAGAATACTTTCCACATTGTGATTTATAGCAGCCAGTAGGTGTCTTGAAAGCCATCGTTAAACACAAATCAACTTAGAAGGGAAAAGCCATGTCAGTCTGGAAAATAGAAGTCCGCCACAGCTAGCCTTCTACTCTACACATTTGATTCATAAGAGAATCATTAACACGTTTGAGAAATATGATGCTGAGATAAAAACAAGTTTTGCAAAATATACCTGAATTTTGGATAACCTAAAAACTGAATTTGAGCATGGTACTATCATTACCTTCTTCCTGTGGAAATTCAAAGCCAGTATGTAAAATTTGATGATTATTTTAACAACAACAAAAAAAAAGGTGCTTTATTAAATATTTATTATGGTCAGTGCTGTTGTTGGTAAGTTTCAAGTCAGTATCTCAAAGGAAAGTCAAAGTGTTGAACATGTCCTTCCAGTTAAACACAGTAAGTCTTCAACAAATACTTGTTCTCAAAAGATGCCTTATTATTATTATTTGGCTGCAAGTTTACAGAACAACCTAGTTTTCTATTAAACTACTACATATTTTGTTTTGTAACATTAGTTGCAATTCTTTCAAAGGTAACAGCACTCCTCCAGCTTCCTTCCTATGTTCTGCATTTACATTTGTCCTTCTTTACTATACCATTCTTTCTTCTGAACTTTTTTTTTTTTTTAATGCTGTCGTTTTGGTCTCAGATGCTTGATTATTTTAAGAAGTACTTCCTCAAAAATAAAATGTTACTGTTCACTTTTTGGCTCTTACAGTTTGGCTGCAAGGTGATCTCTGGGGGTGAGTTCAGTTCAGTTTTGAAATGTGTTTCAGTGCCATAGCCTCGGGAGTTCCACCAGTCTCTATCAGACCAGTAAGTCTGGTATTTTTTATCATTTTGACTCTGGTTCTACATTTTTCTCCCATTCTGTCCAGGAATTTCTGTGGTCCTGATCAGAGCAGTTGGTAATGTACCTGGGCGCCAACTAGTTCTTCTGATCTCAGGTTAGTGGGGACTGGTTCACGTGGTCCATTAGTCCTTTGGATTGTTTCCTTGAGTTTTTTGTTTTCTTCACTCTACTCTGCTCTGAAAAGGGAGAGTCCAATAATTGCATCTTACATGGCTGCTCTCTCGCTTTTAAGATTCCAGTTGCTATTCACCACAGAAGGGTGCAGAACATTATCTTTGTGAACTACGTTATGCCAGTCATCCAAGACTGTGGTCATAAGCCCTCAAGCCCTGCGACTTATTCTCACAAGGTGTTTGCTTATGGCTAAAATATTTTCATAATGTTACCTCCTGACAGCTGTTCTATATGCATGGATATATTTATAACTCATTGCCATCAAGTTGTTTCTTAATGACCCTCATTGGATTTCCTAGGAAATAAATCTTTACGGAAGTAGCTTGCCCCATCTTCCTTCCACGGATCATCTGGTGGATTTGAACTACCAACACTCTGGTTAACAGTCAAATGCCTTAGGCACTGCACCACCAGTGCTCTTTTGGAAATATTTATAGTACATACAAATATATATGTAAAAATATCCTCTGCTAAACCTATACAAGACTGTGGATGTAGTCTCATTCACCTACCCATACTTGTTCAGCTTGCTTCTCTGTCTATGTACCCACTCATATGTTATTTTTGTTATTACTGATATTACAGGATTGTGTAGTGTATCTTTGTTATCTGGCACTCTGGTGCATCTTTCAGTGTATTCCTTTGCCTTAGTGATTTAGTGCTGATCTTCCCCTTATTATATATTGCCCTTTGATTTACCCCTAAGGCATTTGACTGTTAACCAGGAGGCTGGCAGTTCAAACCCACCAGCCACTCTTCAGATGGAAGGTTGAGCAATCTACTTCCATAGTGATACCACCTCAGAAACCCAAGAAGGGGTAGCTATGAGTCAGATCTGACTTGATGGCAGTGCTTTTGGTTTGGTTATATCTACTCTGTGAGCAGATGCATTTTTGGTGTGTTTTGTCCTAACTAGATTATAAATTATTTCATTATGCACTTTTTAGGCCTCCAAAGTGCCCATAAAGTGTTGTTTGTTTTTGTTTTTGTTTTTGCTTTTTTACTTTTATTGTGGTGAAAATATACACAAGACATTGGTGAACATAACAACTTCCCCATTAACAGTTCAGGATATCGATGATATTTTTCATCTTTTGCAGCCATTATTACTATTCTTTTCCAAAATATTCTACCACCATTAGCATAAACTCAATGTCCAACAAACAAAAGCTTCCCTTTTCCCCTTCCATCCTACCCCTGGTAACCACTAATAATCTTTAGTTCATATACATATATAATTTTTTTTTTCAACCTACCTAGGAATTTTCCCTTCCTTCCCCTCCCAATCTGGTAACCAACAAAGGAAGTTTCCTTCCATGTATAAACTTTTCATTGACTTTTTACAATAGTGGGCTAATATAATATTTGTCCTTCTGTGATTGACTTATCATCCTCCAACTTCGTTCATGTTATGTGGTGTTTTGCAGATTCAACATTATTCTTTAGGGTTACATAGCATTCCACCGTGTGTATGTACCAGTTTGTTTATCCATTTCTGGATTGATGGGCACTTAGATTGTTTTCATCTCTTTGCTATTATGAATGGTACTGTGATGAACATGGGTGTGCATATATCTGTTCATGTCCTGCCTCTCACTCCTTTATACTAGGATATATACCTAGTAATGGAATTACTGGATCAAATGCTATTTCTATTTCTAACTTTTTAAGGAATCACCATACTGCTTTCCACAGTAGTTTTATCATTTGACAGTCCCTCCAGCAGTGTATGAGAGTCTCCATCTCTCTACATCATCACCAGCATTTGTTATTTTCTGTCTTGTTGAACTTTGCTATTAATGATGGTGTGAGATGGTATCTCAGTGTTTTCATTTGCATATCTCTAAATGGCTAAAGATAAAAGAGCTGAAGAGAAGATTTCAAAGAGCAGCTAGAAAAGACAAAATCAATTATCATAATGAAATGTACAAAGTCCTGAAGTTAGAAAACCAAAAGGGAAGAACATGCTCAGCATTTCTCAAGCTGAAAGAACTGAAGGAAAAATTCAAACCTCAAGTTGCAATATTGGAAAGTTCTATGAGCAAAATATTGAATGATGCAGGAAACATCAAAAGAAGATGGAAGGAATACACAGAGTCACTGTACCAAAAAAAATTCATCAGTGTTTATCCATTTCAGGAAGTATTATGTGATCAACAACCGGTAGTACTGAAGGAAGAAGTTAAAGCTGCACTGAAGGATTTGGCAAAGAACAAGGCTCCAGGAATTGATAGAATACCCACTGAGTTGTCTCAACAAACTGATGTTGCACTGGAGGTGCTCACTTGTCTATGTCAAGAAATTTGGAAGACAGCTACCTGGCCAACTGACTGGAAGAGATCCATATTTGTACCCATAAAAAAGAAAGGTGATCCCACAGAATGTAGAAATTATCGAACAATATCATTAATATCACATGCAAGTAATATCTTACTGAAAATAATTAAAAAATGGTCTTAGCAGTATATTGACAGAGAACTTCCAGAAATGCAAGCTGGATTCAGAAGAGGATGTGGTAGGAGGGATATCATTGCTGATGTCAGATGAATCTTACCTAAAAGCAAAGAATGACAGAAAGATATTTACTTGTGCTTTATTGATAATATAAAAGCATTCAATTGTGCAGATCATTACAAATTATGGCTGACCTTGAGAAGAATTGGAATTCTGGAACACTTAATTGTGCTCATGAGGAACCTGGATATAGACCAGGAGACAATCGTTTGAACAGAAAATGGGGATACTTCATAGTTCAAAATCAGGAAAGAGTGCATCAGGGTTGTATCCTTTCACCATACTTATTCAATCTGTATGCTGAGCAAATAATCCAAGAACCTGGACTATATGAAAAAGATCATGGCATCAGGATTGCAGAAAGATTCATTAACAACTTGCAATATGCAGATGACACAACTTTGGTTGCTGAAAGTGAAGATGACTTGAAGCACTTATTGAGGAAGATTAAAGACAGCAGTATGCAGTATGAATTGCATCTCAACATAAAAAAAAAGAAAATCCTCACAACTGCAAAAATAAGTGGCAACATGCTAAATGGAGAAATGATTGAAGTTGTCAAAAATTTCATAGTACTTGGTACTATGATCAACACCAATGGCAGCAGCAGTCAAGAAATCAGACAACGTATTGCACTGGGCAAATCTGCTGCTAAAGACCTTTTTAAAATGATGAAGAGCAAAGATGCCTCTTTGTAGATTAAGGTATGCCTAACCCAAGCATGGTATTTTTAATCACCTCATATGCCTATGGAACCTAGACAATGAATAAGGAAGACCAAAGAAGATCTGATGCTTTTGAGTTGTGGTGTTGGCGAAGAAAACTGAAAGCACCACAGAATGCCAAAAGAATGAACAAACCTGTCCTGGAAGACATGCAGCCAGAATGCTCCTTGGAAGTGAGAATGGCCAGACTTTGTCTCACCTGCTTGGTCATGTTGTCAGAAGGGACCATTCATTCGCTGTAGAAGGATATCGTGCTTGGTAAAGTGGAGGGTCAACAAAAAAAAAAAAAAGGAAGGCCTTCAACAAAATGGATTGACATGGTAGCTTCAATAATAGGCTCAAGTATAGCAAGGATTATGAGACTGACACAGGACTGGCAATGTTTCATTCTGTTATACATAGGGTCACTGAGTCGTACCTGATTCGATGGCACCTAAAAACAACAATGGCTAATGATCGCAAACATTTCTTCATGTGTTTTTTGTCTGTCTCAATATTTTCTTTGTTGAAGTGTCTCTTCATGTCTTCTGCTTATTTTTTACTTGGACTGCTTGTCTTCTTCATGTTTAACTGTTAGAGTTTTCTGTAAATTTTAGAGACAAGTACTTTGTCTGATATGTCTGACTTTGAGTATTTTTTCCCATTCTGAGGTTCTGTTTTTACTCTTTTGGAGAAGTCTTTGGATGCACATAAGAATTTAAGTTTTTGAAGGTCCCAATCATTGAGTTTATCTTCTGCTGCTTGTGCATCTTGGGTTATGCTTGATAGTCAAATTATACCATAAATTATGGCCCCTAAAATTGCCCCTATTTTTTCTTTGATGAACTTTATAGTTTTAGGTTTCATAGCTATGTCTTTGATCCTTCTGGAGTCCCTTTTTGGGTATGGTGTGAGGAAAGGATCTTGTTTCATTGTCCTGCAAATGGATATCAAGTTTTGCCAGCACCATTTGTGAAAGAGACTATCTCTTCCCCATTTAATAGACTTTGGCCCTTTGTCAAAAATCAGCTGATCATAGGTTGATGGATCTATTTCTGTGTTCTCAATTCTGTGCAACTGGTCTATGTGTATGTCATTGTACCATACCAGACAGTTTTGACGATTGCTGCTGTGTAGTTGGTTTTGAGCACTGAAAGTGTGAAACCTCCTACTTTGTTCTTCTTCTTGAGTAATGCTTTTCTTATCTGAGGTCTCTTTCTTTTCCATGTAAAATTAATTATTAGTTTTTCCATGTCTTTAAAGAATGTTGATGGAATTTGGATCAGGATTGCATTGCATGTATTGATTGCTTTGGGTAGAATTGACATTTTCACAGTGTTCAGGCTTCCTATCCATAAGCATGGTATGTTCTTCCATTTATATAGATCTCTTATAGTTTCTTGAAGTAGTGTTTTGTAGTTTTCTTTGTATAGGTCTTTTCTGTTCCTGGTAAGATTTATTCCCGATTATCTTATCTTTTTGGTAGCTATTGTAAATGGTATTGATTTCCTTATTTCCTTTTCAGAGATCTCTTGGTTGGTTTTGAGGAATCCAAATTATTTTTTTATGTTAATCTTGTACACTGCCACTATGCTAAATCTTGCAATAAGTTCCAGTAGTTTTCTTGTTGAGTTTCTTGGGTTTTCTATATACAGAATCATATCATCCACAAATAGGGATAGTTTTACTTTTTCCTTACCAAGTTGGATGCCTTTGATTACTCTTTCTTGCCTTATTTTCCTGGCTAGGACTTCTAATACAATGTTGAATAAAAGTGGAGATAGAGAGCATCCTTGTCTTGTTCCTGTTATCAGGGGGGATGGTTCCATTCTCTCTCCATTAAGAATAATGTTGACTTGGTTTTGCATATGTGTCATTTATTATGTTCAGGAATTCCCTTTCTATTCCTATTTTTCTGAAAGTTTTTATCAGAAATGGATGTTGGATTTTATCAAATGCCTTTTCTGTATCTATTGATATGATCATGTGATTCTTTTACTTTATTTTATTTATTTGATGGATTGTGCTGATTGTTTTTGTAATGGTGAACCATTTTTGCATACCTGGCATGAATCACAATTGGTCATGATGTATTATTATTTTTTTTTACATATATTGTTGCAGTCTATTGACTAGGATTTTGTATCTATATTCTTGAGCGATATTGGTCTGTAGTTTTCCTTTCTAGTGATGTCTTTGTCTGGTTTTGATATCAGTGTTGTGCTTCCTTTGTAAAATAAATTTGGGAGGATTTCATCCTTTACTATGTTCTGGAATAGTTTGAATAGGATTGGTGTCAAATCCTCTCAAAATGACTGGTAGAATTCTCTGCTGAAACCATCTGGGCCAGGACCTTTTTTGTTGTTGATATTTTTTTGATGATCTGTTCAATTTCTTCTTTTGTTATAGGTCTGTTCAAGTTTTGTACCAGTCTGTGTTAGTTTAGGTAAGTAGTATGTTTCTAGAAATCTGTCCATTTCTTCTAGGTTTTCAAATTTGTTGGAATACAGTTCTACATAGTATCCTGCCATTCTTTTCATTTCTGTTGTTTCTGTTGTGCTGTCACCACTTTCATTTTTTTATTTTTGTTATTTGCATCTTCCACTTTTTTATTTTGTTATGTTTGCCAGTTATTTGTTGATTTTATTAATCTTTTCAAAGAACCAACTTGTTGATTTTTTCTATTGTCTTTCTATTTTGTGTTTCATTTATTTCTGTTTGAATTCTTCTTATTTTATTTATTTTTTTCTTCTGGTGACTCTAGGCTTTTTGCTGTTGTTGTTATTACTGTTTTTCTAATTGTTGGAGATGTTGGGTTAAGATGTTGATTTTAGCTCTTACTTCTTTTTTGATGAGTGCATATATTGCTATAAATTGCCATCTGATCACTGTTTTTGCTGTGTCCCAAAGATTTTGGTATGTTGTGTTTTCATTCTCATTTGATTCAAGGAATTTTTTAATTTAATTTTTTATTTCTTCTATTATCCAATTGTTTTTGAAGAGGGCATTGTTCAGTTTATATGCATATGCTCTTTTTCTGTTAGTCTTCCTTGTGTTGATTTCTAATTTTATAGCATTGTGATCTGAAAAGATAGTTTGCACTATCACAATGTTTTTAAATTTATTAGGCTTGCTTTGTGGCCAAACACATGGTCAGTCCTGGAGAATGTTCCATATGTGCTGGAAAAGAATGTATATTTTGTTGTTGTTAAGTGAAGTGCTCTGTAGATGTTTACAAGGTCAAGTTGGTTGATCTTATTATTTAGTTCTTCTGAATCTTTGCTGAGTTTTTTTTTTCCCCCCAATTGTTCTATCTTTTATTGAAGGTGGTTTATTAGAGACTCCAGCAATTACTGTGGAGTCATCTATTTGTGTTTTCAATTCTCTTAGTCTGCTTTATGTATTCTGGGGCTCTTTCATTGGGTATGTAGATATTCATACGGTTATGTCCTTTTGTTCAACTGATGCGTTCCTCTGTATATAATTTCCTTCCTTGTCCCTTATGGTAATTTTTGTCTACTTTATCAGAAATAAATATCCCACTCCTACTCTCTTTTGGTTGCTGTTTGCCAGGTATATCTTTTCCAACCTTTCATTTTTAATCTATTTTTGTCTTTGTGCCTAAGGTAAATCTCTTATAGATAGCATATTGATGGGTCATGTTTTCTTATCCAATCTGCACCTTTCTCTCTTGAGTGGTAGATTTAATCTATTTACATTTAGTGTAATTATCAACATGTATGAATTTATTGACATCATTTTGTTACACGTATATATATTTTCTTACGTGTGTGTGTGTGTGTGTGTGTTGCTGATTTCTTTGTCCCATATAATTTTCTGTGCTGAGCTCATTTTATTTATGAGTCACGTTATCATCTCTTTTATTGTTATTGTTTCAGTATTTGCTAAATATTTGTGCTTGTCCTCTTTTTTATTTTGACACAAAAGTTTATTATTTTTCTTTGACGTTATTCAATGATTTTTAATTTTCTTCCTGAGTTTAAAACAGTCTGTTCTATTTTGCAATTTTCTTGGCTTCCTCACCATTTAGAAGTTCTGTAACTATTTTTTTCCCTCTTTTTAGTTTGCAGTTGTCCTCATTTACCAATTGATGTTTCTAGTTCCCTGTTTATAGTCTTGTAACCTTATTTTACTTTTGATACTTCTATAACTGAGTTGGTTTCTGGGTTATGTCCTCATGTGTGTTAATCATCAATTGCTGTTTGCTGTTGTTGGTTCTCTGTGCCAAGGACTCCCTTTATGAACTTTGTGAAGTTTGTCTGGTTTTAACAAATTCCCTTCATTTCAATTTATCTGGAAATCTCTTAATTTCACTCTCATATTTGATAGACAATTTTCTGGGTATATAATTCTTGGTTGGAATTTTTTTTTTTTTTCTTTCAAGGTTTTATTATATAGTTTCCTTGCTTTCTCATGCATGGTTTCTGCCCAGAAATCAGAACTTAGTATTATTGGTTGCCCATTGTAGGTAACTTTTCATTTTTCCCATGCTGTTTTCAGGATTCTATCTTTGTCTTTGGTTTTGGTGAGTTTGATGATGATACGAGTTAGTGATTTTTAAGAGGGGGGTCTATCCTGTTTGGGGTTTGTTGAACTTCCTGAATGGACATATTCTCATCTTTTATCATATTGATGAAATTCTCTTCCAACAAATCTTTGACAATTTTCTCTGTGAATTTATTTTTCTTTTCTAGTTCTGGAATTCAAATTACACATAGGTTGTTCCTCTTGTGGTATCCCACATGAATCTTAGTGTTTCTTCATTATATATTGATCTTTTGTCTGACTGATGCCTTAACAAAGTTGTATTGAGGTATTTGTCTTCAATCTCATTAATTCTGTCTTCCATTGATTCAAATCTACCCCTTTGCTCATTCAATGTGTCATCTATTTCTGAAATCTTAATATTAATCTTTTGTATTTCTGTTTTTTGTTTTAGTATTACTTCTATTTTTTTTTTGTTTATATTCTCAGTTTGTTCTTGTATTGTTTTCCTAAATTCTTCTAAAGTTTTGTCTGTGTTTGCTTTAATTTTCTCAATGTTTTCCTTGATATGTCAATGTTATTCTTGATCTGTCTCTCAATCCATTGAAGGTTGTTGTTGTTGTTGTTCTGTGCCATCAAGTCAGACCCAACTCATAGTGACCCCTCCTTGGGTTTCTGAGGTGGTATTACTACAGAACTAGGTTGCCCAACCTTCCTTCTGAGGAGTAGCTAGTCAGGTTGAACCACCAGCCTTCTGGTTAGCAGTCAAGTGCCTTAGGTACTACACTACCAGAGCTCCTCCATTGAAGGTACCCAAATATAATTCTTTTGAATCCCTTCTTAGGGAGTTCCAGTGTTGCTTCTTCCTCAGGGATGTTTCCTGGGTTTGCATTCTGGTCATTTGTTTCTACTACTTTTTTTTTTTTTTTTGCTTTTCCTGTGGACTGTGATGGTTGGCTGTCTCTGAGACATTGTGATGGTGTTGTATTTATGTTTAATTTGTAGTTCTATGTTGATGTAATTTATGAAAGATTTTTTTCCCTTTATTTCCTTTTGTTTTGATATATCTGTGCGAGCAGGGTACTCTGCTCCTCTATTCGCTAATTGTTAGCACTTAGGCACTCACCACCTGTCTCCTGGTGGGTGTGATAGAGAATGAGAATGTGGGCACAGATCTTTGTTAGCTGTTTATAAAAAGCAGTCTAGGCCATGTGTAGAGTTGGCAGACAATATTTGTACAAGTGGATTTGTATGTTCTGTAAGAATACCCAGTTATATAGTAGAGGTGACAAGGGGCAAAGTTGAAGTTACTTCTTGGCCATAGCCAGCTACTCAGAGGGAATGAGTACTTGGACCTGTGGGTTCAGGACCATAGTTGCAGGGGACATCAACCTCAATTGTCATAACATACTACATAAAAACATTGTTCCTACTTTGGTGAGTAGTGACTGGGATCTTAAAAGCTTGCAAGCAGCCATCTAGATGCAACAGTGGGTCTCTCCTCATCCAGAACAAAGAAGAATGAAGAAAACCAAAGACACATGGAAACAATTAGTCCAAGAAACTGGTACATCATGAGACTCAGCCTATATGACTATGAGACCAGATACCACTGTCAATCATTTGGAGGGGGATCTCTGTAGGAGATCCTGGATAGAGTGGGAGAACAATATGAAACAAAACTCAAAATTATTAAAAAAAAAAAAAAAAAAAAGAGGACTAGGTTTGCTGGTCTGACAGAGCCTGATGAAAGCACTGAGTCTCTCATTGCCCTTTAGGTCTGGAATTGAACCCACTCATGTGGCTTCCAGCTAAACAAAAGACAGGCATATGAGCTGAACATTTACAATAAATAGATATGCCCCTTGGAGAGATCAATCATAGGAGAATAGAAGGGCTGTGTATGCACAGGGAGATAGCTCAGAGGGCAGGAGTGCATGGAGGGAAGGGCAGAGGGAAAAGGTAACTATGGGGAGGAAATGGGAGGGGAGCTATTGCACTGTGGTAAGTTGTAGTCAGTGTCATGAGACAAAGTGTATGTAAGCTGTTGTATGGAAAGTGAATTTGCTCTGTAAACTTCCACCCAAAAAAAAAAAAAAAAAAAAAAAAAAAGTTGTGAGAGATTTGCAAGATAGCTACCTGGCCAACTGACTGGAAGAGATCCATATTTGTATCCATTCCAAAGAGAGGTTATCCCACAGAATGTGCAAATTATCGAACAATATTATAAATATCACACACAAGTAAGATCTTACTGAAGATAATTCAAAAAATGGTTTCAGCAGTATGACTGAGAACTCCCAGAGGTGCAAGCTGGATTCAGAAGAGGACGTGGAACAAGGGATATCATAGCTGCTGTCAGATGGCTCTTGGCTCAAGGCAAAGAATACCAGAAAGATGTTTTCTTGTGTTTTATTGACTATACAAAGGCATTTGATTGTGTGGCTCATAATAAATTATACACAACATTGAGAAGAATGGTAGTTCCTGAACACTTAATTGTAGTCATGAGGAACCTGTACATACATTGATTGTTGTTTGAATTGAACAGGGGGACACTGCATGGTTTAAAATCAAGAAGGGAGTGCATCAGGGTTGTATATTTTCCCCATACTTATTCAATCTGTATGCTGAGCAAATAATCCAAGAAGCTGGACTACATGAAGAAAAATGTGCATCAAGATTTGAGGAAGAATCATTAACAACCTGCGATATGCTGACAACACAACTTTGCTTGCTGAAAGTGAGGATGAGTTGAGGCACTTACTGATGAAGATTGAAGAATGCAGTCTGCAGTATGGATTATATCTCAATATAAAGAAAACAAAAATCCTCACAACTGGACCAATAAGCAGCATCACAATAAATGGAGAAAAGATTGAGGTTGTCAAAGAATTCACATTGCTTGGTTCTACAATCAATGCCAATGGAAGCAGCAGTGAGAACATTAGACAAAGTATAGCAATGGACAAGTTGGCTGCAAAGAACCTCCTTCAAGTGCTGAGAAGAAAAGATGTCTCCTTGATAACTGAAGTGCACCTGACACAAGCCATGATATTTTCAGTCGTCTCATATGAATGTGAGAGCTGGACAATGAATAAGGAAGACCAAAGAAGAGTTGATGCTTTTGAGTTACTGTGCTGGCAATGAATACTGAAAGTACCATGGACTAACAGATCTGTCTTGGAGGAAGTGCTGCTAGAATGTTCCTTGGAGGCAAGAATGGCCAGATTTCACCTCACCTACTTTGGTCATGTTGTCAGAAGGGACCTTTCCCTGGAGAAGGATGTCATGCTTGATAAGGTGGAGGGTCGATGAAAGAGGGGGAGGCTTTCAACAAGATGGATTGACATGGGGGCTGCGATGATGGGCTCAGGTATAGCAAGTATCATGGAGCTGGCATGGGATTGGGAGGTGTTTTGTTCTGCTGTGCATAAGGGCACTATGTGTCAGAGATAACTTGATAGCACCTAACAACAACAGGTATCACTGGGTTTAAATCTGTCTTTATGCTATGGTTTTCTTATTTTTCCTATTTATTCTTTGTTTCTCATTTCCTTCCTTTCTTGGGTTGCAATTGTATGTTCTTTATTGACATTAATGTTAACTTGTTTTCTTTTTCTTTTGTTTTTGTTTTTGTTTTTGGTAGTTTTTAAGTAGTTCCAGATGTATTTCTTTAACTTGCTCCATTCAGTTCCAGGATCACTTAACATTAATTACAGTGTTAATCATGCAGTATGATAGTCAGTCACTCAACAATATAAATCAATTTATCTTTGTATTCACTGTATTATTGTTACCATATAGTTTACTTATATATGTTATTTGAGCCTCAGAAATAATTATTATTTTGTTTTAAATAGTTGGTAGTCTTTTAAATAAATAATATCATGGTTTTATATTTTCCCTCCTATTTATATTTTTCAGAGCTCTAATTCTTCCTAAATGACCCCAGTTTCCATCTGGGATTATATATTTTTAGCCTGAGTCACTTCCTTTAGTAGTTCTTACAGTGTATGTCTTCTGCTGACAATTTGCTTAGCTATATTTATTTTTCATCTAAAAATATTTTTTATCTTTATTTTGAAAAAAAAATTCCTACTTATATAATTCTGTTTGTTTCCCTTTTAATAACTTGAAGATAATATTCCATTATTTTTGCCTTCATTTTTTTTTCCCTGATGTAAAGTCAGTCCTATTGCTGTTATTTTTCCATAGGTGATGTGAATTTTTTCTTAGGCTGTTTTGAGGATTTTCTCTTTACCTTTAGTTTTCAACAGGTGACTAAAATGATTAAGTGTGGGCTTTCTTTTGGATCATGTGCTTCTTGGGTCTGTGGTTTAATAACTAACCTCAATTTTTAAAAATTCTTGGTCATTAAATAGGGTGCCCTGGTGGTGCCATTGTTAAGAGCTCGGGTGCTAACAAAAGGTTGCTGGTTCAATCCCACCAGCTGCTCTGCAGGAGGAAGATATGGCTGTCTGCTTCCACAATAATTATACCCCTGAAAATCCAATGGGGCAGTTCTCTGTCCTAAGGAGTCATCGTGAGTCAGAGTTAACTCAATGACAGTGAAGTTTATTTTTATTTTTATTTATTTATCTTTATCTCCTTCAATAGTCTCTCTGTTCTTTTTTCTCATTTTCAATTACACTCAGGATAAAAGAGTGGTTGTTGTTCCACAAGACTCTAATGCTCTATTCTGATCATCATTATCAACATTACTTTTGCTATGTGCTTTTATGTTTTCTCTATGTGATTATTTCTGTGTTGTGCTTTTAGTTTTAATGACATTTTCTTTTGCAGTGTCCAGTCTGCTTTTCTATCCAATCAATCAGCATTTCATGCAATAGATACAGTATATTGTTACTTCAGGAGCTCTGCTGGTGTAGTGCCTAAGGCACTTGACTGCTAACCAGAAGACTGGCAGTTCAAACCCATCAGCCACTCCTCGAAAGGAAGGTGGGGCAATCTACTTCTGTAGTGATACCGCCTTGGAAACACAAGCAAGCATTGCTATTAGTCGGACCGGACTCGATGGCAGTGGGTGGGTGTGTGGTGTATAGTTAAAATTAGATGGTAAAAGTTGATGAGAAAGTTTGAAACCTTAATCTAAATATATTGACACGTGAGCTGGTAAGCAATATCACGCAAAAAAAATTGTTTAAATCATTAATCCTAAATTCATCTTATTTATTTCGATATTCTATTGTAATGTAGCAGCTCGGATAGAGTAAGATGCCCAGTTTGACCAAACACCCATCTAGACTCTGTTATGAAATAGTTGCATCTGATTAGCATTTAAATAGCCTTAAGTAAATGAGATTATTCTTCATAATATGGATGAGCCATAAGCAATTAGTTGAAGGCCTTAAAAGCAAATTAGAGATTTCATAAGGAAAGATTCGGCTTCTAGACTATAAACAGACATTCTTCCAGCATTCCTCTCTCTCTCTCTCTTTCACTGCTGCTTGACCTGTCTGATTTAAGACACGGAATTTCCAGAATTTCCATCCTGTCACTTGACCTATGAGTTTTGTATTTTCCAGCCACCACAATCCCATGAACCACTTCCTCAAAATCAATCAGAAATCTCCTTCTCTGTCTCTGTTTCTCTGTCTGTCTCTCTCGCTTCTCCCCATGTATAAGTATATACGTATATATGCACATGATGTTGTTAGTAGTTGTCATAAGGCCATGTCAATTGCAACTCAGCAAATCTCATATATGGAGAGTACAACTGCTTCCATTGGGTTTTCAAGGCTGTGACCTTTCAGAAAGAGATCACATGGGAGGCATTTCTGAATGGGCTCAAAACACCAACCTTTTAGCCAGTAATCGAGTTCTTAATCATTTGTCTCACACAGGGACATTCACATAGATGTTATTGCTGTTAGTTGTCATGAAGTCCACTCTGACTCATGGAAACTGTGTGTGTATGTAACTTATTGGTTCTATTTCTCTAGAGCCCTGAGACATCCATCAAGATGTGTTTCACTGGATGCTCAGAATGAAACATCTCATATATACAAAGTATCCTAAAACCAAAAAAAAAGACTTTCAAGTTGATTCTCACTCATAGCAACTATAGGACAGAGTAGAATACCCCACAGGGTTTCTAAAGTTGTAATCTTTACAGATGACTGCCACATTTTTCTGCCACAGCTTAACCACTGCACTACTAGGACTCCTTCAATGGCTAAAATCATCACTTCAAAAGTCAGAGTGTTTGTGACTTCTCTTTGCATACTTAATGTGGTTGTTGTTGTTGTTGGGTGCTGTTGACCCATCTCCGACTCACAGTGACCCTATATACACCAGAACAAAACACTGCCTGGTCCTGTGTCATCTTCATAATCCTTGCTATACTTGAGTCCTTAACTGTAGCCACTATATCAAACCATCTCTTAGAAAGTCTTCCCCTTTTTCGCTGAATCTCACCTTTATCAAGCATGCTGTCCTTTTTCCAGGGACTAGTCCCTCTGACAACATGACTAAACTATGTGAGATGAAGTCTGGCCATTCTTGCCTCTAAGCAGCGTTCCAGGTACACTTCTTCCAGGACAAATTTGTTTCTTCTTCTCGCAGTCCATGGTATTTTCTGTATTCTCTGACAAAAACCACAATTCAAAGTCATAAATTGTTGTTCGATCTTTCTTTTTCATTGTCCAGTTTTCACATACAAATTAGGTGATTGAAAACGCCATGACTTGAGTAGACCACCTTAGTCTTCAAAGTGACATCTTTGCTCCTTAACAGTTTGAAGAGGTTTTTTTTTGTGTGTGTGTTTTTGCTTTTGTTTTTGTAGCAGATTTACCCAGTGCCATAAAACATCTCATTTCTTTATTGCTTACATTGGTGTTGATTGTAAGCCCTGGTAAAATGAAGTCCCTGGCAATTTCAATCTTTTCTCCATTTATTGTGATGTTGCATATTGGTCCAGTTATGAGAATTCTTCCTTTATTTAAATCGAGGTATAATTCATACTAAAGGCTGGAGTCTTTGATCTTCATCAGTAAGTACTCTAAGTCTTCTTCACTTTCAATAGGCAAGGTTGTGTTATTTGCATATTGCGGGTTGTTAATAGAGCCTTCCCCCAATCCTGATACTGCATTCTTCTTCATAGAGTCCAGTTTCTTAAGATTATTTGCTCAGCATACAAATTGAATAAGGTGAAAAGATAAAATTCTGATGCACACCCTTCCTGATTTTAACTATGTAGTATCCATTTGTTCTGTTCGAATGACTGCCTCTTGGTCTGTGCATAGGTTCCTCATGAGCACAATTAAGTGTTCTGGAATTGCAATTGTTCACAATATTATACATAATTTTTAATGCTCCACACTGTTGGATGCCTTTGCATAGTCAGTAACATCTTTCTCATATTCTTTGTTTTCAGCCAAAATCCAACTGACAGAAACAATGATATCCCTCATTCCATGTCCTCTTCCAAATCCAGCTTGAATTTTTGGAAGTTCCCTGTCAATATACTACTGAAATCATTTTAAAATTTTCTTCAGCAAAGTTTTACTTATGTGTGATATTAATGATAATGTTCAATAATTTCCAAATTCTATTTGTGGTGGTTAACTTTGTGTGTCAACTTGGCTGGGCCTGGTTGAGTGACTGAGCAGCTGGATATAGTTAGTATTCCTTATGATGAGACTAGTAATCAACTCCATACTGGAATCTACTGTGAGCAGCTGAGTAGCTGCCTTAAGGATGTGGTCTGCTTCCTGTATATAAGGAAAAGCCTTGGTAACGGTCTGTAGGTTACGGCATGTTTGAACCCTACATGTAGCTAAGTTCAGCAGCCTACCATGCTCTGCCGATCTTGGGACTTCAATGGCCTTGAATTAATGGGCTGTCATGTGTTTTGGTAATATCGGGACTGTGCCTTGTTACTTGTCGACCTTGGGTTTGTCAGCTTCAGCAGTCAGTAGCTGAGTGAAAAAAAACCTCCAGCATCAGTTGGCTGGGAGCAAGAGGCAAAGCTGAAGTCCAAGCTCAAAGGAGTTTTACACAGCCCCTAGAGCCTGGCACTTTGAACTCAGACTTCTAGCCTCCCAAACTGTAAGAGAATAAACTCCTGTTTGTTAAGGGCAACCCGTTTGTGATGTTTTTGGTTAGAGCAGCACATAGGTAACCAGAACACTATTAAATCACCTTTCTTGGAAATTGAAACAATTATTGATCTCTTTTAGACCATTGGCCAGGTAGCTGTACTCCAAATTTCTTGGCATAAATGAGTGAGTGCCTCCAGTAGTGGATCCATTTGTTGAAACATCGCAATGGATATTTGATCAATTCTTGAAGCTTTGTTTTTCTCAATTTCTTCTATGCAGCTTGGACTTACTCCATCAATATCATTGGTTTTGATCATTTGCTACCTCCTGAAATGGTTAAATGTCGACAAAATCTTTTTAATACAATGATGTGTATTCCTTCCATCTTTTTTTGATGCTTCCTGCATCATGCAATATTTTGCCTGTAGAATCCTTGAATATTGCAATTTGAGGCTTGGACATTTTTCTTCAGTTCTTTTCAGGTTGAAGGTGATCTTCCCTTTTGATTTTCTAACTCCAGGTCTTTTCACATTTCATTATAATACTTTCCTTTGTCTTCTCCAGTCAAATATTCATTGCAAACACCTTTCTTCAACAACATAAATAGTAACTATACACATGGACCTTGCTAGATTGAATTCACTGAGAAAAAATCAATTACATCTGTGGAAAGAGGTGATGGAAAACCTCAGTATTATTTATCAGTCAAAACAAGGCCAGGAGCTGACTACTGAACAGACCATTAAAGAAGGAAATGAAATAAGTACCAAAAACAAACCAAACTCACTGCAGTCAAGTCAGATCTGACTCATAGCAACCCCTCCTTGGGTTTCTGAGTCAGTATCACTATGGAAGTAGATTGCCCAACCATCCTTCTGAGGAGTGCCTCCAGCCTTCTGGCTAGTAGTCAAATGACTTACACTACACTGCTGTTGTTGTTGTTGTTGTTATGTGCCGTCGAGTCGGCCCCGACTCATAGCGACCCCTCCTTGGGTTTCCGAGGCAGTATCACTACGGAAGTAGGATTGCCCAACCTTCCTTCCGAGGAGTGGCTGGTGGGTAGAGCTCCTTAAATAAGTATACAAGAGCCAAAATATGACCTTGCGTATGTCCTACCTGAATTTAGAGATCATCTGAAGAATAGATTTGACACATTGAATATCAACGATTGAAGACCAGAAAAGTTATGGGATGACATTGAGAACATCATACATGAAGAAAGCAAAATGTCATTAAAATCACAGGAAAAGAAGAAAAGACCAAAATGTATGTCAGAAGAGACTCTAGAACTTGCTGTTGAACACAGAATAGCTAAAGCAAATGAAGGAAATTATGATAAAAACTTACCACGGTTGAAACAGATAAACTATTATGGATGAGAGTGGGTATATTCCTCTCAGGAAGAAACCTTTTTCTTTGTGGGATTTTTCAAATACAAATAATTAACTGAAATGACAATAGTCTTCTACAGGTGTTATGGGTGAAATCCTATAGATCCTGGTATTTAAACAATATATGATGCCATCAAAGAAACTGAGACAGTTTATAACACACCATCTCCTATAAATTACATTTTTTCAAGTCATCAAAATTAGGGTCATAAGAGATAAAATTTATGTAATCAAAATATAGAACAGAAAAAAATGAACCAATATATACCTAATGAGTTTAATTAGTTGACATATAGTTATGACATTGAAACATAAGAACTAACTATACACTTAATTTCTCTCCCTTCAAAATGGAATAACTTTTATACATTCATTGGTCTCCCAAAAAGGTGACTGGGAGAGTGGTTCACACAGTCCAAAAATGTGTCTGTGAAAAGATAGGGGATAGGTAAAAGGAAGAGATAGAATCAAAGAAAGTGCAATATTAGAAATCTATAGCTTAGAGATCATATAGTAAACCTTCATTTGTATATAATTTTTTAAAAGTTGCTTTGAAAAATATGAGAAAAAACTAATATAAGTGATTTTTTAATCATGTAATGTAAAAAATATTCACAGAGTGATTTTAACTATAAAATAGAAAAATGTT